>NC_056728.1:1647994665-1648117165 GCF_019279795.1 Protopterus annectens
TTTGGTGTTTACTTCTTATTGTGGTGTTGACAAAAATGTCTTGTATGCTTTGCATACATTTCACTATCCACGGACACTGACAGTAGTGATTACTAGTAGAGGCAGGCTGTACTAGTCAGCATTTTAGGTTGTGCGTATGCAGCCGACATGTTCACGCCTCCATGCTGCACTTCAACACGCCCCCTGCACTCGTACACATTTCCTATGCACATGGCCATTACGGCAGCGCACCTTCATTAATATGCATGTGGTGCTGCTGTGCAATCTCTACACCACACGGTCAGCGCAAGGCTAACGCTGTCCTTGCGCCAAGCTTCATGAATCCCAGAGATAGTCATATAATTTCATCCCAAAACTGGCTTTCCAGTAAAAATCCACAGATATAGTTGAGTGCTGTAAAAACACAAACTGCTTACTTTGACATCTAGTGTACAGTAAAAAAAAAAAAATGTATATATATATATATATATATATATATATATATATATATAGATATAAAAAAAAATATATATATATATATATATAAAAAAATATATATATATATATATATATATATATATATATATATATATATATATATATATATATATATATATATATATATACATACACACACACACACACACACACACAGACATAAAGATATATATATATATATATATATATATATATATATATATATATATTGTGTGTGTGTGTGTGTGTGTGTGTGTGTGTGTGTATGTGTGTGTGTGTGTGTGTGTGTGTGTGTGTGTGTGTGTGTGTGTGTGTGTGTGTGTGTGTGTGTGTGTGTGGTATGTGTGCGTGTGAGTGTGTGTGTGTATATAGATATATATATATATATATATATATATATATATATATATATATATATATATATATATACATGTATATATATATATATATATATATATATATATATATATATATATATATATATATATATATATATATGTGTGTGTGTGTGTATGTATCTCTCTCTCTCTCTCTATATATATGCACCTTCTAATGCTGCAATGCAGTGTGGCTGCAGTTTGAAAATGATATGACTCATGGATGTTACAGAAATTAGTTAGTCTTGGATCCTGCCCTAATAGAAATGCTGCACATCCATACGTCAAATAGGAAAAGATTCACATGCTCTAGTTTAAAGAAAAGTGTTACAAGGCAATTAGATACAACTCTATATAAAATTAGGTTAAGAAAAGTACATATCTAGCACATAATAGTATGCAGCCCTATTTTATGTTCAATAATATTGTTAAAAATCAAATGGTAACAGTTAGTATATTAAATACACAGGAGAAAGAATTATTACAGTGGTTAGATAATATGGTTATTTATTTTACAAATAGAAGATATGATAATAAAAAACTACACTACATTAAAGAAGAGGTATTAAATAATAGGGATGCCGTGTATCCACCTATCTTTTTGGATAAACCTAGAATCAAGAACAAGACTAGTCAAAAGGACAATAATTGTCATTTTTTTCTTATTTATAATCAAAATACAAAGTTTGTTAAGAATATAGTAAGGAAATATTGACTGTTATTGCCCAAAGTACCAGAATTGAAGGACATTTACATAAAAAAATCCAACCTTTTGTTATAAGAAATGTAAGACACTTAAAAATAGGTTATAGGAAAAGTGATGAGGTTAAAGCTACCAATATAAAAATTTCAACAAAACACAAATTAAAGGTCATGCTGCTAAATGCTAGGAGACTAAACATGAAACTACACACTCATTGCAAGCATTCTTAACCCTGAAACATACTGATATCTGTGCAGTCACAAAAACCTGGTTCAAAGCTGCGGAGAGCACCCCAACCTTACCTGGTTACTCATCGTATCATACATTCAGACCCCAAACTGTGGGCAGTAAAGTCAAAAGAGGTGGAGTTTCAATATATATTAAAGACATACATACCTTCAGGCTGGTCAAACAGTATGACACACAGGAGACACTCTAGATGCAGTTAACCATTGACAAGACCCCTATATAAGTCATAGCTAGCTACCGGCCCCGAAACCTGACTCAAGATGCCCAATCCATCTATCTGGACCTCTTCAAATCTATCAAGATTCAACCCTTTACCATGATCCCAGGTGACATTAACTACCCAAACATAGACTGGAAGAACTACTCATTCCAGAACACAAATGCCCAGAGATTCCTCGATTTTGTCAATGCAAATGCTTTGGAACAGCTAGTCAATATCCCCTCAAGAAGTGATAATATCTTGGACTTTTATTAACCAACGTGAGTAACCACTACAGCATCCCTTCAGTATCATCCTCCCTGGTAAGAGCCGACCATAAAGTGGTCACTTTTGAAGTCACCATCTTCCCCAACCACCCTCTAGCTAGGGTCAAAGAAAAAAACTTCTCCAAAGCTGATTACAGCCTCCTGAAGATGGTATAAACAGCTTCACAGCCCCCTGCCCCTCTCTAGGAACTGGCACCAGTATCCATAACTATACCAAAACACTATACAAGTATTTATATAGATGCATGGAATCAGGAATATCAGATAGGTCTAAATCATCCTCCGCAAGGAAGATTAAACCTATCTGCTAGACATCTGCAATAAATAAACTCTATAACAAAATTAAAAAATTGCTGTCCAGGACCAAGAAGGAGCAGATGCCCAATTGGAACCAATCTATCCTTAGCCTGAAAAAGCAAATAGGATTACTAGTAATCCTCCAAAACAAACTTCGAGTCCAAATTGGCTACATCTACTAGAGACAATCAAGGCCTTCTTCACATATGCCAGCAATCTGAAAGGAAGCACCCAGATCTATTCAGAACTGGTGGTCAAGCACACCACATATACAAATGCCATAGATATAGCAAACTTGCTAGCTGACAGATTTAGTGGAAACTTCACCCCCTCTTCCCTCCCCCATCAAGACATTCCCAGTAAATGCCCCCTTTCCCTTATATCTAGGGAACAGGTCATTACTGCTCTCTCAAAGGCAAAAAATACAGCCTCCATGGGACCCAATAACATCTCAGGCTGCATTTTACATGAACTCAGGCAGGAACTTGTGGTAACATTAAGCACCCTATTCAACCAATGCCTGAGTACTGGCTTTGTCCCAGCTGAGTGGAGGACAGCCACTGTCATCCCTTTGCACAAAGGTGGAGCATCCACTGATCCAGAAAATTATAGACCCATCATCCTAACTAGCCTGATCTGCAAGCCCATGAAATGGATTATCACAGACCTCATTAACAAGGACATTGGCAACCTCCAAGCACACAATCCCACACAGTTTGGCTTCATCAAGGGGAAATTATGTCTGTTAAATTTGGTCGACTTCTTTGAGGCAGTCACTAAAGCCATGGACAAGGGGAAGATGGTGCACACTGCCTACCTTGACCTGGCCAAAGCCTTTGAAACTATTCCACACTCTGGCATAATAGATAAACTCTCTCAACTAGGCATTAATCCATATGTTATCAGATGGGTAGCTAAATGGTTCACTGATAGAACCCACCTACTCGAAAAAGGGAAGCCACCTCAAACAGTAGACCCATAATGAGCAGCATACCCCAGGGTTCAGTCTTGGGGCTTCTGTAATTTGGGATATATGTTTCTGAGGTGCAAGCCAAAAACAGTGGGCTGTGGCTGACCAGGTTTGCAGATGTCTGCAAGCTGAGCACTGTCTTCAATTCCCTAGTGATGTGGACATCCTCCAAGAACTCAAAGAAATGACTGGTGCCAGAAACATGACCTCAAGCTGAATGCCAAAAAAAAATCATCATCTCCTTTAAAGAGAGTGATGTCCCCCAAATTATTACATTAATAACAATGTCCTAAACATTCGTGAGGGATTTGGGCACCCAAGTTGATAGCAACCTGACTTTTTGACCACCATGTTGCTTCCATTGTGGAAAGCTTTCTTCATGGCCCACCTTATAATAACATTCCTGTATTCTTCCCTTATAAGGCCAATTATTGAGTACAGTGCCCTGTTTGGCATGTACCTCGCAAAGCACATTCAGCAACTGAATAAACCACAGAGGTTCCTCACCAGGAGAATCCAAGGCATCAAAAATCTACCATACACAGATAGGCTAAAAGACCTCTGTCTGACATACAAGGTGATCTCAGACCCCACCTTGATAGGACTGCTGCAGATCCACAAGTTAAGCTCCACTCAAGTAATTCACACGTGCAATCTCAGCCTGGTCTGTGACATCAATATGACTTGTTGGCAGGACATATTTGTGTCCCAGAGACTCCCCCATCTGTGGAATGGATCTAGGATTGTTGCTCAAAATCATGTTTGCCCGAAACGTAAACGGCCGAGCACATTTTCTCGAAAGTGAATTTCTACCGAAAATACACTTTCGCAAAAGAGAAATAAAAAAAATAAATAAATAAAAAAGGCAACTGAGTGATGGGGGCTATTGCTTAGATCACTGTGCAGTGGGTGTAAGGGAATATTCCCTTTTCCCCACTGCAGTGCATTCTCAGAGTGAGAATATTAAAGTAGGGGGGTGTTAGGGGGCTTGCCCCCCTGCATAAATGTGATTGCTGTTATTTTCTTTTTTGTTTTATGTTTTTCTTTTATTTCTCTGTCACAAAAGTGCATTTTCAGTAGAAATGCACTTAAGCAAAAGTGTGCTCTGCCATTTACATATCGAGAAAACTTGATTTCGAGCAATAGTTCTAGATCCTTGTGGAATAGACTCCCTCTCCACGTTAAGCAGAATACCTCTTTACCCCTTTTTAAGCACAACCTGGATAACTGGATGGGAAGCAGAAAATATATCTTTGGGATTCCACCTGTGTCCCTGCTGGATAGGGGCATCAGGTGCTGACTTATCTAAACATGGGCTAAACTCTTTGCTAGGCTTATAAGGGCCTCAGGGTCAATAGCCTAGTAACTTCCTATGATCCTATGAAGAACAGATAAGAAATAAGGATCAGATTACAGCTAGGAATGGCACATATAAATGTAATAGTTGTGTGTTCTGTAAATTTATTTATAAGGAAAAACACATTTATTCATCCAGTTAAAAAAAGACATCCCCTGGGATTCAATAAATTATGTGTAGGAATAGTGCTATTCCTGCACAGAGTGGTTCCTGTCCATGTAGCCACAGCACTGCACCTTGCATATTCATGAAGGCATGCTTCTGTTTATCCTGCACAGACATGAACCATGAACAAGTGCAGGGGGCATGTTCGAGTAGTGCATGGACATTGAACATGCCCCCTGCACTCAGAGAGTGCCATACAGCACTTTCTAATAATGATCCGGCATAATACTAGAGAATTTCTATAATATTATGCCAGTATTTCAGTGTCCACGGTCACTGAAATGAAATAAAAGATAATTTCAGTGTCCACGGACACTGAAATACATATGGCAGCAGGAAAGCAATGCAGGGGGTGTGTGACAGGTTCTGTGACACACACCCTGCATTGTAAAAGTGCCATACGACACCTCACAACCTGCTAAAGCAGGAAATATGTACAAAGGCATAAATAATGGGGGATAAATCCCTAAAAGGTACATGTTTTACATATTGCTCTCACAAACTTAGAAAGCTGATAGAAAACAGGTCATGGATTAGCATGATTTTCCGAAGGACAGAAGTTTGAAAGTCAAATGTATGCCAACATTCCCTGACAGCAGTCCATGTGGACAAAGACACAAATAATGGAGGGACAAAACACTAAAATTAGGGACACCATGTAAATATTGCCCTCCCAAACCTAGAAAGTTAATAGAAAACAGGATATGTATTAGCATGAATCTCTGAAGGATAGAAGCCTGAAAGCCAAATGTATGCCATTATTTTCTGACTACAGTCCTCAATGACTTGTCAGAATGCCACAATACTTACTATATAACATAATAAAATAATAATAATAATAATAATATCATTTTTCTAGGATAAGGAATGTTTAAGTGCAGCTAAGCGGGTGTGAGCGTTATGGCCCTCCACTTACCATAGCTTAAACAACCGATAGGAGATAAATAAAAATATACATCAAAAATTCCCAAGCTGAGGTAGGGTAGTGGTTAGAGTCTTAGTTTTACATGAAGTTTTCATGGTTTAAGTACCAAGACAGGAAAGCTATTTTATATGGGAAAGCAGTGTTGAAATTATTTTTTTAAACTTAAATTATGTAGTAACTGTTTTTTTTCAACCAGGGTAGTGTAGCTGGTGTAAAATGGAAGTGTGAGTCAATATAACATGTAAAACTGCACATCTATACACAAGTGTCCCATACAGTATAGTCACACCCCTTGCCTAATGTAAGGAAAGCACATAGAGAGATGTCATGTAAAGTAAATCATATACACTTAAAATGTGAAGTCAGTATTCTGATATATTTAATAAATGAAAAGTGAGAAATGGTTAGCAATGCTCAGGTATGCCCAGCAGGTGTAACCATTGCTAAGACATGAATGTTAAGCAGCAGGTAGCTCAGCTAAGTGGATATGTGCACTGTTAAACAGTGCTCAACAACTTCTCCTTTAAGCAGTGCTAAAACTGGCTTATCGGATTTGCGCACTGCTTAGCAGAAGTTAACCTTTTCAAAATGGTCCAATGCCAGAAAATGTTGGGAATAATGCACAATATAAATGGCACAGGTGGGAATACAGCTGTAATCTATTATAGTCCACCTGTGCTGATACAATGGCTGGTGTAGAGAGGGAGTGCTCTTTCGGGCACAATGCTGGAGCATTCAGGAGTCCAACGTCATGGCTGGACTCCTAATAAAAAATCATGAAGAGAGACTGCTGCAGTGCCAGTAATAGGGCTCCAAATACAAAGCGGAGGCCTGGGACCGTCTTGCATGTGACCTCACCATTGCTACTGGCATCCCCTGGATTGGTGAGCAGGTAGAGCACCACTATGCTGATCTAAAGAGTGAGCAGGTAGAGCACCACTATGCTGATCTAAAGAGTAGGAAGTGGGTGCTCTTGGACCAGTGGATCCAAGATGGATAGGACAGAATGCTCCAGTAGCATGTAAGTATCACTATCAAGTAGTTTGTAGCAAATACTAGCCTGAGAATGTGCTACACAGATGAACATAACGTGTGTTTTTCTCCCCTACAATTGCAGTAGAGAGGGCTGTGAACATCGAAGCCCATGGTGACAGACTGCTGAGGCTGCACCAACAGGCTGGTGAGTACAAATCTGTTTTGCAGTATATTGCAAAAATAGCTAAGAAGGAGTACATTGCTTACTGCTAGTATGTATATTGTTTTTGGTGACCGCTTCAAAGAAGTCTATCAGGTTTAGGAGACATAATCTGTCTTTTACAAACCCAAACTGGGTAGGGTCCAGAGTTTGGAGATTACCAATGTCATTGTTTATAAGTTCCATGATGGTATGTTCCATAGCCTTGCAGACCAGGCTCATCAGGCTAATGGGGTGGTAGTTCCCAGGGTCCATGGTGGCTCCCCCTTTGTGGAGTGGGATAACCATTGCTGTGCGCCATTCAGTGGGCACAGAGCCTAAAGTGAGGGTATGATTGAACATGGTTCTTAGGTGGGGTGCCAGTTTGTTCTGTAGTTCATGTAGAATGCAGCCTGGGATGTTGTCAGGTCCCATAGATGCTGTGTTCTTGGCTTTGGAGAGTGTGTTTTTTTACCTGTGCAGCCATGATTACAGGAACTTTGCATTCTTCTAGTATAGAGATGAGCCCTTTAGGGGATGAGAGAGGGGTAAAGTTAGCATAGAACTTATCTGCCAGGATGTTGGCAATATCAGTTGGCACAATATTTAGTGTCATTGTGTTGTAACACAGAGAAGATCTGAGTGTTGTCATTGAGATTCTTGACATAGCTATAGAATGCTTTGTGATTGTCTTTAGAATCAGTGGTGATTTTTTTTTTCGTAACTAGCTTTGGAGGATTTTATGAGGGATCTCAGCTTCTTACTGAGACTGACCATGGAGTTCCTCCAATCATGGGATTTTACTCTTTTTTGCAACAGTTTCTTTCTTCTGTTGTAGAGTTTGTTTATGGCACGGGACCACCAGATTGACTTCCTTTTTTTGGAGGATAGCATCTTGGTTCTGTTAGGGATTGCACGATCCATGCACATGTGTAAGTGCTTATAAAGTGCAATTGTATAGGATTCAGCAGTCAGAACTCTATTGTCCATCAGCATGGGTGTCGTGAAATTTGCCACTTATGTCTTAAGAAGCGTGAAGATGGCTTTGAAGAATTTTTTTACGGTGGGTTCCCTAATGGGGGGTGGGGGTGGGATGTGGATGTCTTGGGTGATTTGCTTGTGGTCAGATCTGACCAATGAGGAATTGACCTCTGGTGTGGAACACCGGATGCCCATGTTAGTAATGACCAGGTCTAGGATATTGCTTCCCCTGGTGGGGGTGTGGATAAATTGATCCAAGGTGTTGGAATTTATGAATTCCAGAAAACATTGAGCACAAGAGTTGGTACATGAGTAGTTTTCCGAGTTAATGGTGGGGTAGTTGAAATCACCCATTATTAGGGTGTTAGGTTGTACCCTAATATTTTCCAGTGTATTAAGAAATGAGGAGTGGGAATCCTGGGGCATGGTGGGGGTTCTGTAGCAAGCTACAATTTGGATTGTGGTCTTGCCCATAGTTAGTTGCACTTGGATAATCTCGGATGCATTATGCTGAGCAACTAGCCTGGAGGTGTGGATATCCTTAATGAATATGGACACACCTCTGCCTTTAGTGCTTCGGTCCAGGTTAGGTGGCTGAAAGGTGTGGTATGAATTATAGCCTGGTAATGCAGGTGTGCTCTCTGGAGCCTTGAACCAGGTCTCTGTCACTGCACAGATATTGATGTTCTCCATTTTAAGGAGTGCCTCGAGTGAGTACATTTTGAGGTTTAGGCTTCTAGCATTAAGTAGCATTACTTTCAGATTTTGCTTGCTTGTACCTGTTATGGTGGTGAGTTTGTCATTTGAATTTTGCCTAAAAAAGGCACTATAGGGGTGGCAAGAGCCTTAGCCAGTATCCCGAATCCCAAGGGTGACAGGTGCAGGTCATCTCTGGCAAAGCATCGTGGTTTGTTGATCATGTCATCCCAGGCAGACAGATACTGGATCCACTTAGAATGACACCAAAAACTTAGCCAATTGTTGAAGTCAATCATTTTGTCCCTGTACTGTGATATCATTCTGGCTGATGGCAGGATGCTACTTAGGGCTAGGGTCATACCTGCCTGGGCTACAAGATCGGACAGCTCCTCTATGTCTCTTTTCATGTAGTCCAGGGAGGAACATCTCAGGTCATTCACACCAACATGGACTATGACAGAGTCATATTTGTACTTGTTGTGGAGTGACCTGAGTGCATGCATTATGTGGCAGATCCTGGCACCTGACAGGCAGCTGACAGTAACTTTCTCCTTGTCTAGCCTGGTGAGTGGAAAATTAGTGTGCCTGACTATACAGTCACCTATTACTAGAGTGTTAGGTATGTTGTTATGCTTTACGAGATGTGGTTGAGTGGCACACTGAGTTTGTGGGCTATATGTCATTTGGGCTGTGTTGAGGGGGGGAGGTTGCTTGCGTTTCTGCTTTGGAGGTCCCTATTGCTTCGGTAGATTCTTTTGAGAGCCTCCGTGAATGTAGGTGTGTGTTTTGTGTTTCTATGTGTGTGTTTTGGTGGTGTAGGTTTTGAGGGACTATGTGATGAGTGTGGTGTGGTGCAATTGTTTACCTTCTCCTCTTGACTGTCTAGTTCAGTCTTGGGTGAAGAGAGCTTTGCTTTGAGTTTAGCTATATAATTGCATCTCTCACAGGTTGTAGTGTTGGGTGGTAGGAGGAGAGGGTTGTCTGTGTACATGAGGCAATTGCTGCATTGCCCCAAGATGCCCAGATTCATCAGGTAGATGGAAAAAAACACTGGGAGCTGACCCTTAGACATGCCTGGATAGGTGCTTATTTATTAAGTACTAAAAACTGTTTTCCTCTAGACAAGTGAGGAAAGTTGAGTGCTGTAGTAATTTGTAGCTTATTTAGTGCTTACATTGCGCTCTGAACAAGTGCTGAGCTCAAAGAAACAGATTTGAGTGCTGAAACTAGAAAAATGGCTAGTTCTAAGAAACAAAATTAAGCTAGAAAGCTTCCCTCCAACACAGAAAGACTTGGGGGCTCAGAAGCTTACAAACAGTCCTGGATACATCAAATCTGTATCTGGACTAGACGACTTACAGGAAAGGCAGGAAACAAGCTTAGAATTTTTTTTTCTGTAAAGTGGAAAGGGGAAAGGAGGAGCAGAAACTAACTGGGTTGGCCTTCTCAAATGTTCTCCCTGGATTAGGTAGAATGAGGTAATGACACTATACTGATAGGAGTGTCCCAGATCAAATTTACAGTAGGGACGGGCAACTGCAAAACCACCAAGTATAAAAATAGGATACCAATAGGGAGGGAGGGTGGAAAACAAAAATCAGAACACACAGACCCAACCAGATGTTTAACAATTGTAAAAAATGTCTAGTCAATACCTCACATGCAGTGAAATTAGCTAGCAAAGTATATGCAGACAATAAAAGTGCTATAACTAACTCAAAAATAAGCAAAAAACAGGATATGTAATTTTATATATCACAGATTAATTGGCTCAGAGCCCTTCCTCCGACTTCCTCCAATTAGCTCAGTGTGAAATGGCAGAAACACTCACAAGTTAACTTCTTAAGTAACAAAGTTGAAACCTGAAACCACTTAAAAAAAGCTTGAAAGAACCAATTAGTTGCTTACTCCAAGCCGTAGTCCAGGCAACCGCAGTCAGCCAATGACCACAAACAATTCACTCTCACTGAAATGCTTTACTGGCCTTGGCTAAGCTATGATGGCCTGGAACATGTGCTCAGACACACAGCCTCTACTAATAAACAACTAGGCCCAAAAAACAAGCCTGAATATGGACAATGCTACACTACCAACACTACTTAGGTAGAAAAAAACTGCAGAAATGGTAAAACAGATAAAGGATCAAGGATACTCTAGAGAATGTTTTTAACTGCAAACAAGTTATATGACAAGTTATTATGAAACAGTTAAAAATCAGAACAAACAAACCCAACCAGATGCTTAACAATTATAGAATATTTCTAGTTAATACCTCAAACACAGTGAAACTAGCAGGTAAAGTATATGCAGACAATAAAAGTGCTATAAATAACTCAGAAATAAGCAAAAAACAGGATACGTAATGTTATATATCACATATTAGTTGGCTCAGAGCCCTTCCTCCGACTTCCTCCTATTAGCTCAGTGTAAAATGGCAGAAACATTCACAAGTTAACTTCTTAAGTAACAAAGTTGAAACCTGAAACAATTTAAAAAAAAAGCTTGAAAGAACCAATGAGGTGCTTCCTCCAAGCTGTAGTCCAGGCAACCCCAGTCAGCCAATGACCACAAACAATTCACTCTCACTGAAATGCTATACTGGCTTTGCCAAAGCTATGATGGCCTGGAGCATGTGCTCAGAGACACAGTGTGCCTCTAGGTAGCAAACAACTAGGCCCAAAACACAAGCCTGAATATGGACAATGCTACACTACCAACACTACTTAGGTAGAAAAAAAAATGTAGAAATGTTTAAACAGATAATGGATCAAGGAGATTCTAGAGAATACTTTTAACTGCAAACAAGTTATATGACAAGTTATTATGAAACAGTTAACAAAAATCAGAACACACAAACCCAACCAGATGCTTAACAATTGTAGAAAAATTTTAGTTAATACCTTACACACAGTGAAACTAGCTAGCAAAGTATATGCAGACAAAAACAAATATTATAAATAACTCAGAAATAAGCAACAAAAAAAAGGATACCTAATGTTATATATCACAGATTAGTTGGATCAGAGCCCTTCCTCCGACTTCCCTCGATTAGCTCAGTGTGAAATGGCAGAAACACTCACAAGTTAACTTCTTAAGTAACAAAGTTGAAACCTGAAACAAGTTTTAAAAAAAAAGCTTGAAAGAACCAATGAGGTGCTTCCTCCAAGCTGTAGTCCAGGCAACCCCAGTCAGCCAATGACCACAAACAATTCACTCTCACTGAAATGCTATATTGGCTTTGGCTAAGCTATGATGGCCTGGAGCATGTGCTCAGAGACACAGTGTGCCTCTAGGTAGCAAACAACTAGGCCCAAAACACAAGCCTGAATATGGACAATGCTACACTACCAACACTACTTAGGTAGAAAAAAAGCTGTAGAAATGTTTAAACAGATAAAGGATCAAGGAGATTCTAGAGAATGCTTTTAACTGCAAACAAGTTATATGACAAGTTATTATGAAACAGTTAACAAAAATCAGAACACACAAACCCAACCAGATGCTTAACAATTGTAGAAAAATTCTAGTTAATATCTTACACACAGTGAAACTAGCTAGCAAAGTATATGCAGACAAAAAAAGTATTATAAATAACTCAGAAATAAGCAACAAAAAAAAGGATACCTAATGTTATATATCACAGATTAGTTGGATCAGAGCCCTTCCTCCGACTTCCCTCGATTAGCTCAGTGTGAAATGGCAGAAACACTCACAAGTTAACTTCTTAAGTAACAAAGTTGAAACCTGAAACAAGTTTAAAAAAAAAGCTTGAAAGGACCAATGAGGTGCTTATTCCAAGCTGTAGTCTAGGCAACCCAGTCAGCCAATGACCACAAAGAATTTAATCTCACTGAAATGCTATACTGGCCTTGGCTAAGCTATGATGGCCTGGAACATGTGTTCAGACACACAGACTCTACTAACAAACAACTAGGCCCAAAACACAAGACTGAATATGGGCAATGCTACACTACCAACACTACTTAGGTAGAAAAAAACTGCAGAAATTTTTAAACAGATAAAGGATCAAGGAGACTCTAGAGAATGTTTTTAACTGTAAACAAGTTATATGACAAGTTATTATGAAACAGTTAACAAAAATCAGAACAAACAAACCCAACCAGATGCTTAACAATTGTAGAAAATTTCTAGTTAATACCTCACACACAGTGAAACTAGCTAGCTAGCAAAGTATATGCAGACAATAAAAGTGCTATAAATAACTCAGAACTAAGCAAAAAAAAAAAACAGGATACGTAATGTTATATATCACAGATTAGTTGGCTCAGAGCCCTTCCTCCAACTTCCTCTGATTAGCTCAGTGTGAAATTGCAGAAACATTCACAAGTTAACTTCTTAAGTAACAAAGTTGAAACCTGAAACAACTTAAAAAAAGCTTGAAAGAAACAGTGATACAGTGGTACAGATATTCATTGAATGTCTAGATATTTGACTCAGATTTTTGGACTGTTTTACATAAAGTAGTGGTGTCATGGCAAATCAGTGGCAAACCATTATACACTGAAGTTAAAAAATAATGATAGACACACAAGTGTTAGATGTCTTATCCATCAGAAAAGCCATGAAAATTCACAACCTGATATTTTATCAACTTTCTTAGTTTGTAAAAGCAGTAGCTAAAAATTGTCTTTATTTATGGGCCTTTGTTCCACCCTTATGTAAGACTATATCCAGATGTCATGCTCTAAGATGTTGAAAGGTATGTTCCCGATACATGTCTCTCAAGTGTCATGCTGTCACGGCTACTGGTCACTGCTGCAAATAATCCTGGACACAGATAGGAAATCAGTTGTATTCCAGTAGCATACTCACATAACAGCAGTTCAGGGTACCCCTCCTGCCAGATACAGTATGTAACCCTAACATGTATGAGTCCACTCTAGTCATGTACCCAGAGTTGTCACAGTTTGGCTTATTCCATTCCAGGCTGACAATTTAATAGGTAGGTTTGTACTACAGAAGCTATAGGCATAGGTAGATGTAAAGTGAGGGCAGATCTATAGAGTATTGAACAGTACTTTTGTGGAAAATAGAAGTATAAACAGTTGTTAATGGATTTTTTTTCTCTCCCCCCACCCCTCATCTGCATCAATAATTATTACTCATATACAACGGGTATGTTGTGCTCCGACCCAAATGTTGGGACTTGTGTTATATTATTGTTAATATGTTTGATTGCTTGCATGTTAATGTACCTTGATCAAATACCATTGTTGGTGGCCTGTTGGCGTCAATGTTACTGGCATGCTGTTACGATGCATACTGTTGTTCCATTTATGCATGTGTTCTGTTTGCTATGCAAGCAACTGTTTCAAATCTGTTTTATGGAGTTAATTGGAACACCCATGCATGCTGTTATAACTAATCTTGAAATGTGTTGCTCATGAATGACCAACATATTTTGTAAAACCTCAACACCTTAGTGCATTTGGGAAGGCAAATCCCAGCGGATCCACCTGTCCCACCTCATCTGGCCATGGCACCAGGCCACAGCAAATCTAGAACCCAACCCAGATCTTCCTTGTCCACTGGTCCTGCACCACCTCAGGGGACGGGGCCCATCCCCCCCCCGGGAGTGGGCGCGGACAGGATCCTGTCACCCGCAATCAGGTCTGGGGTTTGGTGCGCAGCACCTTTCGATCCAAGTTTGAAGAGCAGCTGCACCAGATTGAGGGCCACCTGGTGCACCTCGAGAAGCAGACCGCTCCTCCTTTCCAGCCCCGACCACAGCCACCTTTGGGGCCATAAAGATGCAATGGTGACTGCCCATTGGTGGGGATCTCAGTCCCACTGTAACCATATGGGGGCCCATGGGCTTTGAATCCCCAACCACTCTCCCAGTCAAATGTGTTTACCTCTTCATGTGTCATATACCACCCTGTCTGCTATCTTGTCTGTCTTGTCTGTCTCCCTACCCAACCTACCTCTCCAGACATACTTACAATCCTTCCCCAACATCCCACTCTCACCTTAAAAAAAAAAACGGGCTTCTGCCCCCCCCAAAAAATATCACCCCATACATACATGTTCATTTCACATACATGTCCACTGGACACATGTAATCTGGTACAACTGGCTTGACAAAGCATTTCTGTTGTCCTCACCCCTCTCCTTGGGGTTTGAGTGTCCAAATGCATCTCCAAATTCTGTACAAATGCACAGCTGTTGCTGTATAAGAAATGGACAGCTATGGACCTTCCCTACACCCATACTGCACATCCCTAGCTATCTTTCATACTGTTTTTCCCTCTGTGTGCCCCTTTTTCACCATTTTCCTATCACACCTTTTTCTTTTCTTTTAAAGAAATTAGCATGGGTGTAAGCGGGAGTAAGCAAGGTAGTGCGATTCTACGTGAAGCCAACACAGATTAAGCATCTGTACAGTTAACCATGAGTTTGCATTGCTTAGCTTCACACAAACGTGCGCAAACCTGCTTAAAGCTGTTTACAACTGCTTTACTCACTCTGTCTCCATCAGCCACTGCTCTGCCTAACAATAAATTAATCAGTGCTGCCAAGTATTGAACCAAGGGTATTGGATACCATAGTCAGAACAATGTACTACTACACCATTTGAGTTACAGGGATTTCTGATGCTTTTTCAAACATATCATGCATTAGAGTCATTCAACAGTAAGGAAAAGATTCTGTAGAATCAGTCAGGTTTTGTATATATACATATACACATTTATATATGTATGGAGATGCATATACGTGGAAAAATATATACATAATATAAATAGAGATATACATATAAAATATATATATATATATATATGGTTCTAGGTCATAAGCTCGACAGCCACTCTCACCGACAACAAAAACATCGACACCACATTATCGACAAACCAGAAACACGACAACTCACATGCCCAACAAACAAGTAACCGACGGTCCACAAACACGAAACCCCACACACTGCACACACCACAATAACAACAATCAACTAACAAAACACATCCCCTTATCCAAAAACCACACACAGAACACAAGCACACCAAAATCCTCACAAACCCACACTAAACCTCACACACACAACGCCCAACCCTAACCCAAACTTACCCTAAGGTCCGTCACTATCGCACACTCAGCTAACCAGCCTCTAACCCTAACTCACTTAACCCACCCCTAACCCAAAATACCACTACCGCACACTTACATAACCCGCCCCTAACCTAACTCACTTAACCCGCCCCTAACCCAAAAATACCACTACCGCACTTACATAACCCGCTAACCCTAACTCACTTAACCCGCCCTAACCCAAAAAATACCACTACCGCACACTTACCCAACCAGCGCCTAACCCTAACTCACTTAACCCACCCCTATCCCCACAGACTGTCACTATCCACACTTACCTTAGTCGCACCCTAACGTCCTATCACCACCGCATACTCACACAGCCTTCTTTCCAACTCACTATCCCTGGCGTCGGGGTTTTCATCCGTAGTGGTCTTCCGAAAGTGTCGATCATCTGGCACCCGCTCATGCGTTGTCGGTAATCCCAGCTGTCGATCTTCTAACCTACACCCATATATATATATGTATACACACACACACATATATATTTATATGTATACATATATATATATACATATATATATATATATATATATATATATATATATATATATATATATATATATATATTTATACACACACACATGAAAAAATACACACACACATATATATATATATATATATATATATATATATATATATATATATATATATATACTCATAACATGTAGTGGAGTCATACCTCAGAACCATACCTCTCAACCTCTTAGTGCAAGAAATCTGGGCAATGATTGACAAAATGGGGGAACAAATGGCCAAAACTAGGACATATTTTATAAATTAGTATTATACAGTGCATATCAAAGGTGTACACACACCTGTTAAAATGCCAGGTATTTGTGATATAGAAAAATGAGAGGACAATAAAGCATTTCCGAACCCTTCCAACCTTTCATGTGACCTATAACCTGTACAATTCAATTGTAAAACAAACAAATCTGTTAGGGGAAAAATTATGACACATAAAAATTGTACAAGAAGCTAGATGCATACGTGTGCATAGGCTGAAGTTAATACTGTGTTGAAGCAGCTTTTGATATAATTACAGCATTACGTCTTCTTGGGTACACACCTGCCATCAATTACAGAGAATCTTTGATTAACAGCAAATAATGGTCAGCTGTCCTGCCAGGATCAACCTAACATTTACTCAATTGCCTGCTACAGCAACAGCCATAGCTCACATACAGCTTATGAAGCAGCAAAGGGATCTCATTTGTGAAAGATATCAGTCCAGAGAAGGGTACACACACATTTCCACAGCATTGCATATACCATGGAACACAGTGAAGACAGTCATCAAATGGTTCGGAAAATGTGGGGAGACAGTGACATTGCAAAGAACTGCACATCTCTCTCAATGCGTGGAACAGACAAGACCCAAACTGGTCAGGGAAGATGCCAGGAGAACTATAGCAACACTAAAGGAGTTACAGGAATCTCTGGCAAGTACCGGTTGTGTACTACATGTGACAGCAATCTCCCATTTTCTCCACGTGTCTTGCCTATGGGGTAAGGTTGGAAGATGGCAGCCTTTTCTCACACAGAACAACATCAAGGTCTGGCAAATTTCTCAAGAAAAATACATCAGGTCTCCTAAAAGCATGTGGGGAAATGTGTTATGGTGTAATGTGACCAAGGTTGCACTTTTTGGCCACAATTCCAAAAGGTTTGTTTGGCACAATAACAACACTGTGCATCACCAAATGAACACCATCCCCATTGTGAAGCATGGTGAAGGCAGTATCCTGCTTTTAGATTGCCCTTCATAAGCTGGAAGTGGGCCTTCAGCCAAGGTGGAGGGGATTAGGAACAGTTTGAAATACCAGTCCCGTTTGACCCAAACTCTTCATGTGTCTGCTAGAAAGCTGTGGATGGAGAGGAATTATACCTTTCCACATGACAATGACCCAAACCATACATCAAAATCTAAAAAAAAAATGTCTTCACCAGAAGACAATTAACATCTGCACCTCACCTGTATGTGTGTGTGTGTGTGTTTGAGTGTGTGCATGTGTGTGTGTAGCAGCAAACGTTATAGTACAGGTATTAATTTACATATATTGTCTTCCCCCCCACAGGTGGACATGGTGGTTGTGGTCCCTCCCATTCAGAATCTTATGTCAGTGTCTCTGCAGACTCTGACAATGATGATGGTCATAGACAGGCACAGGCGGGGTTGTCAGTGGCTGAATCTGTGCCATTGGTTGGCATCCCACAGTCATCCACAATGTTCCTGCACACAGTCACAGTGCCCACACATGCCCCACCCCCAGCAGCCACAGATGATGGACAGTTGGCAGGTGGTGGCATGGAACAGGCTAGTGTGGTGACTATGTCAGGTGTGAGTGTAGACAGTGGCCATAGCCAGAGTGCAGATGAGGTCACACACAGGCAGATGGACAGAGATGCTCACAGGAGGAATGATGCTCATTAAATCACTGTCACAAGTGCCACAGCAGGTGTAATCAGATGCATTTTTTGAGTTCTCATGGATGTGCAGGTATGTAGTGAATGCAACACCAGACAAATACTCAGAGTGTTGGATGCAACTCTTCCTGATTTACATGGCAACATACATGACTTTGTTGAGGCAACATGCCAAAATACTGAGGTCATGAATTGATGGTGGGATGAGACCTTGGCAGTCCTCAACAGTGGCATGCCTGTTCTAGACATGTAGTAGGAGATGGTCATCAACCACGTGGAAGTAGGTCAGCCCCAAGATCAGCTGAGAGTCTATGGGGATGGACACCTTCACACTCTCATAGTGGCAGTGACATTAACACTACTGAATGGGGACTGCTATCCATATCACAATGGAGCAGGCCATGAGCACGTGGTCCTGGACGGTCCCATCAAGGACATGGATCCAGCAGTCACCATCAGGTAGCCATACTGCATCTGGTCTTGGGCTTGGTGATGCCAGTGAGACCCCTGGCAGGACCAGTTTGTGTGTCCGTGGCCAGAGATGGTGAATTGGATACCCTGAATGTATGGTACACAGCTGTCCAATATACCTGTGTGTAGGGCAGCCACATGGCATGACTGTGTGCATATATACATACACATCTGTATCACAGACAGGTCACCTCCAGACACGCACAGCACCTCTGCACAGCCCATCTATTAAATACCCCTCCAAACACACACATGATGTCAACCATATGGCCCAGCCTAGGCCTCTGGCAAACCCAGACCACACCCTGTGCATATGATGATACCTGTGCCACATCCGTGTCATCCATACCATTGATGCAGAGACATGGTAATATGGGTCTGATGCACAGGGTGAATATAGTACAGTGTAGCTATGCAATACTGTGTAAGGTGCTGTCTGCTTGTATTTGTTATGGGTACACATAAAGGTGTATGTACCTTATTAGCCCTGATGAATTATTGTTGTTAGTACCACTGTCTGAATGTAGTCTGACATGCCGTCTTCTGTTTGTGTTCCAGGTGTCTGTCTGTTTGCAGATTATGGCCCTGCAGACATTACCAACATGGAGTATGGCAGAGTGGAAATACACCAACCATTTCATAGCCAAGCTACAGCTTTATATGTATGTTTATCAGGTATGTATGCATGCAACAATGTGCGAGAAACACTGTTGTCAGACAGTGTGACCTTGCATATATACCCCTTGTCACAGACAGGTAGCCTTCAGATATGTAGTACCACAGGCTCATACATACAGAACAGGTTATTGGAGTACTATTAGTAGGTCCTTCACAAGCTTAGCCATTAGATTGACTGCAACAGATTCACCTGTCAGCACCTGTTGCCCCTGCCATTTCTTTCCCATACACTCAACCCTGATACATTTGGTGAGTGCATGCATGGTACTGTGTATGAAAGGTCTGTGGTATGTATTCCTGAGTTCACAGGGTGGAACAGAGAGACAAAATGGTTTATCCTTAGCATACACACAGTAAAGACTGACACGGGGATGTGCATACAGTAACACAAACACAGTTGGCAAATAGACAGATTAGTAAACCTACACATCCACTTTAATGTATTATAGTGTTACATACACATGACATGCCCCCACATTATTGTGTGGGACATAACCCACTACCACTTACAACAAGTAATGTTGTGAATGCCTTCATGGATGGTGAGATAACCCACCAGAAATTGCAACTGGAGTCATCTATTGCTCCTAAGAGCCTGGACAAGGGATAGGGTAACAGACGTTGTATTAGCGTGATGTTTCAGTCAGATATAATATCTGATGCTGGCATGTGTGTCACTACACTAAGTATGACATATTTGGCAACAATATCACATACATGGCCATTGTTAGGGGACACAGACCACATATAGTTTGCAAACATTGAGATATTACAGAGACATCTGTACGGATGACTGGTATGGCTTGTACAACAGTTTAACATGCTGCATGTGAGGCAGATGTCATTAATACACTATATAAAGTAATGCCATTGGGACGTGGTAAACAGGAGTGGATGGTACATACATCAAAATGGTATAACCCACACAGGATATGATTCTCATCCAAACACACACACAAACACAGTTGCCAGTATTGAGATTAGAACCCCTACTTATCCAGTTATTTCTGCTTTAGTGTTACGCAGTTATCAGATGCACCAGGGAGCATATATGATTTTACCTTGCCACAAGATACTTCTAAGGTGAATGACAGCAGGCCTTATAAAGTTGGGTGATGGGAAGCATACAGGGTGGTACACAACTCAAAATGGTATAACCCACACACAATATGATTCTCTCTCAAACACACACACACACACACACACACACACACACACACACACACGCACACACGCACACACGCACACACGCACACACACACACACACACACACACACACACACACACACACGCACACACGCACACACGCACACACACACTTACTTGCCAGTATTGAGATTAGAACCTTTGTCTATCTAGTTATTTGTACTATAGTGTTATGCAGTTATCTTACATGCTACAGAGCTTTCAGGGCTGACAACTGGCCAAAGGTGCTGATAAGGGGAATGATATCAGCAGGACTAATAAAGTCGGGCACTGGGTGGGAAACTTATCGAAATACTTCTTCCAAGAAACATACTTACACATACACAAAACATTTGTCTGATCTGAGAGTAGAACCCCTGCTTATCTCGTTATTTGTATTACAGTGTTATGCAGTTATCACACATACTACAGAGCTTACTGGGCTGACAACTGGAAAAAGGTGCTGATAAGAGGAATGACATCAGCAGGACTGATAAAGTAGGGCACTGGATGGGAAACATATCAAAATACTTCTTTCTACAAACATACACACTTACACACACACACACTTATATACCCACACAAGCATTGGCTGGATCTGAGAAGAGAACCCCTGTATATCAAGTTATTCGTACTATAGCATTATGCAGTTATCACATGCACTATAGAGCTTACTGAGCTGACCACTGGCCAAAGGTGCTGATAAGAGGAATGACATCAGCAGGGCTGATAAACTGGGACACTGGGAAGAGTTGTGGGTGGGAATGACCTAAATGTGTTTCACCTACAAACATACAAGCAAACAAACAAACAAAGAAATGCATTCTCATTCTCACACACACAACTGTCACACACTTGCCAGTATTGAGATTAGAACCCCTACCTATCTTGTTATTTGTATTATAGAGTTACGCAGTTATCGCACATTCTACAGAGATTATAGGGGTGACAGGTGTCCAATGGTACTTCTAAGGTGAATGACTGCAGTAGACCTTGTGAAGTAGGGCAATGTGAAGTGCACTGAGTAGGAACAGTCTCCTAATACTTAGACCTACAGAACCCCCCCACACACACACACACACACACACACACACACACACACACACACACACACACACACACACACACACACACTCACACACAAACACACACAGGAAGGTGATGTGATATTATAACCTCAACCTCAGTACTATTACACAATGGGGCTCACCTTTTATGTTGGCATGTACAACTGTTTACAACTGGTATGACACTGTCCACAGCAGGACATCACTGTATGCCATGTGACTCACTCTATCTGAGTCCCCTTATGTCTCTCTCTCTCTCTTTCTATCACTGTCTGTCTCTCACTTCCCCACATCTATGTATGTGTATGCTTGACATATGTTATCTGTTGCCCATATATATGTATCTGTGTATCACACGCAACAGATGCAGATATATCACATATAAGCCACCTACAGCTAGCTAAGGGTAATCCTGTCTGATGTGTGTGTGTGTGGGAACAGTTAAGGTGTAGATAGCAGTCTGTATGCACAGACATATATATACACAATACAGTCATATAGTCCAATGTGGGTTCCAACATGTCCTGTGATTATATAAGTGTAGGAGCATGCCCAGTGTGACCTTCTATAGTTAGAGTGGGACTCTATTGCAAAGATAAGTGTACTCTGGTCTGTGGTTTTGTGTGCTACAGCCATGCCTCTCAGGAGTACACAGGACTTTCATTGGGGTACTGGGTTTGTTTAGCAGACATTTTTTTCTTACATATCTGTAGTCTGACACTGCAATGTACTGTGTCATTACCTAGTAGCAGACATCCTCAGATCATCACAGTGCTTTACCAGAAGAATAATAGTTGTATGATGCACAGACCAATATTATGAGGGCAGCTATGTACATTCTTGCCCAGCAAGGCCAGTTGTGAGGTGTGGCTACACTATTTGAGTGATGATGCACTGTGTAAACAGTCCAGCAACTTGGTGATATACTGGCTGGGGATCTCCTGCTTGTGTGGTATCTTTCTAACCTGAGATGTCATATCCTTGTGTGGCCATACCACTCACCTGTACATTTTCTGGCAGATTGTCCAGAGGTGTTTGGTTAGAGGTTTTATCCAGTCTACGTAAACTTGTATTTTTATGGCAAATTAGTTACATATAATTGAAGAGTGATGTTACAAAATAATGACAGACACTGTTTTAGACTAAGTAATCTTCAGACAATTCCCATTACTGCAAAACCCTCACCCTACCAACTTTCTCAGTATGTAAGGGCGATATTTACAACACATGCCTATCGTTTTTGCCTTTGTTCCACTTTTATTTCTGCCCTTGTCCATGTCTAAAAATATCATTTTAATATTGTAATTGTAAGTTAGATATCTGTTAAAATAAATTATTCAGTCTTAATGTGTGTATAACTTGATAAATGCATAACGGAACCCTACTGTTTTGATAAGCACCATGAGATTAAGTTACATTCACCTAAACTATGACCACTTCAGACAAATTTTCTAGGTAGCAGGTTCTTCCTAAAAAATCTTTTGAATTATTTCTGTAAGCCCACAGGTCCCATACTTTGTTGTCCAAGCTCCTAGATAGCGATAAAGAATCCTGATCAATTACTTTCAAGTCTACTAGATACCAGAACAGAGTATATATTTGACTCTAATGTACTGCCATCACACAGCTGTTATCACATAGTAATTCAAGTCTGGTAAACCAATTCTGCCTTTAGATTTCTTAGTAATTTCTTTCTGCATATACTGGAGATAGTGCTATTCTGGTGAAGTCAGATTAACCTAAAATCATTTATAGCATTTATAGTGGATCATTATGTGTAATTTACTGACTAAAAATAATAAAAAATGTAAGAATAAGCATCTTGATGATCTAGGGCTGTATTTCAGGAAGTGCTACTGCCACCAGTAAGCCCTAACATGGGCAGAAAAAACACTGGCCATAGCCCTTTCTGATTCACAGACAGGCTCACCACAGCAATTCTACACGGTCAGTTAAATCACCACAGTGGGCTATATCCACTGTCATGCTAAATGCTAGGGATATGTAACAGCCCATGTTAATTAACCAAATTCCCCTCCACAGAAGTGCCTGTGGGGTGAGATATATACATCAAAGTGATTCAGAAATTCACTCAGGTGTATAAATTAGTACAGCCAGCCAAGTTATTTAACACAGTCACAATGCCATCTTCGCCCATTTTTATCTAAAGGGAGAGACCATGCTGCAGGTAAGTGTTAGGAAATTAAGCAGAGAAGTTGTGGTGGTGGAGGGTTTCTGAGTGTGTGTGTGCCTATTCATGTGCACCAGCTTGTGTGCATGTCTGCAGACATATGAGTGGTGTAAGGTAAGTGTGTGTGTGTGTGTGTGTGTGTGTGTGTGTGTGTGTGTGTCTATGTGTGTGTGTGTGTGTGTGTGTGTGTGTGTGTGTGTGTGTGTGTGTGTGTGTGTGTGTGTGTGTATGTGTGAGTAAATGAGGGGGAAGCCTTGTTGTTGGCTGATTTACATGGTGTTACATCTAGAACTAATCAGCACTCTCCTGTAGTAATCACCACTGGTGGCCTATTCATTGCAGTCACACATGCACACCTAGATTTAATGCAAAAATGGAGATGGAATTAGTCTTTAATGTTTTAAAGTTAAGGCTTAACAGTCTTATTTAGATGTTTCCGTAATTGCCAAGTTAATTTAATTCCCAGATATGTTGCATTTAGAGATGACTGAAAGAGGCATGGTTTGTCTTTCTCACATATGCTGTTAACAGTGGTTATTTATGAGAAATACTAATGATTTATTGATTTTTATGAATAAAGCAGATAATGAAGAAAAAATGACAGCTTGCAAAATAGGTTGCAAATGAATCACAAGAAATGTAAAGCAATCTGTGCTGTTATCTCTGAACTATAATGATAATAACATATCTTATCTTGGCATTTGGATGTCTATATATATAAATTAGCATGTATGCAATCCACTAACATCTGAGCTACTAAAATAAGTAGGAGTGATAAGGACACTCCTGACATATACTTTTGAGCTGTTCAGGAGATTGCTTTATTAGCACAGACTTCACCCTTGTACAAACACCAAACCCCTGTACTACTAATGGACAGCACCTAAATGCTTTATCCCATGCATGGGTCCCCTCAAATTATGTATGGTATGATCCCAATTATTCTCATTAGGGGTAATATATAATTAGAGACCATGGGATGAGTAAGGCCAGTCTATAACCAAATGGGATAGGTTATTTTGAGCACAAAAAGGGAAACTGGCTAGGCTTAAAATGGCCCACAAGGGCAGCTAGCCTAGTACTTACCTATGAACCTGTGAATCTATGGAGAGGAATTTTAAGATATTACATTTATTGAGAAAATCAGATGGAAAACACATACATTCTAGGGTTAGTCAAAGACAGGTTACACCACTGCATCAAAGATATGATTACTCTGCTATCATGATATGATCAGTCCACTGTATTAGAAACATTTTGAAAATCCAACTGATTGTGGCTGCTGGAGAATTACTGTAGAGCCCTCTGATGGGTATTCAGCCAGAAATGAATTAGGTCTGTCACCCATCTTGTCTCCCTATTATTTTACAGGATACTAAGATTTCCTGTCCAAGTGCTATAATTCTTGCTTACATTTTAATCTCCAATTAAATAAGATAGCTAGGTCTACAATTGTTCTGTATGGTTTTAGATTTCCTCAGCTTTTGGAAAGGACATACTGCTGCAAGAAATCTTGGTATGAAAGAAACATTGTTTTGGCCTCTCTGAACATAGATAGTAAGGGTTCTGATAGCTCTTATTTGAATCAAAAATGTGTAAGTATGGTGTTTGTATGGACCAGGACCAGGTGACTTGCTTGAATTTAGGGTCTCAATTGCTATGAAAATGTGTTATAGGAATAGGAGAAGAGTTTCATTCATGTTAATAATTTCTTTCTACATATCCTGGAGATAGTATTACTATCAAGAAACATTTTTATTTCATTTTCTGAAACATTTAAGGCTTAGTTAACAGGGTTAATTTTTCTTGAGTGTACCATTTTCAACAGTAAACATTAAACCAGATATGCCTTTTTGTCTTTCTTGACATCTCCTTGCAAAAAAAAAAAAAAAAAAACTTAGGAGAGGGATAATTCCTTTATACCAAAATAATTGCTTCTGCCATAATTCCCTTAAATGCTTAAAAATGTAACTCTCTCTCTCTCTCTTTGTGAAAGTTCATCAAGGTGAGAGTTTTTCTTGCATCTGAGTAATCCATACCCTCTATATTAGCAATACGTTTTTCAGAATTGTTTCTGACTTTTCTTATAGCTTATGCTCAGTAGGCAATATGTGAAATTCTTAAGCATACTCTGACCAAAATTCTTGAATCCATTCCCCAGTCATGTTACTCAGTGCATGTATCCTATTAAATGGATCAAATTTATAGATTTTACTTTTGAGTAGTATTAGGATTTCTCCAGCCTCAAGGGATATTACATTATGGTTTGAGAAAAAATTTGCATTATTTTTGCAACAAGTGCACTTGTGATTAAATGCATAAAGATTAAACACATACCAAATCTACTGGACATTCCTGAAAGGGTAATGTATAAAATATCCTTATTTATTCGATGTAGGGGCCACCGCATATTGACCACATGAAATTCTCTAAGTTTTCAGACAGCTTTTGTTCATTTAAGTAATTTATCCCTCTCTTGAGGTAAACAATCTGAGTACGTGTGTAAGACAGCAATAAAACTGTTCTGCTATTATATTAGTAATTTGTTTCATTTACGACTCTAGCATTTTTGGATAGATTGTATTTGGTCAATAAAAACTACCAAACAACCTGCCTGTCCCTGGAGGAGTGGTTACTACCTAGAAGCTGTAGTTTTAGTGGCCATTTTGTGTCAATTCTAAACTCCTTGATCTGTCTCTCTTAAAACCCGGCTGCCTCGTGGTTTTGGCGTCTTTTCAGGCTTGCTAGTTGTTGCTGAAGCACCTACCAAGGGGAGAAAATGCTGAGAGAAGAAAAGGAGCTACTTTTGTGATTTTAAGTATTTTCTTCTGATTTTTTTGTTACGTTTTGCTGCTTTGCCGCCTACTTTTTGGCATTTTCCGGCTTGCTAAAGTTTATATCTGTAACAGTAACAGTACTTGGAACACATCTAGAGCCTGTTTACTGCATTTCCTGTGTTGCATTTAATTTAAAATCGTTTTTTTCTCTAAAAACTGCATTTTACCTGATTTGTGGCCTAGCACTCAAGTGTGGGGTCATTTATTGCACTGTTGTGATTATTTTGCTGCTTGTGTATCTCTGCTACCTTTAAACTACAACAAAAAGAAAAAAAAAAACAAAAAAATCTTGCTTTTTTTCCACTTTCTGAAAGTTAAGAAAAAGTTCAGTTACAGATTTGCTGTTCTGAACTGTTTGGAAGTTTCTAGAAGGCCAGTGCTTGCTTGGGTTAAAGGGAAGTCTCTGTGTTTACCAGTGGGAGTGGTTAACACTGAACAGCCTGCCTGTCCCTGGAGGAGTGGTTACTAACTAGAAGCTGTAGTTTTAGTGGCCATTTTGGGTCAATTCTAAACTCCTTGATCTGTCTCTCTTAAAACCCGGCTGCCTCGTGGTTTTGGTGTCTTTTCAGGCTTGCTAGTTGTTGCTGAAGCACCTACCAAGGGGAGAAAACGCTGAGAGAAGAAATGGAGCCACTTTTGTGATTTTAAATATTTTCTTCTGATTTTTTGTTAAGTTTTACTGCTTCGCCGTCTACTTTTGGCATTTTCCAGCTTGCTAAAGTTTATATCTGTAACAGTAACAGTACTTGGAACACATCTAGAGCCTGTTTACTGCATTTCCTGTGTTGCACTTAATTTAAAATCATTTTTTTTCTCTAAAAACTGCATTTTACCTGATTTTGGCCTAGCACTCAAGTGTGGGGTCATTTATTGCACTGTTGTGATTATTTTGCTGCTTGTGTATCTCTGCTACCTTTAAACTACAAAAAAAAACAAAAAAAAAAAACAAAGTTAAGAAAGTTCAGTTACAGATTTGCTGTTCTGAACTGTTTGGAAGTTTCTAGAAGGCCAGTGCTTGCTTGGGCTAAAGGGAAGTCTCTGTGTTTACCAGTGGGAGTGGTTAACACTGAACAGCCTGCCTGTCCCTGGAGGAGTTGTAGTTTTAGTGGCCATTTTGAGTCAATTCTAAACTCCTTGATCTCTCTCTCTTAAAACCCTACAACTCTCTTTTTGCGCGGTTTTGCGCACTGAGCAGCGTCGGGCAGCGCCACCTAAACAGGTTTAAACTATTCCAGGATCCACAAAGTCTGCTCTTCACTTTTTCCCTTAGAACTGTTCAAACTCTCAAAGTAATCACTCTGTTCTCTTTCTAAAGCCCTGCACTTGCTCAGCTCTTATAAGGAAACACTAACTAACTAAAGCACTACACCCTCCTTGACTTCTCATAAGTATTAGGCTCCCGATTGTTCTTTCCTGATCAAGTGAAAAATCAGTTCCCTTCCCTAATCTGATCAGTAAAAAAACAGTTCCCTATACTAATCTGGTACGTCCAAGGGCCAGTTTCAAGGTTACTCTCCAGTCCAGCTGGTGAATCTGGGAATTTTGAGGCAATGTTACAATTGCCTTATGTACACAGACAACCCTCTCCTCCTTCCAACAAACTCTAATACATGTGAGAGATGCAGTTACACAGCCAAACTGGAGGCAGAGCTCTCTCAACCCAAGACTGGCACAGTCAGTCAGGAGGAAAAGGTAACCACCCACACCACAAATCCAGTCTCACACAGACCTATTGCATCTGCAAACCCAACACATAAACACACAAAAATATACTCGGAGGCTCTAAATAAAAATCTGCCTAAACAGCAAAGACCTCCTAAGCAGATATCCAAGCAACAGCCACCCCTCAACAATACCCACGAATCACATATCTCACAAAATCAGTGTGCCTCACAGTCACAGCCCTTAAGGCCAAACAACACACCAAATACACTTGTTATAGGGGACTCTATTGTCCGGCACACTGACGTCCCGCTCACCAGACTGAACAAGGAGAAGGTCACTGTAAGCTGCCTGTCGGGTGCCAGGATC
Source organism: Protopterus annectens (assembly GCF_019279795.1). Classification (NCBI taxonomy): domain Eukaryota; kingdom Metazoa; phylum Chordata; order Ceratodontiformes; family Protopteridae; genus Protopterus; species Protopterus annectens. The sequence continues at coordinate 1,648,023,500 of NC_056728.1, forward strand.
CGCCACATAACGCAAGCACTCAGGTCACTCCAAAGCAAGTATGACTCCATCATTGTCCATGCTGGTGTGAATGACCTGAGATGTACCTCCCTGGACTACATGAAAAGAGACATAGAGGAGCTCTCTGACCATGTAGCCCAGGCTGGTATGACCCTGGCCTTGAGTAGCATCTTGCCCTCACCAAGAATGATGCCACAGTATAAAGACAAAATGATCAGTTTCAGCAATTGGCTAAAGTATTGGTGTCATTCAAAGGGGATCCAGTGTCTGTCAGCCTGGGATGACAGGCTCGACAAGCCACGTTGCTTCGCTAGGGATGGCTTGCACCTGTCACCCTTAGGCTTTCATATACTGGCCAAGGCTCTTGCCACCCCCATAGTGCCTTTTTTAGGCAAGGCTCAAAGAACAAACCCACCTCCATAGACAACCCAAGGATAAAAAAAACTAAAGGTAATGCTACTCAATGCCAGAAGTCTAAACCTCAAGATGCACGCAATAAAGGCTCTCCTCAGTATGGAGAAAATCGATGTCTGTGCAGTAACAGAAACCTGGTTCAAGGCTCCTGAGAGCACCCCAGCACTACCAGGTTATAACTCATACCATGCGTTTTGGCCCCAAAACTCGGACCAAAGCACAAAAGGAGGGGGAGTATCTATATTCATCAAAGATACCTACACCTCCAGGTTAGTGGCACTGCACGAACCATCGAAAACCATCCATGTGCAACTAACAGCGGGAAAACCTGCCTTTCAGTTTGTAGCCTACTACAGAACACCCTCCCTATTACAGGAACCCCACTTGGCATTCCTGAGAACACTGGAGAATATGAAGGTCTCTCCAAACACTATGTTATTGGGTGACTTCAATTACCCAAACATTGACTGGGAAAACTACTCAAGCCCAAACACCCTCGCCCAACGGTTCCTTGAATTTATAAACTCTAACACAATGGAACAACTGGTCACCACTCCCACAAGAGGGAACAACATATTGGACCTGGTCATCACCAACATGGGGACTCTATGTTCCACACCAGAGGTAAACCCCTCATTGGTAAGATCAGACCATAAACAAATTTCCCTGGACATCCATATCCCGTCCCCTCCCCCAGCCAAGGAAATCACTGTAAAGAATTTCTCAAAAGCCAACTTTGCACTTCTTAAGACTGAGGTGGAATCCTTCAAAGCCCCTGGGCCAGAGGATAATACAGCCCAATCCGCAGAATCCTTTACAAATGCATTCTATGAGCACCTGCAGGAATACATGGATCGTGCTATCCCAAATAAAACCAAGGCTCACTCCTCCAAAAACAGGAGACCGGTCTGGTGGACCCCGGCCATAAATAAGCTATACAACAGAAGGAGGAAGCTACTACATGACAGAACAAAATCCCAAAAAGGGAAGGCATCCCTGATCAGTATTAGCAAGAAACCTTGATCCCTCATAAAATCATCAAAGGCCAGTTTCGAAAGAAAAATTGCCCTAGACACTAAAGATAATCACAAGGCCTTCTTTAGTTATGTCAGGAACATGGGCGGAAACTCCCAGATATGCTCTGAATTGTTGCATAACGGTAGAAAATATACCGAACCTACAGACATAGCCAACATCCTGGCAGGCAGATTCAGGGCAAACTTCTCCCCCCCTTCCCCCCCAAAGGAGCAAATGCCTATCCCAACTGAATGTAACCTCCTTGACATCACAGATGTACAGGTGAAAGCTGTCCTCTCCAAAGCAAAAAACACAGCATCTATGGGACCGGACGGTGTCCCAGGCTGTGTCTTACACGAGCTTCAAGAAGAACTGAACCCTCACATTAAGTCACTGTTCAAACTTAGTCTTACTACAGGATATGTACCCAAAGAATGGCGTACAGCTACAGTGGTCCCACTCCACAAAGGTGCTGCCACAACGGACCCCCGAAACTATCACCCCATAAGCCTGACTAGTCTGGTCTGTAAAGCTATGGAGTGTATTATCATGGAACTCATAAACAAAGACATTGGGAGCCTCCAGACACTGGTCCCTACCCAATTCGGCTTTGTTAAGGGCAGATCTTGCCTCTTAAACCTAGTTTATTTCTTTGAAACAGTTACCAAGGCCATAGATGAGGGCAAGATAGTCCACACAGCCTACCTGGACCTCGCAAAAGCCTTAGACACAATACCCCACTCTGGCATCATAAATAAGCTTACCAGCTTAAATATCAACCCCTATATCACAAGATGGGTTGCAAACTGGCTCAGAGATAGAACCCACATGGTCAAAATCACAGGTGCCATGTCCGAATCCAAACCAGTTACAAGTGGTGTCCCACAGGGCTCAGTTCTGGGACCTCTCTTGTTCTGTATATACTTCTCTGAGGTTCAGGCTAACACGGGGGGATTATGGCTGACAAAGTTCGCAGATGACTGCAAACTGGGGGCCATAATTGAATCTCCAGCTGACACAAGCATCCTCCAAAAGGGTCTCACAGAGACGGATGCTTGGTGCCAGAGCCACGGCCTCAAGCTAAATGCTAAAAAGTGCATAGTCATCCCCTTTGGGAAAAACAAGGTGCCCACAAATTACCACATAGGTGGTAATCCATTAAGTATGGAAGAAGTAATTAGAGACTTGGGGACCAACATAGATAGTAATCTCTCCTTTGATAATCACGTTGCCAAAGTGGTTAGAAAGACCTTCTATATAGCCCACCTTATCACAGAAGGGTTCACATCTAGATCAAGAGAGGTCATTGTGCCCCTCTTCTCATCACTCATCAGGCCCATAATTGAATACAATGCCCCTTTTGTGATGTACCTTACCCGACACCTGCAGCAACTGGAGACACACCAAAAGTACCTCACCAAGAGGATCATGGGCTACAAACAGATGTCCTATGCAGCTTGACTAAAGAAACTCCAGCTTTACTCAGTTGCTTACCGCCTACTCAGAGGCAATCTATGCCTGATGTACAAAGCCATGTCAAACCCAGAATTAATGGACATGCTCCACCTCAAAAAATCCAAGTCCCTTAGAGCTACACGCTCCAGGGACCTAAACCTCAGCACAAAAATAAATAGGACATGCTGGAGGGACAGATTAATTTCCCAGAGGCTCCTTTCTCTCTGGAATAGAATCCCAATTCATGTTAGACATAGCCCCTCGCTGACCCTCTTCAAGCGAAATCTGGACGCGTGGATGGGAAATCGCAAATTCACCCCTGGGATCTCTTTTGTGTCCCAGCTAGACAGAGGCACAGTAAACTCATCTTAAAAGGGTACCTTCTGCGACCTACTTTACAGAGGCACAGTGGGTTAATCTAATAGGGAGGCGGAAGCCAAATACACTCTGGCTAGGCTTATAAATGCCCCAGGGCAGATAGCCTAGTATCTACCTATGAACCTATGAACCAATATAAGCATTGTCTCGATGTGAATTGAAAGAATCACCCACTAACATTCCTCACCTGACAATTCTTTTTTTCTCATTTACTTGATATATGAATTAATCACCCCTCACTTGGTGATTTTAGCATAACTGCAAACACCTTTTCATAGCATTTGGTTGTATGTTTCATTTTTAATTAAATTTCATTCAAAAGTGCCACCTTTATTTCAGATCTCTTAATATTTTGTCATCCTGCATGACAGTAACAATAGTTGGAATTCATTCATAGGCTAATTGCTCTCATGGTCCATTTTTTTAAGCTTAGCCAATTACTCCCTGTGAGAATCAAACCCTGCATGTTGTGTTTCTAAGGTAAACACCTTAACCATTACGCCACCGTCCAACCCCATTTTTATTATGTGAAATACAGATACCCAGCTGTGATTGCAACTGGCCTACTGTCATTAGTGCAGTACCACAGAAACAAACTAAAACTAACTAACTAACTAACTAACTAACTAACTAACTAACTAACTAACTAACTAAAATTGGTTTCTAATTGTGGATCATTAGGTACTTTTCATACCTTTTCTCTCACAATAAGACATTGGCTGAGTGAAGTAATATAGTTTGGTTGGTATTTGTAGTCCTATGATTCGCACTTTCATAGTTTTTTTTTGTGAATAGCACACATACTCATATATGCAAATATACCAAGCACAAGTCTCTTGAGATAAGATGATTATGGCAATGCAAAAGCTTTTAGAAAGAGATGCCCAATTCTGTGAAATACTTGAAGTTGATCAAGTAATGTTTTAAGTATTTCCGAAGTACTACATAGAAATGGTAAGGCTCTGATTTTATGGACAAGCACAGTTGTGTGGAAGCCTTTTAAAACTATTGACAGATAATTGAGATGAACAGCACACAGTATAGCTAAGTATAATGGGTTTTAAAAATATATAAAGCGGTTTTATGAATTTTCTATAGTGGGCGTCCTGATGTGGACACCCTGATAGTTTGTTCGATTGAAGGATGGGAAAGGGAAAGACAGGAAAGATGGAAAATGGGAGATATAGCAAAGAGGGACACACAAAGGGAATGCACAAAGAGGGTTATGCTTGAGGAGGTGAGACAGGAAGCCATCTTTATTTTGAAGGAGGTGATAGACCCCTAAGTTTTTATGTAAGAGGGTAGTTCGACAAAGAAGTAGGTACATGATGTAGGAGACAGGATTAGGGAAGGAGAGAGACAGAAATAGAGATGAAGAGCAGTTCTTCTGCAGGACCTTAAATGTTATCATTGCATGATGGTGGTACAGTTGATGACCCCAATGTTGCAGGTGAGGAGGCCTTTAGTGGCTTGTTGTTCAAAGCCAACTGGGGCAGTGAGTCTTGCATCATCTTTAGATCATCCTGGACTTGCAGAAATTCTCTCTCTGTTACCTGCTCCACAATATTCTTAACCAGGCCCTGAAGCATATGGTCTATGTAGCTTTCCAGGCTGCAACATGCCAAGGTGCCTACAGGAGTTGTGCTACTGCCCCACCACTGTGAGGATATCCCTAGATGCACAGAAGATGAACTTTCCCTGATCTGAGTGGAATGTGGTTGGGCTTCATCTAGGACTTCTGGACCGGTGGAGAAAGGAACATAAACTGGAGAGAATGGTAAAAAGTAAAACATAGTAATGCATAATTAAAATAAGAACAAGAGAAAGGTAGGGCATTGAGACAAATAAGAAACGGAGACAATAAGACTGACTCATAATTTGTTGATGTCATCACATACTTTATTAAAGTTTTTACTTATTTTCATCTTAATTCATAAAACTTGTTCTGGGAAATGACACTATAACGCTTTTAATAATCAGTAGAAGGATATGGAAAGTGATGATTTTTATATTTACAGTATTGAATCAAAAGTGAAGTTAGCTGGTGCACCATATGAAATAGTAACACATTTTACACTGATCGGTTATTCTGAAATATCCTTCTGAAATGGATTGTGCTGCTGTTGTATACTGGAAGCATATTACTTCTTCTCTTAGATTTGTGTATGTATTATCTCTGTGTTTGTACTTACCAAATAAAATAAAATAAAAACAAATCTTATTCAACATCTTTTTTGGTGAATGATAATTTATTATTTCAGACATATGATTGAATACTGGTGAGCAATTTATGTCAGTCTGGCTAGACATCCATGTTGTTGAGAGGAACTGTACTGTATTTCCTCTTCAGCTGCACAAAGAAGACATAAAAATGGGGACATAGTTGCTTACCTATCATATAAATAAATATATACATCTATATATCGCTATGGATATATGTTATATATGTGTATGTGTGTGTGTGTGTGTGTGTGTGTGTGTGTGTGTGTGTGTGTGTGTGTGTGTGTGTGTATGCGTGTGTGTGTTTGTGTATATGCGCTCATATCTCTGTTATATGGTTACATTTATTAATCAACAAAGCACAGAATTTCTTTATATAATTATCTGAATCTATCAGTATTAGGAAATATTTTTTGTTTACTGCAAGTTAAAACAGAAAAATATCATGGTTTCCTTCAAACTGTTACATTTTGTCTGGCTGCAACTTGTCTGTTTGGTAGAAGGATACTTTCTTCATCTTTTGCAGATATTTCCATTTAAGTGTTTGCTTTATACTATGCCTTGCATACTTTGCTTGTATTTTTAAGTAATATCATGTAATGTTGCTGTAAGCAACACATTTTTAATTCTGAAAGTTAAGAAATTGAACACTGATTCTTCACTAATATCTCAGCTAGTTCTTTAGCTGCTACTTCAACCTCACTGCCACCCTCACTCTGCCTGGGTTTTTCTGGCTAACTGTGATCAGTCATCTTGCACATACAGTTACTATTTTGGAAAGAATGCCTTGTAAAATTATCATATTAACAAATAGTCTGTGGCCTGCCCAGAACAATGCATTCTTAAAGCTGTCTGCTTGTATTAATGCAAATCATTACTATGGCAATAATTACAGCATATTTAATGTATATATGTGCCAATGCAAATATGTTCATATCTGATTGTGTAGAAATATGGATTATATGAGGATGCATGGATTAGGTTCATAGGTGCATAGGTTGGTACTAGGCTATCGGCCCTATGGCCTATGCAAGCCTAGCCATAACAATTCCCTAGATGGATGGATATGTATACATACATGCATATAGTTGTTACTCAGACATATACATATATATTTGTACACCCATGTATATATATTTATATAATATATATATATATATATATATATATATATATATATATATATATATATATATAGATGAAACATACCATATTTGCAAACAGATCTATTTCAGTTTACAAATATATTTATATTTAATCATACCTTTTTGGTTACATATACATACATATTTGTATTTACACATGCATTTTTTTCTTGCATGTAGCTGAATGTGTGCAATATTTCTCTAGCATTTTATAATCTATTTGAATTAAGATAAAAAAATAAAATGTCAAAACACCGTACAGCCATAGCATTCTCTCCCAAACCTGGTCTACCCACTCAGCCAGCTGGTCATGCCTGCACCTCTTCAGGTCATTGTACCGTGATAACATTGGGGCTCAGAGTGGGTGATTCTTGTCTGGGTGACAGCAGCTTACACGACTCTTGTCAGATGACAACCTTTTCCCTTGCAATGCTAGCCACTGCTCTTTCAATTTTATACAGATATGACTCCTGTAAGATATATACCATGATCTTTGGCTCATTATCACACCAGATTGGACCTTGGCCTTGTGCCTTCACAGGTGCTATCATCAATTGAAGGTTCAGAACCAAAGTGGGGAATATAAATGCAGAGCTGTGGTTCAGAGGTTGGAAACATACTATCTAGGATGTGACACCCCTATAACCAAACCCAACCACAATGAAGGCTCACTAGGCATGGAAGTGCTATTATTGAGAAATTTGGTTTACCAAACTGTATTGTCACATAGATAAAGAACATTTTTTTTAAGAATTATTAATACATGATGGTGTTATGGCAAATTAAATTCAGCAATTAATGTATTAATTTGTCATTTGCTTACATGTGTAATTGAGTCTGCAAAGTAATATTTTCACCTTTATTTGCACATCTTCCAGTGATGTCATGCATTACTCAGTTATGAAATCAGACCTTTTGAAGTAGTGTTTCAGGTAATACTAGTTTTTTTTTCATTTTAATTTATAAATAACAGTTAAACTTGGTTTTACTTTGTTTAAATCAGAACAACTGAGTGGTATCAGATGATAAGATGTCAGAATGCACAGGATATGCATGTATTAGGTTTCAGGATTCAGAAATCTAAATGATTTTCCTTTTATATGCATAGGGATATTTAAGCTATCTTAGACACTTTTGTGCATTTCCAAAGTTAATTTGGCTCAATGCAGCTTGCCCACAGCTAAACAAGGTCTATTTAAGTGAACATATACAGTTACATACTGCTGCAGTTCTTAGAGATAAATGGAACTCAGTCAAATTTTCATACAAAATGGGTAAGTAACCTAAATGTCAGTAAGTCTAATATGAACATATGTGTATGCGATCAGTTGAGTAAAGAGGCGTGTTTTGGGAAAAAGTGCAAAGTGTTTCAAGTAAGAGACAAAATATCATATAGTTATAAGTTATTGGCAAGTAGTGCAGGTTAAATAGGTATAGGCCAATTAGGACCATATGAAATGTATTTTCCACTGATGTGACTGTCAGATGCAGTTGATTCATGTTAATGACAGGAGTGTCATTCATAAGTGAAAATTCATGACATTGCTACTGGAAATGTTAGAGGAAGGATGTTAATGTGAATAATGAATGCATTAGTAGCTTATGCTTACAAGATATTAGTACACAATCTGAAATGGGTGGAGTCTGATTTATTGCATTTACATCAATGTATTGTGGTATCATGATAAATGTTGTTATACTATGCATCATGATTTATGAATAACACCCATGAATGAAAAATATAGAAAATGTTAGGGGAAGGATTTCACATCTGTTACCAGCAACATTTGATTGAAGTATATAAAGCACGTTCTATACTATTCTGCCTTTTTTAATTTCTCCAAGTCTTTTAGGTTTCTAATACCATGATAGGAATAGACCCCATTCCTAAGTCAAAGTACGATTAAAGTTCATGAAATTAGTATTGCTTCACTCTTTGTTGTCAACCAAAAGTGCTCTTCGACAACACCCACAATGTGCCCAATAATGACTCCTTCTGCAATTTATGAATGGTTACATAAATTGGTAACATATCTAAATATGATTGTAAATTCTTTTTTATAATACCCGTTGTTCCTACTACTATTGGAACTGTCTGGGTATCTTTCTTCCAGATGGCTCTCATTTCTGCCTGCAGATCCTGATATTTTATGACTTTGTTTCTCTCTGTATGCAAGACACTGTAGTCACTGGGAGTGGTGATTTCAATGATCAATGCTACTTTTGTCTTCTTTTCTTGGACCACTATATCCGGTTTTCTAGCATCTATCTTTTGAACTGTTGGCAATGGGTGATCCCTTGTGATATTAACTTTATCATTTTCTATGATTCTTTGTGATTCATGATTCCAGTGTTCTTCAGCCACTTCGATGCCATAATGTTTGCACAATCTTCAGTGTAACAGTATCACCGCATTATTATGCCTTTCAGTATACAATCCCTCTGCCATTAATGCGTCACAACCAGCAACAAGGTGTGTGACTGCTTCCAGTTTGGTTTTACAAAACCTACATTTGTCTGTTTCTCCCAAATGTTCAATGTATGTAGCCCACTGTCTTGGGCTGCCAATATTAACCTTTCATTTCTTGATGGGAATTCACCTCTCCTTAATCATTCTTGATCAACATGAGGCTCTTCCAGAAGTTTTCTATACTTGCAACTATATTTATGTTTTTTCCCCATTTCTTGCCTTTTCATATGGTCCTTCTCCTTATATTCTTTCTTTTGCTTTTTAGCACATTCAGTTGCTGCCCGGTTTTTATCCACTTCTGGTTTGATTTCCATTCTTGCTTGACATTGATATGCTTCTGCTAAATTAAGCAGAGATGTCATCTTAGATTTATTCTCTGCATGTTTCAAAACTTTCACTACATTTGGATCTTGTGAGGTCAGTAGGTATGTGTGGAGTCCCACGATTACAAATTTATACATGTAATTAATTTCAAGGAGGCCCATTCCTCCTTCTGAATGGGGAATATATAATCTTGTTATGCACTGATTTTTATAAATCATTTGGTGAGCATGAAGCATCCTTCTTGTTTTAATATCCAATCTATCCAACACTATTTGGGGCCAATAAATCACTCCAAAACTATAGGTTAGGACAGGAAGAGCAAACTGATTTATAGCTTGGATCTTGTTCCTAGATGTCAATGCTGTTCTCAGGATTAATTGAAGTATTCTAAAGTACTCCTTACTGAGTTTTATTCACATTTGTTCATGTTTTATTGCTGATCCTTCATCAATTTCCAAGTATTTATACACTCCCTCTTGCTCAAGTTCTTTTATATCACATTCTTGTCCCAAACTGATGTTTTCATGGTGCTCCAGTTTTCCTTTTTAAAGGTTTCTTTTGCACATGTATCAAGACCAAATGACATTCCAATATCATCTGAAAAGTTTTGACAACCTGCAGCTGTGCTTTCAGTTCCTCATCTGATGAGCTATACAGTTTTAAATAAATCATCAACAAAGACAATATGAGAAGTCATTAGACTTTGTTGTTTTCTAGGATCCAAATTGCAGCCATGACCTAAGCTGTTACGTAAACAGCTTAATGGATTAATGGCAAGGCAGAATAGCAACGGTGACAGAGAGTCACCCTGGAATATCCCCCTTTGAATTTTTATCCCTGGGATAATAATCTGTCCTTTATCATGGATTAATTGCAAAGTGGTCTGCCATTGTTTCATGGTTATTGTAATGTAGTCAATCAGTGTAGGGTGTACCTTATACATTTTAACCACTCTTTTATCCATGAATATGGGATACTATCAAATGCTTTTTTGTAGTCAATCCATGCCATACTTAGATTCTTCCCCTTCTTACAGTTCTCCACTATAACTTTAGCAACAAATGATCCTTTGTTCCATATGCCTTTCTTTTATTGCCCTTTTGTTCAACTGACATAATTGAGTTTTCTTCCAAATGACTATAAACTCTGTTGGCGTCAATTCCCATGTATATTTTATACGTCATTGGAAGACAAGTTATTGTTCTAGAATTTTTAGGGTAGCTTGCAGTTTCCCTCTTAAGTAAGAGCATTGTTTTTCCTGTTGTTAACCAGTGTGGTGTCTGTTTGCGGTGCACATATAAATAGTTCTTACTCATGGCTAAATCCTTGTGCAAAGAAGTTAATACTTTAGGCCAAAAGTTAGGTACTGGATCTGGGCCTGGAGTTTTCCAATTAGAGGCTTTTCTTAACTTTATTTCAATCTCTCTGGCTGTTACTTCATCCCATTTCATATCCTATACCTTTAACCCTCTTCTTTCTTTTACTTCTTCTATCCATTTAGCATTTTTGTTATTTTCCACGGGATCTTCATAGATACTTCTCCAAAATGTATCTATTTCTGCTTTTTTTGGCAGTCTTTCAACTCCTTTTACCTTATTTCCCAATTCTCTATAAATTTTTTTTGATCATTAATAAATTGCTTATTTTGTACTTTTCCTTTATATTTATCTTCATATCTTCTAAGTCTTTCTGCCTATGCTAAAATTTTTAGTTTGTTATTTACGATAGTACATAAGAGATCCTGGTCTGTTCTAATACTGTGCATTGCTTTTATCACATCTATCTTTCTTAGTATTTTTGTTGATCTGTTCCCTCTTCTATAATCGTCTAACAGTGACACTTCTTGTCTTCGCTGTTTTATAGTTTTCTCTATTCGATGTTTCCATGATGGTATTCACTTTCCCCCCTTCCTTTCCCTTGCTACCCTTTGTTCCTATGGTAGAACTTTATCAGTTATTAATTTAGCAGCACAGTAATATATTCTGTTTACGTCTGTTATATTGCATAGATCTCTATGAACAATCCTAATTACTGCGTTCATTTGTTTTATCAAACTTCTGACTTTTGGGGTTTTATTAACCTTCTGCAGTCTATTTCTTTCATTGATTTTGATATATCTGTCTATGTCTATTAAATCAAGCAACTCTTCTATTAACTCAGTTTCCTCCAAACTGAGGGTGCATCCCTTATTTTTCATTTCCTGTGGGCATTCTGTAGAAGATTCTATAGCATCTTCATGTGGCACATTCTCTTCAACTTCATCCTGTGCCATCCATTGCTTTATCATATGGGAAGTCACTTGGCTATCACTCCTCAACATTGGCTGTATCAGAGTTTCCATAGTTTTCTGTTCCTTCCTTTGCTGTCTAGCTTCAAATGAATGTTCATACTGATTTCCTGTGGAAGGCTCCAAAATATCTTGATATGGCACCTGACCAATTGCTTCCTGTTCCACCGGTTTCCCCTTAATAGGTTCATAGGTAGGTACTAGGCTATTGGCCCTAGGGCCTATATAAGCTTAGCCAAATGGTACCCTGGCTTTTGCCACCCAAGAAAATTATTTTCCTGTGCCCCTGTCAAGCAGAGCCACAGAAGTGATCCCCGGGGTGAATTTCCTATCTCCCATCCATTGCTCTATCCTTTTGTGGTGCTTTCTACATTTGATTTTCTACACTAAATCCTTCTCTTTGCAACTGCTCCATAACCTCAATTTCTATTTCTTTGCCTTCTCCATTACTAATCTTTTTTTCTACTTTTCCCTTTAATTTCCATATTTTTTGTATTGTAAAGCTTTCACTATCCGGATTCCTTTGCCTGTATTTCTCTTCAAGTATCTTTGGTGCTGCTCTTTTTATATGGTTAGTTTTACTTTCTCCTTTGCATAAATATTACACCATATTAAATCTCTTTTCCTTTCCCATGTCCATATTTCTTCTTCACATGTCTCCTGATCTTCTTGCCTTTCCTTATTCTGGGGACTCACTCCATCATGCTGTAATGTACTCTGTGTTAGACTTTCTGCATTAAATCCTTCACTTCGCAGGCACTCCATAACTTCAATGTCTATTTCTTTAACTTCTGCTTTAATAATCTTATTTTCCACCTTACATTTTTGTGCTATTAATTGTTTTATTGTGAAATTCTCCATATCTAGATGCTTTTGTCTGTATTTCTCTATGAATATATTTGAGACTGCCTTCTCTATATTAGTTAACTTAGCTTTCTCCTTTGCATAAATATTGCACCATATCAGATCTCCTTTTCTTTCCCATGTCCATATTTCTTTTTTATATTTTTCAAAAATCTCTCGGTTTTATTGTTTATATTTTTGCACTGCCTCAGATGCTTCTTTTTCCAAACAGATCAAAGTTTCTTGATCTATATACTGTTTTTCAAAAATATGTTGCATTAATGAACACAAATTTGTATTTGAAGCTTCTGACAGTTTTTTTTGCGGAAGTATTTTTTTCCTCTAATTTCTCTCTTAATCATTTTGTATTTCTTGTGTCTTGAAATTCTGGGCTTTTTACATAATAGTAGCAACACATTATATATTTATTATCCTCAGTAGTCCACTCTGTTGTCTTTATGGCTCTTCTTTGGCCAATCATTTTTTGTGATTTTTGTAGACTACTACTTCCTTCTGCAATAGGGGTGCCATCTTCCCCTGGACCTGGCCTGGCTCCATTGTAGGAATGTTTCCATATTTTGAGGATTCTACTCTGTCATTTTTTCCAGTCCTGGCACCAGTGCACCCACCAGGATTGGGCACTTTTTTATCCGTGGTCTTGTGCAGCCAGCTATCTCTTTATGTTTTTATCTTACTTCTCTCCATGATATATGCTATATAAATACAGTCTATATATCAGTGTCACCTTGGTAAGAATTTGTGAAAAACAGTGTCCACCTCACAAAGGTACTCTCCAAGACTTGAGGATGGATTCTGCATTTGTGGATGATGCTGTGTTGGTTAATAATCCAAAATGTTAACTGGGTGAAATCAGATTTACAGGATGCATAAGAATATGGATGTTGTGTCAGGATAAATGTTGCTGTAATGAGATCAGGTGCTACTGAAAATAGTTTTAAACTAATTTATGTGTGAGAAATGCAAGCATGCTTTCATTGTTTTGTTGAATGTTTTATAAGTAGATTCCATTTTCTTAATTCATATTTCAGTACATTACTTTTGCATATTGTTTTAGGTGAACACATAATGCAGTAGCATGGAATTTGACAGAGAAAGGATAATTTCAGCAAAGAGTGAAAGCAGTCTCATGGTGGCCCTTAGGACATATGGCAAATGCCTTTTTAGAAAAGGAGGACCCAGACAAGCTGAGAGAACAAAAGTCTGGAGCCAAGTGATTAAGGATATAAATACTCTTGGCAGAAGGAACCACTCACTGACATAGGGCAAGGAAAGGGCCAATGATATGGTACGATGTTCCAGAGCAAAGGTAAGGCAGAATGTAGTCACCAGTAGCAGTACTGGGGGGGGCCTCATACACTTATTCCTTTAACACCTGATGAGGAGTACCACTTCTTCATTTGGGGATTGACTATAAAATGGATGAGGATGACACAGTCAAAATCAGAGGTTGTATCTGCTCAAGAAGGTTAGTCTGACCATATCATATTTTTTTATAAAGATAATGGTTGTTAATTAATTACATGTAACACAAAACATTTGCTATTAACAGGTGAACCATCCACTTCTACACATAATAGCATTGAAAAGAGTATGCATGCTAAGTGTCTTCCACACCTCATTATACAACATTCAGTAGTGCACTCCAGTATCTGAGCAGTAATGTAATTGATTAATTCTTCACAGGGTCAGCAAGAGAAATGAGCAGTTCCACTGTAGCAGTATTTTAGAAGATATGACCAGCAGAATGGCTGATGATGACTATAACATAGTTATATTTATTAGGGGGCAGCAATCCTCTATAAAATAGAGCTACAAGTCAGCACTTTAAATCTTAACTTACCTTTGGACACTAGTGCAGAAATAATCTCCAAACTTCAGGTCAACACATGTAAAGCCATAAACATCATCTGTGTTTGTCTTCCCCCAGGAAATAACAGTAATACATTCGAGTATATCCTTAACTGGCTTTCTATTAATCTCCCACAAGAAACCATAGTCCTTGGGGACTTTAATATAGATTGGAATTCCTGTACTAATATTAACCCCACCACCCATATTAACCTTTATGGCTTCTCACAACTTATAAACTGCCCTACCAGAACCAATAGACTCAATAACAAAGAAAATACCTTGGATTGGATACTTACTAATACTCCTCAGCAAACCTACATAACAGGAACCCTTCAAGATGACCTAAGTGACCATTCACTAACGTATATTATCAGACATAAAACCAACATAATATTCCCTAACACTTTCAGAACAATATGCTCTAAAAAGCAATTTAACCCAGAACTTTTACAAACAGAACTAAAACAATGTAATTGGATACCATTAAAAACTCTCCCTCTAAATGAAGCAGTGGAATACTTTAATTCCACATTCTTAGCTACCCTGGACCACCACGCACCAACTCACTCTATTAGAATCAAAGCTAAACCAGCCCCTTGACTCACTAACAATACTAAACAAAAAATCCTACTTTGAAATAAATCCTGGGCAAAATGGTGTACTACTAAGAATCTGATAGACCGCCAAACCTTTAGAGAACATAGAAACAGTACAAAAAAAGCCATCCTGCTAGATAAAAATAATTTTTATCTCCAATTACAACAAACCTCTCTCAAGGAACCTAAAAAATTTTGGACTAGTATTAACAATCTTCTTTACCCAGGCCAATTGATCACACCCAACCCACAAGGCTCAAACCATGAGAATCCCACACAAACAGCAAATGCCTTTAACTCTTTCTTCACAGATGCCATCCAAACTCTAGCTAGCCACCTATCTCCTGATACATCTAACCTGCCTACTTCTTCTACAAATCCACCCCCTCTATTTCACCTACAACCAGTGTCTACTTCCTACATTTCCTCCCTTCTCCAAAAGTGAAAACCTACTACCCCCTCAGCTGACAAACTCCCAGCAGAATTCTTGCAAAAAGGAGCTAAAGCCATTGCCTACCCTATTTCCAATCTGAGAAATAGATCCATAAGCGAAGGAACTGTCCCATCTATTTGGAAAATTTCGCATTTCATCCCACTACATAAAGGGGGTAACTACAACGACTTTTCCAACTTTCGTCCCATAGCTTTACTATCCCCTATTGCAAAAATTATGGAAAAATGCATCCATAAACAACTACTCAACCACCTTCTCCAGAACAACCTACTTGCTAACTGTCAACATGGCTTCAGACCTTTCCATAGTACCACCACTGCCCTGCTATCATTCCCAAACTGCATCAACAATAACCACAACAAAAATTGTCTTTCATCTGCAGTCTTCATTGACTTATCCAAAGCTTTTGACATGGTTAATCACCAACTACTACTTCATACACTAAATTCTCTTTCACTTGATCCTCTATCTTTGAACTGGTTTACATCTTACCTTGAAAACCGTCAGCAGGCTGTACTCTGGCAAAATAAACTATCTAAACACCTTCCTATCTCCCTCGGTGTCCCACATGGCTCCATATTAGGCCCACTCTTATTTTCCATCTTTATTAATGACCTGCAAACAGCCATTCCATTCTCCACCTGCATTCAATACGCAGATGACTCTACCATAACCTGCTCAGCCACTTCTCAAACTGAACTTCAGACTCTTACCCAAAAAGCGTTCAACACTGTAGAACAATGGTTCTCTCACCGCTGCCTCCTTCTAAACCCCAAAAAAACTAGACTGCTACTCTTCACACCAACCCGAAAGTCCACCTCTTTACATTTCAATCTCACTTCTAACAACGGTATTCTTATCTCTCCTGACCCTACCACTAAACTGTTAGGAATAACAATAGACAACAATCTAAACTTTGATACTCACATAAACACCAAAATAAAATTAGTTAACAAAAAACTGGGATCCCTTTACAGAATTAAACCCTATCTTACACCAGGAGCTAGGACCGCTATAGCCAGAACTCACCTAATATCCACTCTGCTTTACGCCTCTCCCATATATACCAATCTCTCTAAAAACAACCTCAATAAACTAACAACTTCCTATAATAACATTGCTAGATTTGCTACAGGCTCTCCTTTCAGAACCCATCACTGTTTAAATCTTAAACAATTAAACTGGCTTGAATTTCTTAACCAGCTTCAATTTCACCAGCTCACAATAGCCCACAAGACCCTGTATCAACCTAGCAATATTCCAATACTCTCTAGCCTCATTACACCTTATAATAATCTCAAAAATATACGCTCCTCAAACAAACTGCTGATTAATACTACTAAACCCTACAACTCAGCAGGTGACTCCTTGTTCTCTAACTCTGTAGGAAAACTATGGAATAAACTCCCCTCTGAAATCACATCTCAGACTTCTCTCTCACTTTTTAAAATGAATCTAAAACTATATCTCAATAATCACTGGCTATGCACCTGTACTAACCCTGACTAAATCTTCTCCTATTCACATATCTCACCCCACATCCTTTAGTAACTACCTTTTATGTATCGATAAACTATATTATTGCATATAACATATATGTATATATGTATATTGTACCTCACAAAATGACTATGAGTATTCTAATTTATACTACTTGTGTATAAAAAAAATTTTTTTGCAAAATTCTGTTCTTTTAATATCTGTATAACTTCTATTTTAACTTTGTATAAACTCTGTACGATTTCTTGGAGCTTTTCTCCCCGGGCCTCTACTGAAAATGGACATGTCTCCAGCTAGACTAGCCCAGTCAACAAATGTAAAATAAAATAAAATAAAAATAAATAAATAAAATTAGACAGCCTAAGGAAAGTGTCATACAGTTGCCAAGTTTAATGGCAGGATCAGACATCCCACAGCAGGTAAATATCGCTGCAGGAAGTGACACAGGATTACAAAGTCAAGTACATGGGGACATTACACTACAGGCTGTATATGGAGAAAACCTCTACGCCTCTGCACCAATGTCTCCATAACCACAGAGATACCTTCTGGATGATGGCACAAACTCAGATGGAAGACTTTCCACTGTTTTACCTTTACAAAGGTGTGCCAAGTACAGGCACATGTCACAGCTACCGCAGGAAACATGTAAAGCACTGTCAGCCCAGCAGTAAATGTGCCATCATTGCTAAGGCTCAGTGCACTGCCACAGAAAGACAGCTAGAAATGGTCAGATTACTGCATGATGTACATGAAGATTTCCAACCCTATATGGAAATATCAGACTGTAGGGATAATGTTATAATCATATTGATCCACTGTATGGTGGCACACATTTCTGCCTTCATACATGCATACATACATACATAAGTCAAGATCTATCAGTCTCAAATAGGAGACTGTGCAGGACAGGGATGAGAAAGGTGTCCTGTCTAGACATGGGGGTATAGCATCACACTACAACTGCTTCTCAAGGAAGTAGTGTAAATAGTAGGGGGGGGGGGGTGAGCACAACAAAATTCGCGTAGTCCACATCAGTGTTTATCTACACATAGGAGTACCTTTCATTGAGTTCTTGGCCACATAGCACTGTGATATCAGTAGGTATATAATCATTTGCATCTGCATTGCAGCAAATCAATATCAAGCTCACTGACAGCCTCTCCTCAAGATCACATGCACCTTTATAATCCCTATCTTTAGGGAACATTGTGCATGACACATATGACCTTGACCTACTATGACTCAGACCTGACATTTTAGGTACTTAAAATATGAAATGTTTTACTTCACTATCATGCATTATGGTATACTGATGTCACTGTTTAACTGCAAAGGCAAAGTAGAAAAAATGTGTATATAACTACAGTATATGGGACATCAATAAATATGTCTATGTACAATGTAAAACCAGTATTAAGAGGCTTTCAATGTGTATGCATTTCATTTGATTAATGGCAATACTTATAATAAAAGAAAATAATCTGGAAAGAAAAGTAGAAAGCATAACATGCAAACCACAATGTTTAACACAATTAAGGGTTTATTCATTATCAACAGTTTCAGTTTAGTAATGGTAAAGCTGACAGCAACACAGAAGATAAAAATAATACACACTAATAAGAGTATAGCACACACCTGAAAAAAATCTATTTCTTAAGGATCCTGCCAGCAACACTAGCACTGTTACCACTTCGTCCTCAGCACAGCAAAAGTGATGGTTGTTATTTCTGAAGACATAATGAATTCATGTGATATGCAATCCCTTAATACAGAACATGAAATTATTTCTAATATGTCATAGGTAAAAATGGAGAAAAATTACAAAATTAAAACAAAATGAGACAACTTTCCATTCCTCTGCAAGGCATGAACTAATAGTAAATGTAAGTTTAGAGATTCTAATACATACAGTTTTGCAAAATCCAGTCAGTCAGCTACTGAAATAACACTTTTTAATAAATTACCATCTCAGCAGATTCTATATTTGCACAGTTAACCAGATGCCATAAGCAAAATATATTTGGCAAAGCAGTTTAAAATCTATCTGTTCCTCACCCTATGCCATTTGAAATCACTGAAGAGGTCTCAATAAATAATCAGGCTTGACATTTATAAACAGTAATTTGATTAACTGCACTTTTTAACGAATATTTAAAGATAAGAGGGAATGAGGGAATGTCTGATGAACAATGACAGTAGACCATGTACCACATAGCATAGCCTACACATAGCACTGCATGCATCACTTATACACTATGCGTTTTTTTATAAGAAAGGAAACATTATTTAGAATGCCATGGTCCATTGTTCTGGATTAGATGCTACCTCTTGACCTGTGCATTCATAAACCATGCACAAGCCTGCCACAAGAGGTTCCTTACTATTGCTGCCAGCTGGCCATCATTAATCATGGTAAAGCCTGTACTGGGAGCTGCAGTGACATCATGGGTCACTTCACTACCAGACTGGTGCATGATCATCTTGTGTAGACCACAACATGCAGTAGACATGCATACAGTAGCTGGGTCATACTGAAGGACACACCAGACTCATTTGGGAAATGGAAACTGGATTTTAATAGGTCAAAAATCCTTTTGATGTCTTGGAAAGGTCAGTATTAAAATTCTCTTCTGATGCTCACATTCCTCATAGGAGTCATAAGCCATGCATCTAGTGGACAACCTGCATCACCTGAAAGCAGAAGAAAAAATAAAAAGAAGGGGGGACACAACAAGGGAAGGATGGTTTAGTAAAAAGCAACAGATTTTTCCCAATAATAACTAATTACATAACAATAATTAAACTTTCCACTTAACAAGAAGATGAACATGGGTCATCTCACCATGCAGAAAGAGGCAGTAGAATGAGCTAGTGTGTGAGATATGAGAATCGTGGCCACTGACTGGGTACTGGGTCAACACATTGGTGATGCACCCCCCATGCATCACATACTACTTAGCAGCTGATGAATTAGTTGCAGTTCATGTTCTGGTACTACTACCCATGTGGAACTAATGGGACCATAATGGCAACATGGCTGCAATCTATTACTCCAAGCACTTCAGGATAAACTTGTCATCCCATAAAAAGCATGCATAGTCTGGGTTTGGCCCCAAGGTGACATCAAGGAATAGATGTACCGATCTTCATGTACCAGAGGTATATCAAGCAACTGCTGATGTTTCCTGAAGGCAGAAGGTTGAGAAATACATGACCTGTCTTCAGTCCATCTCTAGAAGGTCCCTGTGGCAAGGAGAGTGAGGGCTATACATACATTAGTTCCACAGATATAGGAAGGCCACAAATTCCCCCATCTTCCATCTGTGGGCCATACATGCTCACTAAAGCCCTTACAATATCCCTGCCCACTCTAAACCTATCTTGGACTTCCTGATTACCAAAATTAGTCTATAGCTTTACCTTCTTGATGGTCAAGTGCTGCTGGGCACAGGTGCTTTTCTACTCATCCAAGACAAGCAGCTTACCCTGAGAAACAACTAAGCTAGCAGCAAGAGAGATTATTTTTATCAACATAAAAGTAGATAGAAAAGGTGTTATTTTGCCTTTTATAATGCCTCTGAAGAGAAACACATCAAAAATATGACTATGAATCACAAATAGGTGGGGAAAGGGCTTATTACCATAACAACTTTACAGCTTTACAATTTCATTATTCTTTCATTTGAATATGTTTATTAAAGGCCATTATGCATAAGCATAAGTGACCCCTATGAATCATGCAGAGCTGCACTTACTCGCAAACAGCACCGTCTGCATTAATGCCTTCGCATAATGACTATGAAGGGTCTATATTATGTAGTCGAAGGAACTAAGAGTTGACTAAGTTTTCATTGACACATATGTGTCGAACGTGCACTTGAACAAATGGCCACATTGATTTTTTTTCCAAGGGAAAAAAATCTGTAGGCCAACTACTCACGACACAATATAACAAACACACTATGAAGTAGGGGCTTCACCCCCACATCCCCACCAATGTGGAGGGCTGTGCCCCCACACACCCCTAACTAAATATACTAACTCTGAGATTGCATTACAGTGGGGAAAAGGGCAGATTTAAAACAACAGACAACTGATTTTTTTCCCTTGGAAAAAAATCAGTGATGTGGCCGTTCACTCAAGTGCAGGTTTAATACATATGTGTAGACAAAAGGGTAGTAGTCTTTTAGTTCCTTCAACTACATAATATAGACCTGAATATGAATACTGCCCTTTGTTTTCACCAACATAGGTATTAACAAATGCTAACAGAAAACAACCAGAAAGAGTAGTAAGGTAACATACAAATACAATAAAGCAACATGCAAGTCCAGTGGTTTCTCTTACAAAACTCCTATAGTGGGTTGCTCCTTAGTAGTTTTAAATGATCCTGAATCCCAGACCAGAAGGAAAATGCTGCCTGGATTCTTTCAACAAAATGTTTAGACAAAGCAGGTCTGTATAAAGTTTAATGTTCTAGATCACAAACAAACTGATGATGTTTCCTGTTTGGAAATGAAAGGGCTAATTGTTGTGCAATAAAATGTTTTTTTATGCAAATCTTTTTTCTGAAGGAATATACTGAAGTGTTGTGTTTAAGCTGCCTTTATTGGGATCGGTGAGCCTAGCTGACATTTTCTGGTTGCTGTTTAATAACAACCATGTGTAAATTAGGTTGTACATTGAAAGTCTTTGTTTGCAATACAACACATATGCTGAGGATTATTGCCCTCCTCAAACTGAACAGAATGCCACGTTTTATGCAACTGTGAAAAGTGACAAAGATCAAATAAGTATCACTGATTTTATGCTTTAAAATACTGGATAAAGAAATAGGCTATATCATGCTCATCAGTAATCCTGTGATAGCAAAGAATAATAAAAAAACTGTACTTTTAGGAATTATGCCCCATCATTGCAAAAAATAAGGACATTAAATAATCATGCGTGACTCCCCTTAGTTTTCCAAGGCATCATGACATGCCACAAAACAAAACAAAAAAACAAACTTTTAGTCGTTTATGGCTATACTCCCTGATGTAAGAAAATAAACAGAGTTTATCTAGTTGTAGATTTGCTGAGTACATGATATTTTGTTTGCCAAATGAGGCCTGGATATTTTTCAGACTCAGCCCAGAAGCAAAGTCTGATTAAGTGACTTACTCAGAATGACACAGTAGGCAAATGAAGGCTGAGGGAATCAAACACTGGACTATAGGGAGCCATTTGCCTACAACCCATATTCTACGTTCTCTGATATAACTGCCAGGCATTCATTTCATTACTCTATGTAGGTATTACTTGATGTACTTCTTTAGTCAAGTTCTCTGCCATGGTTAGTCTTGTTGGCTGTATAGTGGGTAAAACCCTTACCACCGTATATGATAACTGAGGTTGACTAGCAGCTTGGATTTTTGATGGCACTGGTTCAGGGAATGGGGCATGACATTCCTAGGAGGAGAGACAGTGCTTCCTACCTGTGTCACGCTATTGCTCTGATTCCACTGCCTCACCTGAAGGTTAGAGGCTTGTCATGATATGAACAATTCTTGCCAGGGAGGTATGCACATGGTCACCTAAGCTGGTGAAAGTAACCCCTGTCAATGCATGTGGGTGAGCACCCATTTGTGGACAAAGAGGGCATAGGTGACCATAGCTGTGATGCAAATGCTCACATTATCACCAGGGATATGATTAGGCAATAAAAATGAAAAAGTTGTCATTGTTGGGAAGCTGATGAGAGTTCAAAGCAGCCTCATAGCTGCTTGGATGATGGCACTCTTATGAAAAGGGTAATGTCTGATCAAGGGGAGAATTTAGCTTGGCAGGTACAGAAATAATACACATAAAACTTGACAAGGATAAGTCTATATCATTTTCTGTTATATCCTCCTCACCTGATAAACTACCCAAAAGCTCATAATAATTCAGAACTGAAAAATCAGGTGAAAATAACATTTATTTAGATGCTGTTTGAGTTGTTATTTTAAGAAGAGTAGTATTGAGGTGGAAATACCCATTCTCTTCTGTTGTTTTTGTGATCATGCTGGAGAGAGAAAGAAATGGGTCATTCTTCCTTTTCTTGTAAAATGAAATATTATCCACAATACTACTTGTTTCTTTTAGAAAGTAAATTATGATACTGTAGATTCCAAGAATGCAGAAAAACACTTCCCAAAGAGCATTGAATGTAAATTATTTTTTCCTCAAAAAATGTTATTATTTTTATCATATAAACAGAAGTGCATTTAATACGTCTGAAAATAACAATACAATTGTAAAGAAAAGATAATATTTTTTCCCCAAAGAATATATATATATATATATATATATATATATATATATATATATATATATATATATATGTATATATATATATATATATATATATATATATATATACAATATCTAAAAAATACCTCTGAGATGTTAACTATAACAAACTGTGGTATTCCGGAAAGTACAGATCAGTATAGTAAGTAAGTAGTAATATATGTAAACAAATTCAGAGGGTAGAGTTCTGCTGAAATAAATCAATTAGAGATAATACTTTTGTCTGATAATTCTTAACAAATGTCTTAGAAAATAATCTACTTTTCTTTATTTTAGTCTCAGTCAAGGCTACTTCTTTTAAGCAAGATAAAAATTCTTCAAAGATGGTGGTGAAACTGATCTCCATTCCTTAGTGATACTCTTCCTTGCCACTGCCAAATTGGTCTAGAGCAGGTAGAGATTCTTATTAATCAACTTATGATTACCATTTATATCAAATAGAACTAAAACCCAGTGAAAGAAAAAGAATCAAACCATAAAACTTTCATGAAATCTTCTATTGAATTCCAAAAATGTTTCAAATAAGGACAGTCAAAAATATATGCATCAAATCTGCATTACATATTTTGGTACACCTCCATCATTCGATGGTGCTGTTTTATGTATTTTGGCCATTTTGTTTGGAGTTAAGAAAGATCTGTATAAAAAATTCCAAGTAAATACATGTCAGTGTTAAGACCAAGATGTATTTTTAATAGAATTTAATATTTGAGATTTCTGCTCTTGATTAAGTAAAGAGTTATGATCCAATGTTATATGTTTGCATTTTGTTTCAATTAAATTAGTTTTGTTCTCTATCAGAATTTTATATCATTTAAATATAAAGGTTCTCTACCTTAGATTTGTTATATAATCTATCAGAGAAAAGTTGAATTAGTTTATTTTTTTCTTTATAACATGAATGTACAAGAAATAAACATTTGTCTTAAGCTTGTATTTAATATTCTATAAGAGTAAACAATCTTGAGGATCCAAATCATAATCAATTTTAAGCTGTTGATGATTTTTTTACTTTTAGATCTTTAAAAATTGGTACCGGCAAGCAAAGCTTTTGGTCTCCCAGAAGCCAAAATTTAATTATAGAAACTTATTAAATAAAGATTTGGTTATCACTACTCTTGAAGAAATTCTCCTCTGGACCTCTACCAATATTAAGCTAGAGACCTTCATACTTGGAAATGTAAATATCGATTGGAATAAAATCAACAACTCTAATCCCACCATATCCATCAATCTAGTTTACTATACCCAACTAACTCCATTACCAGACCCAACAAAACAAACCCTACAGGTACCACACTAGACTGGATACTAGTATCTCATCCTAATAAAGTATTAAACTCTGGCATTATACCTGACCCTGTAGCAGACCACTTGCCAGCTTTCATACACTGAGCTACCCACTCCTCTTCTCACCTACACCAATATATTCACACACATAACCTCACAAACTTTAACCCCACTACTTTCTCTGACTCCCTAAAGCAAACAAACTGGAACCCCCCAAAAAACTATTCCACTAGACAATGCCATAGAATTTTTCAACTCAAACTTCTTAAACATCCTAAACTCCCTAGCTCCACTAAGAACAAAAAGAGTAAAAACCAAGACCGCCCCCATGGCTAACCAAAGATACCTAAAAATTTATGTTACAGAGATAAATCCTGGAAAACATACCTTTCAAAACAAGCAACCAGAAACTTTTCTTAAATATAAACAACTCTGCAACCTCACTAAAAAACACATCATCAGAAACAAAAGTCCTACTATATCAAACTCCAGTCTAACCAATCAAAATCCCTCAAACATTTCTGGAATTCCATTAATTCTCTTCTCAACCCAGGTACCAAAAACAACCCCTGCCCTGACACCAGCAAATCTGATCCTGAAATAGCCTCTCTATTCAACTCCTTCATCACCAACTCCATAGCAGAACTGACCAACACCTTCCCTAACAATAACTCTTCCCCTCAACCTAACCAATTGTCCTCATCCTCTACACCACCCTGTGCACCCAATCCTCCTCCAGTATTTGAACTTAAATCCATCTCAACTTCCCACATAAAAAAATTACTCTCTAAATTAAAACCATGCTCCAATGCCCCTGACAATATCCCATCTTCCTTCCTAAAAATAGCTAAAGATGGTATCGCTCTGCCCATTAGCATCTTGATCAATAGATCCATGCAGGAATCTTATGTGCCAAAATTATGGTGGGCTGCCTTTATTCTACCTCTCCATAAAGGAGGCAAAAACAATAACATCTCTAACTACCACTGCATAGCTATCCTCTCCCCAATCTCAAAACATCTTGAAAAATGCATCCACTTTCAGCTTATGCCATTCCTAGCCAATTACCAACTAATCACTCCAACCCAATACGGCTTCCAACCTGGCCATAGTACTATCACTGCCCTTCTCTCCTTCTTAGACACAATAAATCTTGCCCGTGACTCTGGAAAAATAGTATCAACAGTTCTACTAGATCTGTCCAAGGCATTCAAAACCATTTCCCACACCCATCTCTTGAACCATCTTTCTAACCTTAATCTCTCCCAGAATACCTTATCCTGGTTCTCAAGCTACCTCTCTGACAGGTCTCAAGCTGTGAAATGGGGAAAGGCACCTCAACCTTCCTTCCTAACCCCACTGGGGTACCCCAGGGATCCATACTCGGTCCATTGCTATTCAACATCTTTATTAATGATTTCCACAAAGCCATACCTAACACCAAAATTGTACAATATGCAGACGATTTAACTTTAGTCTGCTGTGCCTCTAACCTCTCAGAGCTTAAAACAGTGACCCAAACTGCTTTCTCCACCACTGAAAACTGGATGCTCCAAAACCACATCTCACTAAATGCAAACAAATCCAAAATACTATTATTCTCTCCCTCAAAAGCTTCCCCTCTTGATAAAAACTTGTTCCAAATTATCAGCCAAAACAACTCTACTATATAGGTTGTTCCCTTCGCTAAGCTACTTGGGGTTACTATTGATGAACACCTAAAATTCGACACTCACATCCAGCTAAACATTAAGAAAACCCATATAAAACTTGGTATGCTATAGAGAAACATCCACTTTCTCTCTCTCCTTCCACCAGACAAACTCTCGCCACTACCTATCTACTCCCCTCACTAATGTATGGTGCTCCTCTACTAACAAACGTATCTGCCTCTCTCTCCTTCGAATTGGAAGTCTGTTATAATAAGATTTCTAAATTTGCAACCAAAGCCAAATTCTCCTCCCACCATTGTACTGCCCTTCATTTGTTAAATTTGCTTGAACTCTCCAACCATCTAGACTATCTCCAAATTACTACAGTACACAGACTAATTTTTCAACCTAAGTGCCAAGCACTAACCAACATCCTTCAACCTTCCACCACTCAGAGAACTCTAAGATCTACTCACCAAAACCTAATCACTGTCTGTAAACCCAATCGTCCTGCTGGTCAGTAAATTAATAGATAAATAATGATAGTCTCAGACCAAAGTTTCAAGTCTATTTTTCTGAATATGATATTTCAGAAATATTTTAAGATGTGGTTCATAAAAGAAAAGAATTACAGGGAGGGATAATTACATTGTGTGTTGTTACAAAAATAATGCAAAGAGAATTTACTTTGATTTATACTGCTATCATTTCCTGTTCAGTCATTATTAGTATTAAGTAGGTCACAATATAAGGTTTTATAATCTGAGTTATAGTTAGGATCAATTCAATTTAGGATACTTTTAAAAATTGTTGCTTTAACATAGGTATCTACATTAAGTAAATTAATACTTTCTAAACTTCATGGTTCAGTGTGATGATGTGGGGCTATCCTAGGAAACCATAGGAATTTCAGTAGTTGTTTATTAATGTCTTTAGTAAGTGACTTAGGATATAGGGTTAATGCTTGCATTATGTATAATAGTTTAGGAAAGAGAATATTTTTTAATTGCAGTCTATCATCAACGGATATAATAGTTTTGTTCCATTTATTGGTTTGACTTGAAGTTATGTTTTAAATGTTTTTATAATTTGTGGTTCTTATTCATTCAGTAGTGTTCATTATAGTTATTCCCAAATATTTGAAGGAAGTGACCTGTTTACCAGTGATATTTTTTGTGTGTGTTTGCAATTTCCTTTTTTGTTTAGAAATATAAACTTGGATTTTAGATTATTAAAGTGAAGACCTGAGTGTGACTGAAAGTTTTATGATAAAATTGAAGCCTTCTACAGTTGATCTTGTGTTGGGAAGTGTTAGTAGTACATCATCAGCAAATACCATCATTTTGGAAATATAGTTTTCCGAAACTTCTATACATTTAATATTTGTGTTATTTCATACTAAAATTGCTAGACGTTCAATGGCTATAACAAATGAAATAGAAGCAAGAGGCCTCTTTTTTGATCCTTTTTTTACCTTTCTTAACATTTCTCTGTCTCACTTTCTATCTTTTCCCTCCCTGCGACAGTTGGTAAAAAAAACAAAAAAAACTTCTTCCCTCTCTTTTTTCCTTTTTGGCCTATCTCCTTTTGTGCATGTGTGGGAGTGTGCCTGATCTATTTAGGGATGTCTTAAGCCCCTAAATTAGGATTCAGGAAATGCACAGAGTGTGGCCATAAACTTTCCCCAGCTGATGGCCACACTCTGTGTGTAGTGTGCCTGGGCATGGCGCACCTTCAGACCTCCTGTCCTATCTGTGCGGGGTTCAATCCCAGACCACTAAAGGACAGGAGGGACAAATTACTCATAAAAGGACTACTTCCCTCCTTGGGGATGGCAGCCCCTGCACCCCCTCTTCAGGGACAGTAACTGCATCTTCTTCCTCTTTCCCGGCCTCTGAGACTCAAACTCCTACCAAAAAGTCCAGGGAAGAGGAGAAGATCAATAGAGACAAGCCGTGGAAGCAGTCCACTGACCGCTCGGCCACGGCTGGCCCACCAGTTAAAGTTAGGACTCCAACTAGGCCCGGATCACCCCGTCTTCATTTCCCAAGGTTCTCCCCTGAACCAGAGAAATCACAGGCCAGGTCGATGGTTAGGTCCACCCCTCATCAGCATTCTAGACCAGTTTCTATGGCATCATCCTCCTGCTCCACCCAGAGCCTCAGTGAAGCGGGATGGACAAGAAGATACAGAGATTTATCCATACCCAAATCCAGATGGAGGTCTTGCCGGCACCCTCTCCCTCTTTAGGGGAGGAGCTCACAGTCCTTTTTTACACTGATAACTCCTTCTCTGATCTAACTTGCAGTTTTGGAGCCCCTGGATCCAAGGACCCACAGGTTTGGGGGGGGGGGCGGCGCCAGTGGTACCTTCTACCGCAACACCGGCCATAGCCTTGAGCATGTCGGATCTGACCGGGTTGGATCCGAGCTCTCAGAGTTGTAGTCTCGAGGTCTGATTCGAGGGATTGCTGTCAGTGCTGAGCCTTTTTGAGTGCAGTACTTGCCTTGGTATCTTGGCTTCTGGAGTCTCGGCTCTAACTCCCCTGTTGGGTCAGTAGGGAATGGTTCCAGCCAGTATTTCTCAGGAGGTCAGTTCCCCTTCAGCCTTTGATGTGGTAGAGAGGGCTCTCTCGGTGTCATCGAGACCTTTGACCATCTCGTCCTTGGACTCTGTCCCGACTCCCTCTGCTTTGCGTGCAGTCCTGACCATCTTGCCATCTCAGGGACAGCCTATGCTCATTTTGCCTCATGAAGCTCCCCCAAGGGACCAGCAGGAGGTTTACGAGTCCTCCCAAGAGAGTCCCACTGAGGAGGTTCCTTGCAAACGAACATGTAAGAGGAGGCACCTTGATTCATCACCGGAGTCCCTTCCCGAAGGCACTGATTTGAAGGAAGGGGAAGGTTCCCCCACTGTCACCCTCCCAAGGATGTCTCCTTTGGAGACATCATGGAACTCCTCCACCAGTGGAGGGGGTGGTCATCCCAAAAACTGACCTCAGACAAATCAGTGTTCCTGGAGGCATTTGGCATAGACCGAGCTACATCTTGGGTGCCGCCCCTCACGGATCTTTTGGTGGATCTGATAACATCTAGGGCATGGAAGGAACCAGACAACATGGAGCCTATCCCTAAGGGCCCAAATAAAGTGTTTAGTCCCCCCCCTTCAGACAGGGCTTGCTGGAATAAGGGATCTCCCATGGATGCTATGGTTGTAGCAGCCGTCACCAAGAAAGAGCTCGCGCAGGAGAGCTCTACAATTCATCCTCCTCATCCATAGTCAAGAACGATGGACTATTTTGGGAAGCAGGTGTATGTTTCAGCAACCTTCTCTGTAAGAGCACTGAACTGCATGGTGCATGTCATTCAACTGCAGCAAGACTCGGTCAAGGAGATCGCTGAGTCAACCCCAGAGTCCATGTCGGCAAGGGATAAAAAGAAATTTTCCACTTGGATGGCCACTCTCAAGTCTGTGGCAAATATGTCCATGCGTCTTCTCTCCCATGCCACAGAGGGAGCCACTAGGGTGGCTGGTACTGTCATTGCCATTAGGTGCCATGCCTGGCTCCAGCTATGTCAAGTTTTGGAACCCTTCAAGGCATCATTTACAAGCACCTCTTATGATGGTTCTTCCCTTTTTGGGAAGTCAGTCAGAGACATTGGTACAGAGTGAAAAGGACAGGAAGATGCTGTCTGCCATTGGGATCCACTTCTCCTCCCCTCAAAGATTCTTTTCAAGCAATCAGCGAGGGATGACGAAGATGTGGTTCCGAAAGTCTCAGACATTTTCCCGGGATACTCAGGACTCACCTTCCCCCAGAGGCAAAGGGGGTTATGATAGATGCCACCCTAGGGGACAGAGGGGTCAGACCACTCAACTGTCCCAAATTTCTCGGTTTTTACTGAGTTTTGGGGTCCAAAAAAGGGGTGCCATGATTCCCGAGTGGCACCCCTTCATTTCCGATTTATTTGCACTTTTTTTATTTTTTAAATTTTCGGGCTTCGTGTGCTGATGTCATCGCATGCGCGATGACATCAGCTCCACCAGCCTGTCAGACTTGCTCGTGCTCGTACATAGCATGTATTTCCGGCTCTGGTTTAAATACATTTGTGAGCGGCAAAGTTACCAGAGCCAGAAAGGATGGTCTGGAATGGATCTATTCCTTTTAGAAGATGTCGCTCACTCGCTCGCAGCCAAGGACTGGATCTATTTTTTTATTTTTGAAAAAATGGATGCTCATCGCTGGACTGGAGTTTCAGAAGAAGATGCTTGCTGCAGTTTTCCAGATGGATTTAGAGGTAAGGGGTGGCAGGTGCCAAGTGTTAAGGAGCTGCTGAAGTGAAGTCTGTCCATTTTTGATATATATTCTTTCTATAGATAAAAACACTTCAACATTTTGGCATTTAGCTTATTTGTATTATATACAAAACCGATGCACTTCAGTAAAACAATAGCAGGATATCTATTTCAGGTTTTGCATTTTCTGCACTTTTATTCTGTCCCTCAGCCCTCACAAAGAAAATATAGCTGCTGCTGTTTGAGCGTGATAACAGTTTTCTCTGGACTAGTTTTCTTTCATTTTCACTTTTCAATCTCTAAAATGTAGGAAATCTGATAATGAAATAAAGTATTCTTTTCAGTAATCTGTGACACACAAGTAGCTGAGCTAGGTACATCACTTTAAGGGAGTATTTCTATATTCCAAAAAAAAGCCAAGAGGCTGTGACAAGTTAAGCAGAGAAAATGACAATCTGTACAAGCTGCATGTGTATTTATTTCATCTGCTTACTGGACTATCTACTTAACAGACTTGTCCAAGCTGGGGCTTGTGTTTCATTTAATCTGCTTAAAGGAAAGTTATGTCTGTGTGTATTTTATCTGCTTACTGGGCTCACTGTTTGCTATTTGCTTAATGGACTTTAACAAAGTCCAAGCTGGCTGGGGCAGCCTGTGTTATTTATCCAATCTGCTTAATGTAAAGCTGTATTTTTATGTACTGGGCCAAAATGTATTGGACTCATTGTTTTACAAGCTATTTATTTAACAGAGTACAAGCTGGGGGGCTGTGCGTTTTACCTGCTTAACCGGTTAATGGCATGTATTTTACCTGCTTAACAGCTATGTATTTTACCTGCTTAATGTCTGTGCATTGGACTCACTGTTTTTAAAAGCTATTTGTTTAATGGAGTAACCTGCTTAACAGGCTAACGGCTGTGTATTTTACCTGCTTAACAGCTATGTATTTTACCTGCTTAATGTCTGTGCATTGGACTCACTGTTTTTAAAAGCTATTTGTTTAATGGAGTACAAGCTGTGGGGCTATGTATTTTATCTGCTTAATGGAAAATGTGTGTGTGTGTTTGTGTGTGTGTGTGTGTGTGTGTGTGTGTGTGTGTGTGTGTGTGTGTGTGGAGGAAGGCTGTGTATTTTATCTGCTTAATGGAAAACTGTATTGGACTCACTGTTTTACAAGCTATTTGTTTAATGGAGTAAAATCTGTGGGGCTGTCTGCTTAATGGAAAGTGTGTGTCTGTGTAAAATGCCCTAGTATAACTGGTGGTAGGGGTTACTTAGTCTCAGGTTCAAACCCTGCTCCTTGGGTACAAAAAGCAAGAGCCTGAATTCCCTCCCCACTTGTGCTCAATGTTTGGCTCTGGTCTGTTCCTCTTAAAATTTGCGATTTTCTAACAAATTAGTGAAGAACTGAATTCATTAAATAGCCATTTAAGTTTCAGTTGTCCTATCTTTCAGGAAACCCTTGGTAATTTGGTAACACAACATTGTATTCTAGCAAATTTCCAAGATTATACAAGCAATGTTTAAAATGTGTCCCCCTGGTTATTGGGATTTGTTTCCCCCTGGTCCCCCACAATAAATTTTGGCATTTTACAGATTTGTTGTGCTGCAAAGTTAGAGTCAAGTGAATTTTACAATGGGCTGAGAACTTCAGGGGAAGAGAAGTTTAGTGCTGCTTGTACCACATTTGCTTGCATTATCAATAGCATAATGGGTAGAGTACTTGCTTTTGATGTAGAAGGCTGTGGATTCTACTCCAACAGTATGTAGATGGATTGCTGATACTATGCTGTGCTGTACTTTTAAAAGCGGTGGCTGGTGAATGCTGCAGTCCTGAGAATGTCCTCCTTTAAACGAGATACCTAGTAATTATGAACCTGATGGCTAGCTAGTGCAATGCAAGCTTGGTTAGAATTAAATTGTCACCCCCCCCACACCTTTTTTGATTTTCTACATGGAGTCTGCTGTTTGTCAGCTTTCATCATCTCTCGATTCAATGCAGTTGATTTTAATGTTGTAAAAGACAACTGTATTTTAGTTTTATACGAGTTCAAAGTTTGATACACGTGTGTATTTTGTATTTTGTGCTTAATATTTTGTCCAATGTGTTTGGTATCCCACAATTCCAATGGAGTGGGCGGGGTTACATAAATATGCATGTCAATTTTTATGTTAATTAGCATACAGATTTGTACCTATTTTTCATAGCCTTTGTCCAGATTTTTGATTATTTCAGGTTGAGAGGTATGAGAGGGGGTACAAGAAATTTCAGGTCCTGAGAACCTTTCTCAGACAAACCCTGGCAGCACCCCTGAGGGGCTGCCCAACTGCTTATCTCTGGAGGCAGTCGGGGGTCAACTATCACTTAACCCAGTGACATGGGAGTCTATAACAACAGATCATTGGGTGTTGCAGATGATATCCAGAGGATATTCCATCCGATTCAATGAACCACCATGACTACCAAAGAACCTGCTGGACATTTCACCCTCACAAAGGGAGGAAGCAGATATAGAAATAGAAAAGCTACTAATAAAATGAGTAACCCAGCCTGTCTCCTGAGACCAGTCTGGATCAGGCATTTATTCCAGGTTCTTTTTAGTGCCAAAATAAATGGTTGACCTAAAACTCATTCTGGATTTTTATACCTTGAACCTGTTGTAACCAAGGCGAAAATCCAGATGGTCACTCTTCAATCCATCCTGCCCATTCTGCAGGCGAATGATTGGATGTTTTCAATTGACCTCCCAGATGTGTACTATCATATCAAGATGGACAGGTGCTCCGGAAGTTTTCTCCACTTCTGGCTAGGAGCCAATCATTATCATTTCAAAGCCCTTCCCTTTGGTCTCACCACAGCCTCCAGGGTGTTTACCAAGGTTACGGCAGTAGTAGTGGCTCACTTGAGGCTTCAGGGTATTCAGGTCTTCCCTTACCTGGATGATTGGCTCTTCGCTGCCCATTCAAGCATCTACTTTGCTAAGCCAGGGACCATTTCCTCTTGCTAACAAAAAGGCTGGGCATCACCATCAATCTCAAAAAGTCATAACTGGCTCTGGACCAGATCTTAGACTTCATTGGGACTCGGTTGGACACAATTCACATGAAAGTTTTCCTCACCCCAGAAAGGATATACAGTCTAAAGTTGCATGTTCTATACATTCTTCAAGCCCACGTTCTGACAGCAGAAACAATACTAAGGGCATTAAGGTCTATGGC
The DNA here is from genome assembly GCF_019279795.1 of Protopterus annectens. Lineage (NCBI taxonomy): Eukaryota > Metazoa > Chordata > Ceratodontiformes > Protopteridae > Protopterus > Protopterus annectens. Next base: position 1,648,057,268 of record NC_056728.1, read on the forward strand.
AGCCATGATCAATCTATTACCCTTAGCGCACCTTCACATGTGGATTCTCCAGATGGAGCTTGCTGTTCAATGGTCCCTGTTGGATATGCCATTGTCATATCCAGTTTGCATCTCCAGAGTATGCAGGGACTCTCTTTGGTGGTGGATTCAGTCCCCAGATCTAATCAGGGGGCGCTCTTTTCTTCTGTCTTTTCCCCAAACCACGGTGACCACAGATGCCTACCAGCTAGGTTGGGGGGATATTGCTCGGTAAGGATGGTCCAAGGCATGTGGTCCCCACCCAAGGCCAGCTTGCATATCAATGTTCTAGAGATGAGGACAGTCCTTCTAGCATTGCATGCCCATCTCCCTCTAGGGACAATTCTGATTCAGACAGACAATATGTCGGTGGTCTGTTACATCAACAAGCAGGGAGAACCAGATCTTATCGGTTACCTATTGTATTCTCGAAAGCCGACAGTGTCGAATCCGACATTGTCGACACAAGATTAGTGAAAGTGCAGAACGTCAAACGAGTAAATGGAAATCTCCATAAGGGGAGTTTTCCATTTACTTCAATGTAGTGCGGTCTCGGAGTTGGTATATTTAAGTAGCAGGGGTGTGGGGTGCAGGGGGGCTTGTCCCCCCTGCCTATACCCTTTAGATTTTCTTTTTTTTTTGTTTTATTTATTTTTTCTGAACATTCAAAATTTTAATGTTTCGATCATTAATGGTCAACCTTTAGTGATTTGAACCATTAAACTTTCGATGTTCTAATATAGACCCGATTTTATCCCTTATGTCACAAAGCCATGAGACTGTAGGAATGGGCAACCTTTACCAGCCATTTTCTGGTGGCAACGCACATCCCAGGGCAGTCCAACATTCTCACAGACAAGCTCAGCAGATCTATTCTGATGTCTTATGAGTGGTCTCTGAATTCTTCAGTGGTGGAACAGATCTTTCTAAAGTGGGTTAATCCTTGCTGCAATCTTTTTGCATCTCCTTCCAACATGAAATGCAGTGAGTTCTTCACTCTGACCCCCCCCCCTCAGGGGGAAGCCCCCAGAGATGCACTGGTCCATGCTTGGCCTCCTGGTCTTATGTATGCTTATCCTCCAATACCCCTCATTTTGAAATTTCTTCAGAAAGCTCACAGGCTGGGGAACACTGTGATCCTCATCGCCCCATTCTGGTCTCACCAAATTTGGTTTCCCTCTCTATGGTCTCACCTATAGTTCCACCAATGATGTTCGATCCAGTTCCGGGTCTTATTTCTCACCCCTCAGGGGTTCCTCATCGAGGGATGGACAGTCTGAACTTCACTGCTTGGCTGCTCCAGTTCCTATGATTGTTAGGACTCCAGGTTTATCATCCCCAGTTAAGACTATTCTGGTGGCAGCTCACAAGTCTTCCACTAGAAGGATTTATCATAGTAAGTGGAAATGTTTTTCCATATAGGCGTTGCTGCATGCGTTAGACCCCTTTACTGCCCTTGTGTCTGCAGTCTTAGAGTTTTTGGTGGGAATTTTTCAGCAGGGTGCCAGTTCCTCCACAATCAAAGTCCATTGGGCAGCTATTTCCAGTTTTCATATGGGGGCAAACATGTCATCCTTGGTCTCTTCTAAACTTTGTAAGGTCTTCCTTAAAGGTACCTTTCTTCTTAGACTCATGGTGAAGGATCCTACACCCCTGTGGGACCTTACTTTGGTGCATCAGACATTTGTTTCCCCCTCTTTTGAACATGCAGCTTCTGATGATTTACATGTTTTACCTTGGAAGACTGCCTTTTTGGTCACCATTACTTCTGCTAAGAGGGTGTTGGAACTTCAAGCTTTATCCGTTAAGGTTCCTTATATATTCTTTCACAAAGACAGAGTGTCCTTGCATACCAAGCCATCCTTTCTTCCTAAAGTAGCATCAGAAGTGAATATCAATCAATCAGTCTTCCAGTTTTTTTTCCCTAATTTTCAAAACAAGGGGGGATACAAATTACATCTGCTAGATGTGCATAGGCAATTGAGATTTTACTTACACAGGACAAAAGCTTTTTGTAAATCAGATCAGTTATTTGTTTCTTATTCTAAACCATTTTTAGGTAAACCAATTTCCAAAGTAACAATTGATCATTGGATTTCACAATGCATTATTTGAGCCTACAAGTTAATTGGGGTGTTGGCAACTCTGAGTTTAAGAATAAACATACTTTGTTATATAAAGAAAGTATTTATATTTTAAAATACAATACTTTAAGTCCTTGTAGACTTAGTACTGAATGTTCTTGGAAACTTGCTATAATAGTTTTCTAAATATAGTAGAAATATATTATTTATGTTTTGGATATTAATTAATTAGTTAAGTGTTTTATAATTGATAGTTAATGTTTGTATAAAATTGCACTGTTTTTTCCTCACTGATGTACTCCTAAAAGACATTTCTTGCCGAAGCGCTAGAGACTTGAGATGTTCTTGTTAATAAAGTGTAAGCTGGTGAATTTTATATCTTTTTACTGTCCTTTTTGTCATATTTTCATTATTTGAGCCTAGTCTGTCAAGGGAATTTCCCCTTCAAGGCAGGTAAAGGTGTATTCAACTAGGTCTATCGCTTCTTCAGCTGCCTTTTGGTCCAGGGTTTCACTGGATGATATCTGTTTTGCAGCTACTTGGTTCTCATCTCATAGCTTCATTTCACATTACAAACTGGATATTGTATCCAGGAACGGGGCATCCTTTGGCTCCCTGGCACTCCAGAATATCCTTCCATGAGGGCCACCCAGGTGTTTTGTAGCTGGGGACTCTGCCCCACAGGTTGAAGACCAAATGAAGTCAACTACTTCAGATAAAGAAGTTATGTACTCACCATAGCGTTCCATCTGAGTAGTTGTACTTCATTTGTCTTCAACCGCCCCCCTCCTTCCCCTCTACCTTGTCACTGTGATACTGACCACATATGGAGATGGTTGCATCAGGAATGTCCTTATTCATACTTGGGTTCAGGAGTTTGGGTTACCAGTTGTGGAAAAGTATTATTAGTTTGGGATGTGTGATGGTTTCTGGCAGCAAACTTGATCTGAAGGGAGGAAGGAGACATGGGGCATTATGGGTAAAGAGAGGAGCTTGGAGCTCAGATCAGATACTAAAAATGCAGCTGTGACAGATCTGATACAGATCCGTAACTCACAGGTTGAAGACAAATGAAGTACAACTACTCATATGGAACATTATGGTGAGTACATAACTTCTCTTTTTATACTTGGCTTTAGTCTCTTGAAGTTGTAGTTGTATATTTGATAGTTCTAATTCCCATTCTTATAACACACTAGAATTTTACCAAAAATATAAGCTTTTAAAGAGTCCCACAACATAACTGTATTAACTAAATCAGTATTATTTGTTTTTGAATACAGATTTGGGGTTTGAAATCTGTTAATTTTGGTATTCAAGTTAAATCAGGGATTCTGGTCAAATAAGATATATTTGAAGAATGTATGGAAATTTACAATAAGGCACTCGTGATCAGAAATAGGACACGGTATGATACTGAATGTGGATATCTTTGAATTGATGTCCTCTGATACTAGTATTCTATCAATTCTAGCTTGTGTACCATATTTATAAGAATAATGTGTAAAGAGTAATGATTTGAAGTGTCTCAGAATGAATGTATCTTTTAAGTTAAGATGTTCAATCCAGTTTTTAAGCACTTTTGCAGTTGAAGTTATTCTTATTTTTCTTTACTTGAATCCAAATCATCTAATAAGCAATTGATATTACCTTCTGTCATTAAAGTGTCTTTATATTCATTAAAAATAATGTCTATATGCTTTATATATACATTTTCTGACCCATTTCAGGAACCAATACACATTTACTAGACTCAGTAACCTTGTATTATGTTTTATAACAATGAGAGTTAAGAGGCCATCTTGGCCCTCATGTTTATGAATGATTTGTGGTGAGATAGTATTTTTCATTAAAATCACCAATACTCTTCTCTTGCTTTTAAAAACTGAATTGTGTTTCTTGAATGAATATAACTTTAGCCTTAATTGCTTTTAAATAATGAACCAAGTTAGATGTTTTACTTGTATTATTTAAATCACTGACATTCAAAGATAAAGTCCATCTATAAAATATGTTAAGACAGCAGTATAATCATCAAGACAAGTCACTATATCTGAATATTGTATAATTATACCTCTTGTAATTTTTGTACAGTTAAAAACAATATTTCAGGCATGATAAAAAGTAAAAAAGAAAATAGCAATAAACCAAAGAGAATAATTATATTAAATACATGAAATTCACACAATTCTTATAGTATGTAAATATAAGTTCCACTAGACTATCATTCCATATATAACTAGCCTAGAGGTACAGCTTATCAAAGAATCAATAGGATTAATAGGATTAATAGAACTCTGCAGTAAAACTCTAATAACAAGGAGTTCTATGAATTAAAAGGATTCATGTTTCCAATGAGAAGATGGTGAAATTAGAATGGACGCAACAACTGAATCAATATGGATATGAGAAGGAGAGATGAGGTCATAAATATATATATGCAAACAAAGCTCCTCATTAGCACTCTTCAAGAAAAATCTTGATGATTGGATGGGAGATAGGAAACACACCCCGGGGATCACTTCTGTGGCTCTGCTCGACAGTGGCACAGGAAAATAATTTTCTTGGGTGGCGAAAGCCAGGGTACATTTGGCTAGGCTTATATAGGCCCTAGGGCCAATAGCCTAGTACCTACCTATGAACCTATGTTTTCTTATATTAAATCTAAAAGTCCAAATGAATGCAGACTACCAACCACTTTTAATCTTTTAATTACACACACACACACACACACACACACACACACACACACACACACACACACACACACACACACACACATACACACATGTATATATATATATATATATATATATATATATATATATATATACATGTGTGTATGTAAACATATATGTATTTATGTCCACACATATATATTTTCTCTGTCTTATTCTTTTGTCTCCTTCAAATCCATCTCTGTCCACCCCTCTCACTCTGTTTTATTCTTTCATTACATTTCCCTTTATATTTCTCATGATTTTCTTTTTTGCACACTCTCTTCTATTTATTTATTTATTTCCTTTCTCTTTTACCCATTTGTTTTCTCTCTCTCTCTGATCCTTTATATCATAGAAGTTTCTCTTATTCAGCACCACAATAATGCACCATGAATGAGAACAGATACCCAGCACTTAACTCTTCCACTCTTTAGCCCCTCCTGCCTTGAAACACTGTTACAGCTTAACCAAACCAAAAAAAAAAACGGAAACTAGTATGGACAAGAACAGAGTATAAAACTGTATAAAATACTGAATTTAATAAACCATTTTAGCGCTTTCATCTCCTAAGAGACTTCTTCAGAAATTTTTCTGAAGAAGTCTCTTAGGAGATGGAAGCACTAAAATGGTTTATTAAATTCAGTATTTTATACAGTTTTATACTCCGTTCTTGTCCATACTAGTTTCCGTTTTTTTTTGGTTTGGTTAAAGTGTTTTATTTTACGACTGTTACAGCTTAAAACAACATTCTTTATGATCACAGAATGCAAATAATTAGGTTAAAGAAAGTTGGTCTCCATCCTGTGCAGCATTCTTAAACCAAATGGATGACAGAAACACAAACCCTTCACCACCAAGTACAGCTCTGCTTAATATGTCACCAATACAACACAACAGGAAAGGAAAGCATACATGCACTCCAAACAACTGAGTGAATCCCATTTGTCACCAAAACACAAAGCAAGCAAACAGAAATGAAGTCAATAGTAAAAAAAAAAAACAAGATTCACAAAAAAAAACCCCTCTTGAAGCATGTTTAGCACTTTTCAAAATGATTTAAAACTCTACCTCTGTTTCACTGAATCCACAGTGAAGATCACCACATGAAAGTAATAATGACCCACTTAACATCAGCTAGAGCAAAATCTAGATGTGAGCAAGTCAGTCCCACAAGTGCTACTCACTCATCAAATGCTGCCAGACACAATAATACAAGCACCACAACACAGCCTATGGAGCTATTAACAACTGTCAGTTTAAGCCAGGTAATACTCATATTAACGTCAGAAGTAATCTGCTATGCGACTGATAACTTGAGTGAAAAAGGAAGATGGTGCCAACTTTTACAAACATGTACAGGAAGTGATGAGGTAAATAAAATTTGAGTCATTCTTCCTGTCAGATTAAACTGAATCAGGTAAGCTTAGAATTATTAGAATACTAATTAGATCAGCTTGTGCGAAACCTGGCAAACACAGAGAGCCAAAACAAGGAGAAAATACCTTTGAGGTGCTATTTCCTAAAGGAAGGCAAACTGGTGCATTTCACCATTCGCAAAGGAAACATCAATAAATGCAACAACAACCAACAACTCACACCAACTTTTAAGAGTATTTCCCCTTCCCAACACAACTAAGAGGTCTATTATCAAAAAATTATAGACATATATAATTTTTTATAGTTAAGCACATTAAACAGGTGATGAGATGAAAGAGATTATTTACTATTAGACATTTAAGAACATGCTACCAAAATGAGAGCTGAGTTAAATGTAATTGAACGCTTAGTACTTAAGAGAATTCAGTTGTAAAGAAGTAAAAAAAGAAAAAATACTTTATAAGTCTAACTTAGAGGATAGTAACAAGACATATGTTATATATAAAATAATTACCTGTATGAGAATGGACATTGTCTTAGTTCTCTAATGAGAACACATGTATATCTATCTATCTATCTGTCTGTCTATCTATCTATCTATCTATCTATCTATCTATCTATCTATCTATCTATCTCTCTATCTATCTATCTATCTATCTATCTATCTATCTATCTATCTACATACATATTGCATATTGCCACAACTTTCCACTTCTTTTCCATCCAATATCCCATTTACCAACTGCTTAAAAGTGAATGGAATCTATGGAGAGTATTTGGTAAAACAATGTAATGGAATAAGAAAGTCATTTTACTAAGAGGTGGGGTTCTTCATAGTCTTTATGTTGTTTGCAAGGTTATATCTGTTTTCTACTTCGTCTTCTTCTTTGTGTGAGATAAAGAGTTCTTCTCAGGATATGTTTTTAAGGTGGTGGATGTCCAGTCCATATCTTCAGTATCTAGGAAAAAGGTAATTGTTTTTTAGGAAGGAGGAAGCTTCTTCTAAGTTGTTAAAAATTATGATAACATTTGATGTTTTTTTTATTTTAGCTGGGAAATTATTTGAGATTTGATCCCATTTTGTTTGAGAGTTTTCACAAGTAGTCAGCATTTTTTTATCATTTCTAATGGTTTAGCTGAATAATCTATATCAAATCTTGTCTTGTTCTGACCATATTTTAACGGAACATTTCCCCAAGCTATTTTAAGAATCAAGTCTTATCAATGAAAGAAAGGAATTGTATCACTATGGATCTTGGAGGAGTTATTCAAGTAGAAGCCATAGGTTACATAGTTTTTGAAGTAGAAGGCATGGGTTACCTATAGCTCTATGAACTCTTTTGATGTCATGGGAAGGTCCTTCCTGCAGGTTTAATAATTCTGGAATCCAAGAAGATAAAAAAATAACTAGGTCATATCCTGTTTTTTTTTTCTGGTAAATTGACTATTCTTAAGTTGCATCTCCTTTCTCTGTTTTTGAGGTTGTCTGTTTTCTTTAATAGCCATGTGCTTTTTTAATGAATATTCTGTTTGAGTTTCTTTTTACCTTAATCTTCTCTCCGTGTCATTTAGGGCATTCGCAATGTCAAATATTTTAGTTTGATGCTGTTGGAGCATTTCTTTAAAAATGCCAGTTTGTTTTAAGCAGTTCTGTTCAGATTTTCTCCTGAAAGCCATCTATTTTCAGAGATAACCTCTGAAGCATTGTTATCACCAACTGCATATCCTTCTTCAGAGAAGAGTCAGAGTGAGAATGGTTAGAGTTGCTCATTTGTCTTCTAGCCAATAAGTCTCCAAAAGATTCTGACAGGAAAAAGTTAAAAAGAAACTTCACAAAATTAGAAGGCAAGTAAGCTTACAGTATTATAAAATAATGTGTGAAGTAATTTTTTTAGAAGTTAATATTTACCTGTTTATTTTGATTATACTGCGGAGCTCTAAAATGTGACTGCTTTCAAATGACCATCTAGGCTCTCCCCCCGAATGTAAATTCTTGCCTTTCTTTGACTAGGTAATGCATAGTCAGGAAGCAATGGTAAACATGAAAGCCATTTTCTCTATTATGTCTTATATAGGGAGCCTCTGCTTTCTGTTTTAAGATGAAAGACTTATAGTCTGGTGAGATGTTTTACTGGATAACCTGCAGTTTTTTAAGGAGGCCCAGTTTTTGCTCCCTCCTCAGAATTATTTACTTGTTATTGCAGTTTTAATCATTTATGATAAAATGCTTTGGGATATTTGCATTATGCTGTTTTGGTGTGCTTCTAAGGTTGTGCTTAATAATAGCGTGTGCCTTCAGTTGCCAGGATGGCCTTCACTCTTTCTTAATGAGCTCATTCAGATCTTCGACTTTTGTTGACAGTCCAATTATTTATACATTATTTTACCGTGCTCCATTTCCTAAGCTATCCATTTTATATCTTGTGCTGAGAAAACATTTAGAATTCCTGAATGCATTATTAGTGTGTCCCTATAATATTTCTCTTATTTGAGAAGTTTATTTGGCAAAGAGTAAGCGTATCTTGTAGCTGTTACGACAGAGCTTAGTAAGACTTGATTAGTAATAGTATTCTGATATGTTACACTTCAGTCATAATGTGCCATGGTAAGAACTGATTCAGCATTAGAAGTAATGTTTCCACAGAGAAAATGTACTAAACATTAAAAGATGAACATTAAACTGCTCTACTCTTCAACAAACTGAAGGCAAGTACTGATGCTTTCATAACATGAGCACTTTCATATATTGACTCTGATATGGATTGCTATAAGGTGGTTTAAAAACATTATTCCTTTAGGAAAGGGTTTAGGACTACCAGTAAGTTGGAGATTATTGACAAAGTACTGGTTTAATAACTCTGTAAATTATAATTAACCTTACTTGAGTTAGGTAGAATTTGGCTTTGTTAAAAGGATGCAGTCCAGTTCTCTTCTTATTGTCATAATCTAGAAGCAGATGATACTTGTGATGAATATTGGTGTGTTTTGTCTCTCGAGAACATTTCTAGACAAAATCTGATAAGATATTGTTATGGCCACTATGCAAGTCATTGTGTAAACTGTCAAGATATTTTGCCTATGCTAGTGATCTTCAGCCCAAGACTTCAGAAACATTAAGGTAAAATAAGTGTTCTTTCTCTGCAATCAGGGATACAAGATTTCTTGCAAGGAGATGTACATAAGATACTGGGTTACAAACGGTAAAGAGCTATCCTAATATGTATCACAGAAAAGACCATGACTATTATACTGAGAGTAACTGATAACTACAGCAATACTGTAATTACAAACTTATTGTTAGCAAGTCAGTGATTTACTTTATCACTGATGGAAATGCTTAGTGAATGAAAGACACAGGTTGCAACTGGCTCTAAAATATTTAAGTATCCTGGTCTGTGAACCACACATCCAACTGTGATGGTACTAAAAGACAGCTCGAATAAAGTGATTGATAATTTGCAATCAGCTTTAGTGAAGTAGAGATAACTAGGTCTATGCTGGTGGGGTAGGAATAATGTACTACAGATAAGAATGCTTCCATGTCTTAAATACCCTGTCATTTTCAGTGATTAAGACAGAGGTGTACACTACAAGCTTGTCAGAATGCATGACAAACATCATTAGTAGAACTTTAGCTTAAAATGGGGGTGGGTGGGTGATACAGTTGAACTGGCTTACCTAATCTTGATGGTTATAAAGATGCTGAACTTTTAAGGATGGTGGGATTTCATTGTGTATTTACTCTATGATGACTCAAGTATTATCAGTACATGGTCACTATCTGTATAGCACAATAACTCTCCTGTGACCTACAAAACAGGTGGGATGCGAGTTACTTATGAATGTTGTTGTTTGTCTTTCGGCTTTTTCCCAGTAAGGTGTCACCACAGCGGAACTCTGGTCTGCTAATGATTGGCAGTAGATTTTTTACGAAATGCTGAGGTGCCTGCTCGACGCCCAACCTTCAATGAAGGCATGTCCATTTACGCACACATGTCTTTCGAACGCTACCCAACCGCGGGGAGGACATGCAGACTCCACACAGAAGACACTCCCAAGCCAAGCTGAGAATCAAACGGGAGAACCTCTTGCTAATATAAAGCAAAAATAAATGTATTTTACTGGGAGCAGGATCACTTCTGTGTGAGGGAGGCAGCTATTTATGACGTCCCCATTTGTGGGATGAAATCAGTCAGATTAAGGTATTTGCAGAATATCTGTCAAATGCTCACATGGATTATCTGTTACTACTAGAGTAGTACTGACAAAAGTCCTATATCTGATATGTTAAAAGCCAACTTGTATCACATGATGCAAGACTGGGGTAAATGAAAAGCATACTGAGATGCTATTAAGAATTAAACTCTCGTATGGCAGCATGCTAACATACCTCAGAGTATTAAAGCTTGTATTCTACATCTATTACCCACAAGTCTGACCAAGCATTGTTGTTCCTACTGCCATCTCTATTTCTGCATATCTGTTGCTATTTAAACAGTGGAGAAAAATATTTCTGGTGATAGTGGCTTGACTGGCAGAACTGTTTGCCACTTCTGTCCTGTTCTTGATATCACAAATAGGGTGGCCAGCTATCTGAGGTGGAATTATAACACTTACGGTAGAATAGCAGAGTGGTATGGCATTCATTTAGCTGGTGCAAAGTGAAGACTGTGAGCTGTTGTAACTGTGGTGCAGGATTTGATTTCCTCAAACCTCATTTTCCTACTTTGTGACCTTAAACAGGTCGCTTAAACATACATTGCTCAGGGGTGGTGCCTAAAAAGAATGATAGGCCTACCTGGTTAAAAAATGGGTATTATTTTCTGCAAGACATACTTTAGAACAATTATTCCTACTCTTGAGCTGTGATCTGTGCACTTTTTTCTGTTTCTCTTCTTTTCTTCTATTTGAATTAATTTACATACATTGTATTTAATGTCATTGCAGGTAGTGAGGATTAGGTGTGCCCATTGTAAATTCCCATGGATTTCCATTGTTTATTTTGCCTGTTTTGGTCTACAATTAGTTGAGGTAAAACCAAACTCACTGCCTCTGATTTTCATTAGGGTGTTGCTTTTGTTTTGTAGTTATTGACTTGTATTCTTTCATGTCCAGTTATGGAATTTATTAGTTAGGTTGTTATCTTTGTTTTTGTTTTGATAACTAGTCAAGTGTCTGACCTTAAAGCTAGTTTTGGACTTGTCATTCTCCTCTATTCAAAATATTTCATTTTCACAGCTTGTTTTATATTTGTTGGATTTATGTTCCATTGTAGTTTTATGCTTCTATGCTATGCACAAACAAAAGAGTACTGAATGAAGCATATTAAGTTACAAAAACATATGCGTGTGAGCAATAAGTGCCTGAATCATCAATATGATATTGGTGTGGGAGGAATAATTATAGAGTTGGAATAATAATCAATAGTTATTTTGGAGGCAACAGTGCTAAGATACTTAAAACTGTTGTCTACTTACTTTTGAAAAGGGTATTATCTTTGCTGACAACACAAGATGGGTAAAAACATGGGTAACTCTGTCTTTAAGGTATAAGTATCATGCAGTTAAAAAATTTGAGTTAATACAAAATACAAATTGCAGACTGCCTGATGGCAAAATTTGTGTAGGTATGCAGTACAGGGGAGTGTGTCCTCATGAAAAAAAAATAAACTTTCTGGGACTTACAAGCCTTACCTTCCCTGAATCTGGACTGTTTTAGCATCCTAGAAGTAATGGAAACATTAACTCTGGGTGTCACGTTATCTAGGCACAGGATACAAACTGGTAGAATTTCAGGATTGGAGATAATTTACCTTTCCCAATTTCAAACAAAATGGAACCATTAATAAGATGGCATGCTACCCTTTAAAATGCCATCTTGTCTCACTCCTTCTCACAAAATATCAGATCATAGCTAATTAATGCAAAATGTGTTGCTATGAAAGGTGAAAAAATGAAATAGGTGCTTACATGGAAATGATGTCAGTGGTTATCAGCGATTTTACTTCATTAATAAAGATATCAAAAAATGTGAAGTCTCTCTGATCTTCAGGGAAGGTTTTCTATTGCATGTCTAGTAATGACAGAAATGCTATCAGTATATGACATAAGCATGTACACTGTGTCGCCAGTACATACCACCTCTGGCGAAGCACGCTTTTGCTTCAATTAGCAGTGACTGTATAAATATAAGAACAATAAATGCTGTTCCAATAAATACACCAGATAATCACAGTCAAAGACTAGAGGTCACTCATTTGGAATCCAGTTATTAAAGTATGTTAAGGCAGGCTGTACAAGAGAGCAATTAATATTAAATTAACATTACAATAACTTGATCATAATTAAATGATCATCTATAAGGCCTTTCAAGAAGGGTCATTGCAGCGGTATGAGAGAAATATGCTGAAGTTGGTGTAAAATGGCCATTAATTCTTTCACTTGGTAGTTATCTAAGTGGTGGAATAGTTTGTGTGAAACATAGTAACATAGGAACAACACTCAGCAAGTAATCATATCATAAGACACATATCCATATACTCCTTTAAGTAGACACACTTAAAAGTTCTTACTTCCTTTTAAGTACTTAATAGTGTTTACATCTCAAATCAAGCAGGGTTGTACATAACTGCACTTGTGAAAATTTGTGTCTGCCCATCCAATCATCAAGGTTAGCCTTAAAGGTAGCCAGAAAAGGACTTTATTTGACCTATAGTCATAATCTATTCCAGAGGGTAGGAATATATTGAGTTGGGTACCTATTACTCCAGTGAGTCTTGTTTTTCTTGGTGTAGATTTAGGTCCCAAATGTGGGTGTATGTAGAGACACTGGTTTTGCAAAGAAAGAGAATGTCAAATAGGACTGGATCTTCATGTCACCTCTGAGAACCCTGTGGGCAACTGAATATAATCAGAGTTGTCCTAATGTGTTAATTTATCAGGATAGTTGAAAGATTTAAGGTGTTTGATTTTTCTTGAAGGCCATTTTAGTTGAGTGCTATGCATCAATTTATTTATACCAAATGAGACTTTGCATTCGGGTCTATATTACATCGTTGAACTTCAAAAAAATTGAACGATGTAATATCGAACCCAAATGTCTGAAACATGAAAATAGCGAACACACAAAACGGCGATTTTTTCCCAGGGAAAAAAAATCACTGTTCCCTACCAAAAAAAAAAAAAAAAACCTGCAACCTTAAACTTAAACTAAAGTGGAGGGCTTCACCCCCCACACCCCCCCACTTAAATATACCAACTCCGAGATTGCACCACAGTGAAGGAAATAGCAAAGCCCCGAAAACGGCTCACTCATTTTTTTCCCTGGGAAAAAAATCGATGTACCGTGGCTTCGCTATTTTCATGTTTTGTACATTTGGGTTGGATATTACATTGTTCGAACTTTTTGAAGTTTGACGATGTAATATAGACCCTTTGCATTCAAGGATCAGTCTGATAAGGAAGGAGTACAGTGGCACTATGATGCCTTTGGATCTTGAAGAAAGCCCCTTGAAAACTAACTGACCCAGATCAAAGTGTTACATGACTATGGTGGAAACATGATGACTGAATGAGATATAACTGTCCACATAAATAGCCAAATATAATAAGACAATATCTATCTGAAGAGGAGTGTCATTTAAAATATGTGAGATGGGAGCAGCTTTTTTACTTAATGATACTACTTTGCAGCTTTTTTTTTTTTTTGCATTTTACTTGAGACCATTTTCAGTACATTCCAACCCATGGTGGAGCTGTATAGTATTAACGGATGAGTGAACAACAGTGCCCAGTTTGCAGTCATTAGCAACTTTGTTCAGTCACATTTCTGAGATATGGATATGTGTAAAATAAATACCAAACAAAAGAGGGCTCATAATTGATCTGTGCGATACCCTATAAGTTACAATTTTACATTCGAAGAGTGTACCAGTAACCTTTACTACTTGGAATCTGTAGGGTAGTCAATTTACAATCCAGGGGATTACACAGGAGTTTGCATAAACTTTGTGTAATATTTTCTAACCATACCAGCATGGGGGTAGTGAAATAAGCCTTGACCAGATTGAGATAAGCAATGTGCACTGATTGACCACTATTCACAGCCTCTATCACCCTTTCAAAGTAGCTTACTAGGTTCTGGAGACAGGACCCATCCTTCACAGAACAAACTGATTGAAACCTAGATCTGTTAAATTGCCTGTATTTGCATACATAAGTTCTAATATGATACATTTTATGGCTTTGCATATAAGATTCCTGAGGCTGATGGACCTGTAACTGCCTAGAGCTATAAAAGGGCCATCTTTGTGTAAGAGAGTTACAGTGTTTGTTCTCCAGGCATCAGGTCCAAATCCTGTGGATAGGCTGCGACTGAACAGTTTAAATAGAGGCTCAGATAGTACACACTTGGCACTGATGAGAAAGTGGCCTGGTATATCGTGTTGTCCCTCAAAGTATTATGTCTAGTCTTTGACAGGGATTTTAAGACCTGTTTCAAGATGGTAACAGTGGAAACTGACTTTCAGAGATGGTGCAGACAATAATTTGAGAGGTGGGTTAAAGGGTTAAAGCTAGCACTAAATTCATCTGCTGTATATTGACTGTGCCTTTGGAATTGGAATATGTGATATGATTGTAGATGAGCTTATTGTATCACTGGACATTATTTCTTAATTTCTTGTCATAAACAAAGAAAGATTTGTAGTTTGTATTGATAAATGTTAGACCTTAAACTTGTACTCTGCTTTATATTTTCTAACAGTACTTGTATGTTCCTTGCTGGAATGTTTTACTGTGGTCTTGAGATAAGATAGGAATTTCTTATGGCATTTCATAATTTTCTTTCTTTTCTAATTCAGTTTTATTCCACCAGAGAGGATTATTCTTTAATTTGCCATTATATTTAGGCCAGAAAAGTACTGACTCTTTTATGTAACTTTTAAGTGTTGGTAAAAGTCAGAGGTGAATGCGACATCCCTCTCTGTTGGATCCAAATGGTTTCTTGATAGACTTGGGCAGTTTGTGTACATACTTGTGTTTTGTATGATACAAGCTAAATATATTACAAATTTCTTTAACCTGGTTACAGTCAAACATCTGAAGTATATGCAGAGCCTCATTGTTTGAGAGATGAGGTGGATAAAGAGGGTCTACATTAGATCATCAAACTCTTAAAAAAGTGAACGGTGACTCATCGACCCTATGTAAGTGAAAGTTTACAATGTCGAAGTGTCGGAACAGCAATTTTTTTCCAAGGGAAAAAAATCACTGTTCCAATAAAAAAAAAATAAAAAATAAAAAACATTTTCAAACATTACATTAAGTGGGGGGATTTTCCCCCCCACACCCACCAATGTGGGGGGCTGCACCCCTCACATCCCCCCTACATAAATATGCCAACTCAGAGACCACACTACAGTGCTGAAAACGACAAAGTACCGAACCGGCCAAGCGAATTCTTTCCCAGAGAAAGAATTCGCTTAACAGCTGCTTCAATGTTTTGCGTTTTCAGCCTTTTATGTTCGACCAAGATGCATTTGAAAGAATGCGTCTTCAGTCTTTTAATACAGACCCGATAAAGAGGCAGGCTTTCTGTGCTGTGAAAGAAGATGAGGATTGATCTTGATTATCAGGTTTAGAGTGTATGAGCATGTGTTTGTGTTACTTTATGTGTGCATGTGTATGCGTTCTTACTTAACTAACAAAACACATTGGGAGTGCCTGAATTTCTTTTGTTTCCCTATTGAAATGTTGGCACTCCAAGTGCAGAGTGCTGACATACCAAAAAAACAAAAAAAAACAAAAGATGGAATCTGCTGAAGAATGAATCTCTAACATTGCTCTTTTCCTTTAAACTTCTTTTTTGAAGGATGCAAGCCATCCTGCACCCCTCAATGTGGGTGGTGAGCCCCACATCCCCACCTTATGTATACTCACTCTGAGATTGTTATACCTTGGAGAAAAGGAAATATTCCAAGAAATGGACATCTTACACTAAGTAAATGCAAGTCCATTTTTTGTCCATTCAGTCTCCATATTTTAGGACTCCCTCTAGCAGCTCCTGACATTTCAAATTATTACCATTTCTATTGCTTGATCACAGTCAAACAATAGACATAAACAGCCAGAAAGGGTTTACTTTTAGGGTGGAAAGCCACTTTGTGTGTAAAAACAATTGAAAGTCCCTGTGGCTTTTCATGGTGACTGTGTGTGTGTGTGTGTGTGTGTGAGTGTGTGTGTGTGTGTGTGTGTGTGTGTGTGTGTGTGTGTGTGTGTGTGTGTGTGTGTGTTTTTAACAGAGAGAAAGAAAATATATTGGAAACAAGCTTGAAATACATTACTCTAGAATTACTGTCACTTGACTACAGTCAAATATCAGAGGTATAAAATCAGGTAAGCAGTTTGTGTGTCAAGATATTTGACTGCAGCCGCAATATGTTTTACATGATCATAGTCAGATATTCCATACATACATACATACATACATGCAAATGCTTCAAGCATGGGCATTAATGCTCTTCTAGCTTGCCAATATACCAAAACACTTGTTCCCATAATAAATGTCCAGGCTGTTCTTAAAAATATCTAAACTAGTACTTACTTTAATGTAATTTGGCAGTCTGTTCCAAGCATCAGCTACTCTGTCAGAGAACCAATTAGTACACTTCTCATTCCATTAGAATCTTCTACATAGGTTGTCTGATGATTCTCTAGTACTTTTTGATAACCCCCAAACATTCCCAGAGGTAGTTGTCCCTAAATGCCCTATATACCTGAATAATATCTCCTCTTAAATATCTGTAAGACACACTGTACAAGTTCAGATATTTTAGCCTTTCATAATAACTTAGATTTTCACATCCATATACAGCTTTGGTATATTTCCGCTGTACTCTTTCCAGTTTATTCATGCTTGTTTTTCTTTAGGGTTTCCATATTTTTATTCCATACTCAAGTTTGGGTCTAATGTAACTAACAAACAATGACTTCATTATGTTTGATTTCCTAGACTTTATAAATCTTTTTATCCAACCTATAGTTCTATAACTATCATTAGCCGATTGGTTGACATGATTAGAAAAACTCATAGCTGAATCTACCCATATACCCAGATCCTTAAATGAGTCTACAATTTCAATCACTGTGTGCTGTATTAAATATTTACCTTTCAATTTATGTCTCCCAAATCTCATATGCTTAGTTTTTGATGTATTTATCAGCATATTATTCTCCTGTGCCCAAATCGTCAATTTAGTCAAATTATTTTGCAGACATGCCTTATCTGTAACACTTGTAATCAGCTTACCCAATTTATTATTAATATTATTAATATTAGGCATGACCTCAGTCTGAAAGTGGTTATTTTAAAGAGATGATCTGATATGTGAAATCAAATGGTCATTAATATGGCTTATCACAGGTAATGTGACTACATGTGAAGGGAAATGGGGAATTGGTCTATATGAAAAAGTAATCATCACAACTTCTTAGCCATGATTCATAGGTTCATAGTTCATAGTGACTAATTTAAATGAGTTGTTCACATTCAAGGGAAATATACTCATGAAATTCCATACTCAAAGGAAATATACTTCATTTGTAAGTACATATTCTGGGACAGTCTGAGGACCTGATACTACTATTAGACTAACAAATGAAGATACTCCCTATGTTGGGGCTCTCAAAAGTTTTACATTCTTATTATAATTACACATCATTCTACTTCTGATGGCACAAATCTCAGTTCATAACAAGCCTGCAAGTTTTCCTTTTCTCATCCGATAGGAACTGGAAACAATGTTTTATCCTCTTTCACTATCAAAATGAAAATCCCACTCATATTTTGGCTTTTATAGTTGGTATTTTCTTATTTCAATTTTATAACATAGCACTACAAATGTCATTGGTCTCAGTTCACAATAAAACTTGGGCAAAACATATTTACATTCAGTTTTATTAAGCTGTTATAGTCAAAAGTACTCATGCAGCCCAATAAAAATAACTACATAAATGAATGAATGAAATTCTACAATTAAAATTAAGCAAATTTTAAAAGGTTTTAACTGGAGAGGAGTTTAATACCTGCATGGAAATGTTTGAATGAAACTGATGTGTGGGAGACACTTACAACCACTGGCAGAGAAGGTTCTAGAAGCATAGATCCTTATGGAAAAAGACACTTGTACAATTACATTCTAAATTAAATGTGGGATTCTTCATCAACCCAAGGGAGGTGGGGAACAAAATCAACAGACCCATCAGCCTTACCAGTCTTATTTGTAAAGTCACCATCACCAGCCTCATTAATCCTGGTTTTAAAAATCTAATTAACCTGCAGCAATTTGACTTTGTGAAAGAAAGGTCATACTTGTATAAATTTTGTAAGCTTCTTTGAAAAGATCATGCAGGCAATAGAGAGTTGTCAAACTATTCACGCTGCTTATCATGATTTGGCCAAGGCATTAGACAGCATACCCAATATTGGAATAATGATTAAGCCTGTGGCATTAAACATTGATCCCCATGTGTGGTAAGATGGATAGCGAACTGTCTCTGTGATAAAATGCACATTATCAGAGTTGGTGACACAGTTGCAGTTAGAGAAACAGTGGCCAGTAATGTTCCTCAGGGATCTATGCTGAACTTCATATGTTTGGGATTTATTTCTCTATCCTCAAAAATGCTAACATTGATCGTTGGTTAACCAATGCTGCTGATGACTGCAAGCTGGGTACAGTTAAACAGAAGATACTTATACTCTTAAAAATGAATTAAAATGTGTCAACTCCTCATGCACCAAAAAGGCATAAATTAAATGCTAAGAAATGCAATATTATCCTCTTCAGAAAAAAGGAAATGGCTACAATCTACTGCAACAATAGCATGCTGCTGTCTGTGATTATATACCTGGGCACTTGGGTTGATAGCTCCCTTTCCTTTGATCAGAATGTGGTCACTATAGTTATGAAGTTATTCCATATCTCACAAATAATTTCCACTGGTATCTCTTTTAAAACCACTGAAGTCACTGTTCCATTATACTCTGCCCTGATCAGACCTATTACAGAATACAACACACTCTTTCATATGTATGTTATTATATATATATCAAAAACTCAAAAAAAGGTAGAGGCTCCTAACAAAAAAGTATCTCTGTCTTCAAAATTCCCCACTGCATGGAGTAGCTGGAACTTTTGTGCCTGTACTCACTAATTTATAGGCCCATGAGCAGAGATGTATAACTCATTTACAGTGCTACCCTTGAACTTGTTTTTCTCAACAAGTCAAATATTTATGCTAACACTAGAGTAAGAGCTGTCAACCTACACTAGGAATTAAGTAAAACTAGATGGAGGGATGGGTTCCTCATCCCAAATTCACCATGGCTTAGAATACCTACATGCCAATAAATGTGATTTCCTATCTTCCTTCAAACCTAGCTTGGCCAACTGTATTGGTACTCTTAACTTTACTATTTAATAAGACAGAATCTTGCTACAATAAAATAGCAAGGTTTGACACTGGCAAACCTAACTGATCACACCACTGCAGCTCACTGCACCAACTAAAAATGGCTGGAAATATCAAACTTACTAACTTTCAACCAACTAAATTTCGCACACAATGTTTTTCATCATCCTAACAACTGCCCATCTGTACAAGATCTTTTCCATCCCTACAGTAGCAAATGATCCCTGAGAACAACTAAGAGACTTCTAGAACTAAAAAGCACTTAACAGAAAATAATAAATAAAGAATAAATAACAATTCGAAACACCACTATACTTCTCAAAGAAATATCAGTCAACGTATTTTAATAGTATTTAGCGCTTTCATCTCATTAAAGAGACTTCATCTAGAACTAACCAAATCCAACAATTTCTACAGAGACTCTCTTATATCCAACAAGATATCCAAAATCTGGAAATCCATACCTCAAACAATTATCAACACCAACAACACATTAACGTTTAAAACGCTACTGAAAGAACACCTCACCAACAAATGGCTGTGGTCCTGTACCAACCCTGGGTCTATCCTCCTCTCTTAGCTCCATTTTCATGCTCTTTCTCTCACATTGGCCCCTATGAATTTCTCTAATAGCTTTTCACTCTCTCTCTTTCCTTTTTTCTATCCCACCCACTGTACCTTCCTAGAAACCCCTCCCTTCTTTCCCTCTCTGTTACTGACAACCTTCCACAGTTTACTACACCTGCTCTACAGTACTATTTCTAGCTTATTACTAGACTCCACTGCAGTACTACTCTAAAGCTCACATTGTATCCATGTAGACTCACACTGCCAGTTTTTCCTTCCCCTATCATTTCATATTGTGCGTCTTCTCTATTCTATACTATTACTATTTACTAGCAAATACCTTGCTATCTACGTGCTAGACCAAAATGGATGGAAAAGGGTTCATTTGCTGTCTAGTTGAACTTTTTTAGCTACTCATCAAACTCTAACTATGCTTACCAAGTTGTAATTCTGCCAGATATTGTACACTGAAATTGTTGTTATTGACATGCTACCTATGCTGTATCTACCTGAAACATTTTCACTGCAAGTTTTTGTGAATGTGGAGCATGTCTCCATAAATTGTAAATATACTTGACACTGTTAGTAGACGTTTTATGTTTATCAACATGTGTACCTATGCTCTATTTAATTGTGACACTTAAATGTTTGTTCTTGTTAATGTGGAGTTTGTTTGCTTGTTCTTGTTAATGTGGAGCTTTTTTCCCTGGGCCTCCACTGAAAAAGGTCTCTTTTTCAGCCCAGTAAACAAATGTAAAATAAAATAAAAAAATAAATAAATAAAATGTAAAATAAATAAAAATAAAATATTATATGATTTACAGGTTTTACATTCTTTGAAAGTGGTGTTAGAGCATTAGGGCAGATATTTGTAAGGTTCACATTGCCTTTGCTCTGATTGTTTTGTATAAAATATGAGCGTATGATACTATAAACATATTGTTTCAAAAGAAGGAACTTTTCTTTCATCGGAAAGATAACACCAGCAAAACTTCCTTCCATGTCTGTCACTTAGGCAATATGATTGGGGCATCTACAGCCATAAACTGCATGTTATGGATCTAGTGGTTTTGTTATTTGCATTTTGTCCTTGTGTGTCAAGTATGAATCGGTGAAAGTTTTATGTACTGTCAAAGGAAAATTGGCATATGCTCTTTTATCCATACATATTACATTTAAGGTTTTTACAGTCATTTCATAACAGTCTAGCACATTGCACTAAACTCATTCTCATTCTTATTTGGTGCTGCATATATGTCTACTTTTCAGGGTGTATAATTTGCCAAATGTTCAGAATATATTTTTACTGAATTGGAAACATAACATACACACATATATATTTCTTCAGATAAGGGTACTGGAAATACCATAAATCTCCATTAGTCAACATGATAATACAGCTGGGCCAAATTCAGTGCTGAGGTTCTTTTATAAAAAAACAAATTTACTTGAATTTTTGCTGGAGTACTTGAATATAATTCTTTTATTTTTTGCTGGAATACATAAATATAATTCTTATAAAGTTTTACTAAGAACTATCCAAAAAATGTATGGCGTCTGTCCATTCTATGCAAATATACTAAATGCAGGAGTTTACTTATATTTCACAGTAATAGTCTAGCACATTGCATCTAGTACAATGACAAGTAGACAGATTACATCTAGATGAGGTTTTAGTGATAATCAAACCTCATTATTTCCTTTACAAACTTTAAAAGAGATTACATCACACAAAAATGGTAACCTCTATCATTTTATTGTTGCAGTTAATAGCTAAAAGCATATCTGATGTTTCATAAAACTAGAACAATAAATGTTTTAACATTCTGACAGTTAGTTCAGTTAGTGTGCATTCTATTTGCTATTGATTTACTTGCATAGCATGTAGATAGATATTCATTTTTGTGTATACCTTTCTGAAAAGATAGACCATTGCAAAGACATCATATTAAAAATTATTTGAACAATATCATTTCATGATCAAAAATCCATATAAATGACAATTATGGCCATCGAATGCGTACAGGAGAGAAATATTGCTGTGCTTAAACACTTAAACTCCAAAATCATGATGCTTTATAACAAAGGGTACCAGTAATAATTCCCTTGTATTAATAAATTACTTATTGAAACAATTTATTTTTTAATCAGATTGCTAGCTGCATTCATTCATACAGCTTAATACTAAAAAATATTATGTTTAAATGAAAATAACAATGCTATTTATTGGATATATAAGGAAAATACACTTTTGTAGCCTAATGGCAGTTCTTAAAACATGGGTACTCTTTCTAACTGATAAATATGTAATGTCTGCAAACAGATTGAAATAATTAATTAAAACTAGCTTCCAGAGAAGTAACAAGAACAACCACAAATATAATGATATCAAACAATTAGAAATTATACTGATTTCTATAAACGTATATAACATATACTGTCCTATAATTAGTACATTTATTAAACATGTTTATTTAGGTTCTCTATCACGCCATCGCAGATGCAGGTTGTTGAATGCATCTTTGTCGAACAGTAAAGCGCGAAAGGGCAAAATAGCGAATGGCGTTTCAGCGAATTCTTTCCCTGGGAAAGAATTAGTTTGGCCGCTTTCGCTACTTTGCCTTTTTGGCACTGTAGTGTGATGTTGGAGTTGGTATATTTAATTAGGGGGGTTGTGGGGGGCACAGCCCCCACGTTAAGCAATGTTTTACTGTTTTTTTTTTTTTTCGGAACAGCGATTGTTTTGCATTGGAAAATAATCGCTGTTCTGAAATTTCTATGTTGTAAGCTTTCACTTACATGGGGTCGATTAAATGTCGTTCACTCTTCTGAGCATGCTATATGATAATATAGTCCCATTTATTTAGATAAGAAGCACAAAGAGCATCCAAAACTCACAGTCTATAATATTTTCTTTTGGTTCCAGAAATTCATTCCATCTCAATTTATTAGGCCCTCTTGCAACTAAAATCTCTAACCCTAAACATGTAAAATGTATTATTTGATCCAAACAAGCTTTTTGTTCGTTATTTTTTATGCTTTTAAAATACACTTTTCTCTGTTTTGCACCCAATGCCACTTAAAAGATGCACTGTTTTGTGCATGCGAACATGCAATATCTTATTTATGTAAAATGAGCCACATGTACATTCAACCATGTATTTTACACATTCTGTGTAATATGGGAATCAAATGTCTTATTTCAATACCTCTGCAGGTTTTTCCTTGATGACGAGTGTTTAGTCCAACAAATATATCAGCAAAATGTGCACTTGGCACAAAAGTGGCACCCCATGGTCTTGAAACTGTAGAACTTCATAGAAAGCAACTTGCTCTTTTATGTTCATAACATCGCAACTACTGACCACATCATCCCTAGGATTCAGTAAAAGTCTCACCCTCCACAATAATTGTCTGATGCTGGTTGGTGAATTAGTACAATGATGAAAAATTCTGATTCAGAGACGAATGTATCTGCAATAAAAAAGATCTCATTAATAACTCATGATGAAGTTTTTGAATTCAACACTGTATGGTTAGTGCTGTCCCTTGAGGCCCATGCATCAAATTAACAACACACGTGTGTGCAGGTGCACACACACACACACACACACACACACACACACACACACACACACACACACACACACATGCACGCCCAGCACATGTGTGGTTCTTTTGGACTTACCTGTATAACAAATATTCCCATAGGACTGAGTGGGTGACCACTGCCTTTTGACAGTGCTAATTTCTTCCTCTTACAGTAAACTTTTATTCAGTTGAGCAATTCATTGCATTCACTTTTTCCTGTTAGTGTAAAATTTTACTTGGCTAAGTGGAGCAAATCTGGTTCCTTGCATATTATTAGTATGGCAAATACATGACTAATTAGCATATGCATAATTAGCATAACCTACTCCATCAGACTACTCTATTAGAATGTAGCTTCAAACATGAAATCACTAGCAGTACTTATACTCCTGCAAAGGGAAAACCTCATTCATGGAGCAACCTATGAATCAGAAAGAAACCAGTCATTCCAAGATTTTTGGAATTCCTAAAGTTTATAAAAACACCTCTTAGCCACTTATGGGACTTTTATTTGCAATAGTGCAGTACATTGAACTGAAACTCTAAGACATTTTTAGAGAAATGACCTACACATCTTGAAAGATTCTTGGCATGTTTTTTGAAAAATCTTTCACAACACTACCTTTCAAGGAAGATTTAATCTTGGTTACAACTGATGTCATAACTTATAAACTTATTTATGGTCATTCATCATTCTGTGGGAATTTAATTTTTTTTCTTTTATTTGTCAATTTGGAGTTTTAACTAATAAAGAAGTGTCTGTATTTTACATGATTTCATAAAGTTTGCATTTGTTTTATTACTAGCCCAACTGGGCAACTATGGGTCCAGTCTGTACTCCAGAGTACAACAAATATTGCTGTGGCCCAATGGAAAAATACTATTGTGCTATATTAAAAAATGCTAGAAATTTACATAATTATAGCTGTTTTCTTGACAACATTTTTATTTAATGAAATAGAAAATTAGATGAATTGATTGACTTTTTATAGTATATTGAAAACACAACCTTTTATAAAGCTTACATACAAATTTGATTATATCACAATGAACATTTTGGACATGAAGATAACTAAGGACTATTCTAAGCCGCAGTTTCAGTTCAGAATATTCAGGAAAGCCACGTATTCAAACTTTTAGCTCTTTTTTCATAGTTACCACTCTCACTACTTAAAGAAAGCTATTATTAAAAGGCAGATGGTCAGACTGACCCATTTAATTAATGATGATAATATTTTTCTTAAAAAAACTTCATTACTGGATTAAATATTTTTGATAGGAAGTTATAATTCTTCAATTAAAGGAAGAAATTATTACAGGAAGATTACGTATTTTGTACCAGGTTGGGGGTAATGCTGATTTCCAAATGATTTGTAAAACAAACAATTCTTGCTCTAATATGAGCATGTTACATGCTCTAGTGTTACTGCATTAGGCAGATGCTTCTTCCATTAAATCAATTATTAACAGGGCATGGACAATACAATTTTCTGATGAAATAGGGGAAAATTAGGGGAACATGGCAATTTTGCACAGAAAGGGGAAAACATCTGACTTTTTAATATAAAATTTTAACCTAAGAAGCCTATTAAACAAGATCCACACATTCCATGCAACTATTGCTCACTACTCACCCCATATATCAATTGTACCTGAAACCTGGCTCAAACCACACATTCTGGATCAGGAAGTACTACCCCTAGGTTACAATATCCAAAGACAAGTTAGAACCCTCAAATGCCATGGTGATAAGCAATATTATATAAAGACAATCTAAAACTTGAACATCTTGACATTTACTCCCCCCAATCATTTCAAACATGGAAATACTAATCACCCATCTTCAAATAGACCCTCATAAAAATATTATAATTATAGCCATCTACCTTCTCCCAGGTAACAACCCATCTACTATCAAATATCTACTAAGCTGGTGATCTTCAACAATGAGACAAGAAACTATTATAATGGATGATTTTAACCTTGACTGATACACAATTTCCTCTAATAATCCCTAAAACCGGGTCTATATTAGATCACTGACCCCTTAAAGAAGCGAACGGTGATTAATCGACCCTATGTAAGTGAAAGCTTACAATCTCGGACTGTCAGAACAGCGATTTTTTCTCCCAGGGAAAAAAATCGCTGTTCCAAAACACATACACGCAACACAAGTACACCAAACAAACAGCAATCAACACACACACACACACACACAAAATGTTACAACTAACCCTACACTAAACTATACACACACCACTAACTATCCACTTACCTTAACCCAAACCCTAACCCTAAGGTCCATCACTATCGCACACTCACCTCACCTGCTCCCTAACCCTAACTCACCTAACCCGCCCTAACCAGCGCCCTAACCCTAACTCACCTAACCCACCCTAACCCTCACATCCACACAATCGCACACTTACCTGAACCCGACCTGTAACTTTCCACCACAGCGCTGAAAATATCGAAGCAACAGAAACAGACAACCAAAATCTTTCCCTAGGAAAGATTTCGGGTTTCTGTTGCTTCGATAATTTAAGCTTTCACTTTGTAGGGTTCGATATTAGAACATTCGAAGGTTTTAAACCTAGATGTTCTAATATAGACCCCCTCAAACCATATTAACATCTATAGCTTTACCCAGTTACTTCTCAACCCAACTAGGGGTGACAAACACACTAATAAACAATCCATCCTTGACTGGTCCCTTACTAATACAAATCCAGACTTGTATCACTCAAGACAGCCTGAGTATTTACCTTCTGACATACCTGCTAAAAAGACACTCCTGTCCCCCTAGAGAAATCACATTCAAACTTATATGCAACAAAACTAACTTTACTCCACTAACTTTTACCTCACTTCTCCAACAAATCAACTAGTCCTCCCTAAAACATCTCCACCTTGATCAAGCAGTTCAATATTTCAGTATAACACTTCTCACTATCTTAAATGGGCTAGCTCCCCTTAGCAGAACATGCATAAAAACTAGACACATTCCCTCGCTTTCTGCTGGCACCAAAAGGCTCTTCAAAGAGACAAAATATAGCATAATCATAAGCTCTTAAAAAACTCAACTACCCTTCAAAACTACTTACAACTTCATAATTTAGCAAAAAAAAAAAAAACAAAACAAATCTAACACAACAAAAACCAACTCTATACAGCAATCCAAAATAAGCACCATAATAACCCAAAGAAATTTTGGGGTGCCATTAACCAACTCCTTAAACCCGGTCAAGCCACTACCCCAAGTCCAAATATTACAACCACTCATGACAGTATTGCCACTCAATTTAACAATCACTTTGTAAACTCTATACTATCACTAGTGAAAGACAACAACAATCCTCAGTTATCATTACCCACAAATTTTGAAACAAATGCTGATTCCTTCAGTATTCAACCCATACAAACTCACTACATAAAAAAAATCCTAACAAAAGTTAAATGCTCTTCCACTGGAGCTGACCAGCTAAGCAATGAATACCTTAAACTTGCTGCAGCTGCTATTGCTTACCCTATATCCATCTTTATAAATTAGTCCATTACTGAGCCTACATGCCATCATGAAAGAAAGTGTCCCATGTAATGCCTCATCATAAAGACAGTACCTCCTCAGATTTTTTTAACTATAGGCCCATAGCCATCCTTTCCCCACTAATAAACGTAGTGGAAAATGTATTTACTCACAACTTCTCAATCACATCCTGAAAATCAACCTTTTATCCCCCACCCACCATGGTTTCTAACCTAAACATAGTACAACAACCTTAATTAGTTTCATTAACACAGTGAACCAACATAGGAACAATGGGTTACTTACCTCCTCTATATTTCTCGATTTATCAAAGGTCTTCAATACTGTTTCCCACCAAAAACTTATCTGTGAGCTAGCCTCACTTAATGTCTCTCATTTAACCCTTACTGGTTCATTAGTTCCTTAACCAACCATCAACAAGCAGTTAAATGGCAAAATAAACTATCTTCTTCTCTTCCTATCTCTGTCAGTGTACCCCAAGTGTCTATTCTTGGTCCCCCCCTCTTCACAATATTTACAAATAGACTAAGCACAGCCACCCAGTATGCTACATTTCTTCATATGCTCTGCTACATCCCTACCTGATCTACTCAGCAAAACCAAACAATCCTTTCTGGACATAGACAAATACTTTAATAATTTACAACTGATTGTTAACCTTTCAAAAACAAAATGTATGCTTTTCTCCAGTAGGAAAAATCCATGGACTCTACTTCTTTCACTATTTACTCATCTAACAATACCCTTATTGAACCAATTGATTATACAAAGCTTGTAGGAGTCACCATAGACAAGGACCTCAAATTTGATAAGCACTTATCCCTAATTATCAAGAAAGAGCACTTCCAACTAAGCTCCCTGTATAGAGTAATGTCCTTCCTGACTGATTCCACCAGACATGCTATCTTTAGAACTCACCTTCTATCCATGATCTTACATGCCTCACCCATTTTCACTCACTAAAGGAAATGTGACTTAAACTAGAATCCTGCTATTATAAAGTAGTCAGATTTGCTTCCAACCAACCTGCAAGAACTCATCACTACAAGATACTACTCTGTCTCAAATGGTTGGAACATCCCAACCTTTTATCTTATAACCAAGTAGTTCTAACTCATTCTACCATGTATCACCCTGACAAATGCCCATCTATTAGCAACCTAGTTCAGTATTACTCCAGCAGTAGAACATTAAGGTTTTCTAATAAATTGATATTGAAGGTCACCAAATCCAACAATAGCTACAGGGATTCCCTATATTCATACAAACTTGCCAAAACCTGGAATGATATAGCTCAAATATATAAAACCCTAATAATACTTCAAAATTTAAACAACTACTAAAGAAACACCTTAATAACACTTGGCTTTGCTCCTGCACTAAACCTGATTAGCAGCTCTAAATAAAACTTCTACTTAGCTCTCTCCCCCTTATTCCTCACATAAATTTCTCCTTCACCTTGCCTGGTTCCATTCTGTTACCTGCCAGGCAATATGATTTTCTCAATTTGAAATTGTATTAATTCAGTTTGTCCTAAAAGTTTATTAATGTTCAATGTGGTAAACTAATTTCATGTTTTATACTTGTCATTTTTTTCTGTTTATAATTTCTTATTAATTTCTACTTAGGTATTCTTCATGTATTTTTTACTGTATACATTATGTATTCAAATTTGTTTTCACTATGATAACATTGTATTTGTGGAGATTTTCTCCCAGGGCCATCTTAGGGCCAGTGGAACTCTCCCAGTAAACAAATGGAAATAAATAAATACATAAATAAAACATGAAAAACATGTTTGAAGATGGTGATATTCTAGTCTCCTCACAAAAAACTAGGAGAGTGACTAAGTGGGTCAATTGGAATTATTGTAGAAATATCTGTGATGGCCCTTATATCGGTGTGGAAGGATACTGTAAAAACATTGCATGTCATGGTGGCTTCAATTCTGAGATGGGCAGTGATTTATGTAGCTTTATTCCAGGCAAGACTGAGAAGAGACTCAGAGAGAGAAGTTATGGATGTGTTTTTGATATTAGAATAGCACATTCAGATAATGCTTTATATAAGCATTCCTCAATCTATGTGAATTTCAAAAAAATTTATTGTTGACAAAGTGTTTGAAAGTAGAGAGGTAGAACATGGGGGACTTAGCTCCGACACAGGAAGAGTTTGTGGCAGCTCTGATCAAATGCAGCAATTACACCTGTCAGAATATTTTAGTTAAAGTGTTTTGAAATTAAAGTAGCAAAGTTTTAAAGCTACATTTAAAATGTTTTAAGATGTATCTACTATGCATGAAAATTTTAACTGGTCAATGTGAAATTATTATACATACTCAATTGTTTTTTTTTTGTTTTATCAAAATAGTATTGGTTGTTTTAGGTCACATGACTGTTGAACTCAGAAAAGTACTAGCTAGCCAAGCAAGAAATAACTCTTTTAGCTATTTAATAAATGAAACAGGATAGTCCATGCACAATGGTAAACAATTTGAACAAGATGTTAAAATTTATTTCCATAATCATTTATAATAAAATGGGGGCATAACAACCTGGTAGAATCCATTCTTGATCAATGATACCTCAAACAATTATCGGTTCTCTTTGCTTTTGATGAGGAAGTTATTCTTGACCTTTACTAAGGCCATGAGCCCTGCATCAAATGGCCTGCTAATAGAGCCTAACCATGAACTTCTGAAGTTGGTTAACTGCATAATGATACCTAGACATAAAATTCCAGAATCCATGACCTAAACTTGGGTAGCCTTGAATAACAGAGAGAGAGAGAGAGAGAGACTGATAGAAAACTGGAACCACTATAGTACACTGTCTATCCTAAATTCATACTATTTAGTAATAATAAAACTGATTAATTTGAGAATATCATCTTGACTAAATAGAATTAGCAACCCATATCAGTATGGGTTTATACCAAATAACAGAATGACACAAACTACTGCTACAACCTATTATTACATTTTAAGAAATAAATATTTATAATGAAGACATGTCACTGTTGAACCTAGATATGAGGAAAGTATTTGATATACTTAATAGTTATCTCTCTCACATAATTGTGAATTCTTGCTATATTCTGGAACATTGTATTGCAAGGTAAGAAATTTGTATAGGAAGATTGAGTTATCAATTATAGTAAATGACTGCAATCTTCTATTCTTCAACACTATCTCCAGGGTTAATCAGTGATGCTCCTTATTCCCTATTTCTTTCTTGTAATTGCAATACACCTTCTATATTATAAAATATCAGATCAAAAGTCCAGTATGTTGATTTTTCTTAGTTCTTATGTACACAAATAATGTGTTAATAAGAATAAAGCAGACTTCAGATATATTCCAGAAGGCAAAAGAAATGCAATAAAATTAGTTTGGATAAAGCAAGAAAAAATTACAGTTTCTTCTTTTGGAAACCCCATTAAAAGTCAACAAAAATAACTCTGCCCTCAGAATTATAATTACTGGTTATAAATTATTTCTAGATTTAAGGAGAAAAAATAGAGTTAAGTTCAGACAGTCAATAAAGCAAATGCTGTCACTATAAAATATGATTATATACATTGTTAAGAACATTCTGGATAGTGAAAACATATATATCATACTTCAGATTATTTCTAGTGCAATATTAGATGTGTGACATCAATAAGATGATATCAGAGCTTAAAAAAGTATTTTTTTTTTACATTTTCAAGGTGAGCAGGACTTACTCAAATCCCATGGAGTGTATTAACTATACCTATAACTAAACAAGGTTTAGGTTTATGTCAATGTGACCTTGTTCAAATATATAGTGGACATTCAATATTTAGACAATAATAGTCTTTTTGAAATAAAGTAAGAATTATACATTATATAATGGAAACATAGCCAAATGAGTATCTTATACAGCTATTCATAGGTTCATAGGTTCATAGGTTCATACTAGGCTATCTGCCCTAGGGCATTTATAAGCCTAGCCCAAAATTTTGTGGCTTTCACCACCCCTTAAGTTTGAAGGATACTATGCCCATTATTTTGCCGTGCCTCTGTCAAGCAGTGACACTGAGGTGATCCCTGGGGTAAACCTGCGATCTCCCATCCATTGGTCAAGATTTCTCTTAAACAAAGCCAGCGAGGTGCTCTGCCTCACATGTACCGGGATTTTGTTCCACAGCATAGGGAGTCTCTGGGTGATGAATCTGTCCCTCCAGCACGTCCTATTTATAACCATGTTAAGGTTTAAGTCTCTTGCTCTTGTAGTTCTGATGGATTTGGATTTTTTGAGGTGGAGCATGTTCATTAATTCCGGGTTGGACATGGCCTTGTATGTCAGGCACAGGTCACCTCTGAGCAGACGGTATGCGACTAAATGGAGCTGGAGTTCCTTCAGTCGGGCAGCATAAGACATATTTTTGAGACCCTTTATCCTTTTGGTGAGGAACTTTTGGGGCCTTTCCAATTGCTGCAGGTGTCAGGTAAGATACATTCCGAATGGGGCATTGTACTCTATCATTGGTCTGATGAGTGATGAGTACAGGGGAACAATGACCTCCCTTGATCTAGATGTGAATCCCTTCATGATCAGGTGGGCAATGTAGAAGGCCTTCCTAACTACTTTGGCAACGTGAGTGTCAAACGAAAGGTTACTGTCAACCTGGGTCCCCAGATCCCTGATAACCTCTTCTGTGCTTAGTGGATTGCCACCTATATGGTAGCTAGAGGTAACCTTGTTTTTCCCGAAGGGTATGACTATGCATTTTTTGGTGTTTAACTTTAGGCCATGGCTCTGGCACCAGTTATCCATTTCTATGAGACCCTTCTGAAGGATATCTGTGTCTACTGTGTTTTCAACTATGGCGCCCAGCTTGCAGTCATCTGCAAACTTTGTCAGCCATAATCCTCCTATGTTTGCCTGTACTTCTGAAAAGTAGATGCCGAACAAGATGGGGCCCAGAACTGAGCCCTGTGGGACACCACTTGTGACCGGCTTGGAGTCTGACATGGCGCCAGCAACTCTGACCCTGTGGGTTCTGTCACTTAGCCAGTTTGCAACCTATCTTGTGACGTATGGGTTTACATTTAAGCTGGTGAGTTTTTCAATGATACCCGAGTGGGGTATTGTGTCAAAAGCTTTTGCAAGGTCAAGGTAGGCTGTGTGGACTGCCTCGCCCTCATCAATGGCCTTGGTGACTGTTTTGAAAAAGTCAACCAAGTTTAAAAGGCATGATCTGCCCTTGACAAAGCTAAACTGGGTTGGATCCAATGTCTGTAAGTCCCCTATGTCTTTATTTATGAGTTCCATTATGATCCTCTCCATAGCTTTGCAGACCAGGCTTGTTAAGCTGATGGGGTGGTAATTTCCAGGGTCAGTGGAGGCACCGCCTTTGTGAAGTGGGACCACAATTGCCATACGCCACTCCTTGGGTACGTATCCTGAGGTGAGGCTAAGATTAAACAGCTGCCCTAACTGTGGGTTTAATTCCTCATTGAGTTTGTGGAGCACACAACCGGGGACACCATCTGGTCCCATAGATGCTGTGTTTTTCGCCTTGGAGAGAGCAGTTTTCATCTGAGCATTTGAGATGTTTGGGGGGCTACAATCCGCTGGTATAGATATCTCTCTTTTTGGGGGGGAGGGGGGAGAGAAATTTGCACTGAACCTGTCAGCCAGTATGTTATCAATGTCTGTTGGTTCAGTGATTTTTACATCATTTTGAACTAATTCTGAGCATATCTGGGAGTTTCCTCCCAGGTTTCTAACATAGCTAAAAAAGGCCTTATGATTGTCTTTTGAGTCCTTAGTGACTGTTCTCTCAAAATTTGCTTGGATGATTTTATGAGTGATCGTAGTTTTTTACTTATAATGATCAAGGGTGTCTTCCCTTTTAACGATTTTGCTCTATCTTGTAGTAGCTTTCTCCTTTTATTGTAGAGCTTGCTTATGGCTGGGGTCCACCAGACTGGGCGCTTGCCTTTGGTGCAAAGAGTCTTTGTTTTGTTTGGGATTGCCTGATCCATGCAGTCCTGGAGGTGCTGGTAAAAGGCATTTGTAAGTGATTCAGCGGCTTGAGTAATGGTTTCCGCTGGCTCGGGGGCCTTGAAAGAAACCACACCAGTCTTAAGAAGTGTGAAGTCGGCTTTTGAGAAGTTCTTCACTGTGGTCTTTTTTATCTGGGGTGGGGGCGGGATGTGGACTTCCAGTGAGATTAGTTTATGATCTGATCTCACCAATGAGGGGCATACTTCCGGTGTTGAACATTGTGTCCCCATGTTCATGATGATGAGATCTAGTATGTTTTCTCCTCTTGTGGGGATGGTGACTAGTTGTTCCATGGCATTAGAGTTTATCAGCTCTAGGAACCTTTGGGCTAGAGTGTTGGGGCTTGAGTAATGATCCCAGTCTATATTCGGATAGTTGAAATCACCTAATATGATGTTGTTTGGAGATACATTTATCCCCTCCAGTGTTTTCAGGAAAGCTGTGTGAGGTTCCTGAGTTTGAGAGGGTGGCCTGTAACATGCTATAAATTGCAGATCAGTCTTGCCTATGGTTAATTGCACCTGGATGGTCTCCGATGCCTCATGCATTGCCACCAACCTGGAGGTGTGGGTATCCTTGATGAATATGGATACCCCCCCTCCTTTCTTGGTGTGGTCCGGATTTTGGGGCTGGAATGCGTGATATGAGGTAAAACCTGATAGTGCCGGGGTGCTCTCAGGAGCCTTGAACCAGGTTTCAGTCACAGCACAGACATCGATGTTTTCCATACTGAGAAGGGCTTCGAGTGCATGCATCTTGAGGTTGAGACTTCTGGCATTGAGCAGCATTACCCTTAGTTTTTTTCTTTTTTGTGTTCTAGGGTGGTAGGTTTAGAATTTGAGCCTTGCCTAAAAAAGGCACTATGGGGGTGGCAAGGGCCTTTGCCAATATCCGGAAGCCTAGGGGTGACAGGTGCAAGCCGTCCCTTGAGAAGCAGCGTGGCTTGCCCAGCATGTCATCCCAGGCAGACAGACATTGGATCCCCTTTGAATGACACCAGAGATTAAGCCAATTATTAAAGCTGATTATCTTGTCTCTGTATTGTGGCATCATTCTTGGTGAAGGTAGGATACTGCTGAAGGTCAGGGTCAAACCTGTCTGGGCTACATAATCAGAGAGCTCCTCTATGTCTCTTTTCATGTAGTCCAGGGAGGTACGTCTCAGGTCATTCACACCAGCATTGACAATGACTGAGTCATACTTGTACTTGCTGTTGAGTGACCTGAGTGCTTGCATTATGTGGCGGATTCTAGCGCCCGACAGGCAGCTTACTGTGACCTTCTCCTTACTCAATCTGGTGAGTGGGATGTCAGTGTGTCTGACTATGGAGTCACCTATGTCGAGTGTGTCTGGCATTGTGTTTGGCCTTAAGGGCTGTGACTGTTTGGCACACTGACTTTGTGGTCTATGTGTTGCATGTGTTGTGTCCTGAGGTGGCAGTTCACACACCATAGTATCCCTTCCTAACACTATGCAAATCATTATGTGCATGTTGTTAACAAAGAATTTGTATACAAGTCCTAAGTATGAAACTATAGGTTGGAAGTCTCTCACACATCCCAATCTTTTTTTTTTCCACAATATATGGCTATACCATTTTACATTTTACTATTAGAATCTACAATGTGTCAACATTTTTTTTCTTTGCATGTCATACAAGCTGACGTTTATTTTCTTGGAAGTATTACAACCGCTTCCTAAATATAGAACAGATTTGTCTATAGAGGAGGTAGAGTTAAGAAATTTAAGACAAACAGGAAGGTTATTTCAACAAGAGGATAATTTGGCTCTGGGACAGAAAATTGGAAATTGAATCATTCAAATAATATTCAAATAAAGTAGAAGGAATTTGTTGCTCTTACAAGCAGATACCGTTCTTTAAGAGACATGTCAACTCATTATTGAAGGAATCCATTATATCTGAATTAAGCTGTATATAATGGGGCATCTGGCTTGTATCAGCTGTTGGCATGCTTTGTTTATAATATATTTCAAAATAAGTGTGACAATGCTCTGAAAAAACTTTCAGCACTCACATTTTGAGTAAGTGAAAACAAGGGAAGTGATGGTAGTTGCAAATAATGCGATTCTTGCTCATCAGAGGAACAGTTAGCTAACTATGAACAATGACTAGTAAAATTATAATGCATGATGCCAAACTCATGAATTATTTTTGGACCGGCCCTCAAATAAAAGTTGAGTAAAGACAAAACGCATTATTAAAACTGCATTTAAAAATATTTGTATCTCAGTATTTTCCTTGTTGTACTTACAATGATGTAGACTTTTTCTGTAAATGAAATATATATATATATATATATATATATATATATATATATATATATATGTTTTCAATATTAACACTGGTATTTAAGAGACATACTCATTCATTAAAATAAATGATTCTCTTCTTACATATCGAGAAGAAGGCTGGTGTCAATATTTCAAAGAAGGATGTACATCCACAATGGACCAGTAAGACAAACACCGTTAGGATGAAGACCATTAGGATGAAGAACATCAAGTTTTGCATCCTTTTGTTATTGTAGATTTCCCTGTCCTCCCCCCAAAAAGATTATCGTGTTTATCAGTTTCCTTTTCCTACTGTATGAAGCTCATGCAATTTTTAGTTTCCATCATTCAAATTCATTAAATTTGAACTGCTTGCATTGTGTCTTTAATTTTGCCATGCACAATAATGTAAATTGTGTTTTAAGATGGAAAATCAATACAAAATGATTATTAGAAATAAATAAAGCCCTGGTTAAAATGCATTTCTGGGAGTATGCTGAACTTCATTATTGAGCACAGGAAGATATTGTGACAATGAAAGGTTTATGCAAAAGGAAACACACTGCTCAGGCAGTCTAGAGACATTGGTTTTACAAATATACAACCTAATTAAGTTGAGGAGTGCTTTCCTTGCAGCAGTAGAAAGATAAATGTAATTACTAAATTTTCTGTCAACATAATAACATGGTTTTGGATAAATATTTATTCCAATAATCCTGTACCTGTGTCATTTGTTTTATAACTGTCATTCCAGATAACATCATTTGGATAGCATTTACTTTTCGAGGCAATTAAAAGTTAATTAAATGGTAAATTAAATGGTAGCACAATTAATCAAAAACAGAATGGTTCTAATCCAGCAAGCTGTTTCCTGATTTTTGCTTTGTATATAATATATTTCAAAGCAAATGTGACAATGCTCTGAAGAAAATAAACAATATTTCAGCTGTTAAATTTTGAGTAAGTAGAAACAAAAGAAGTAATGGTGGTTTTCAAATAACGTGAGTCTTGCTCAGCAGAAGACCAAGTAGCTAACTGTAAACATTGACTAATAAAGTGAAAAGCATAAAATATGTCTTACACGTAACATTCTTTGACGGACCAAATATGGTGTGCATTATTTTTTTTTCCCAGATGTACCTTGTGGGATGTTATGACCTGTATATGTTAAACATTGAAATAAACTTAGTTCTTCCTTTGGTGACTGACATGCACATATGTGGTCTCAAAGAAAAAAAGCACAATATCAGAACCAAATATAGAAGAAAAAAATAATCTCTGTGGTATCCCCGAAGTCTCAAAACAACCCACTAAACAAGTATAGTAGGTCCAAAAACAACACAGTGGAAGAAACTTCTCTGTGTGGAAGATTTTCAGTCCATATATCTCTAGTTAATCACTGTATATCAATCAGATCAGACAATACTAGTAGAAATAGTGAACTTTAACATGTCTTAAGTTAAAAAAAAAAATAAAAAAATATAGAATTGTACAGAATTACTAAGCATTCAAAAGTAATCCAAGCAAGGCAGGCAGTCTGTTTAAGGATTTTCAACTGGAAACAGACTGCCTGCCTTGCTTGGATTACTAGTCTCTGGGTGATGAACCTGTCCATCCAGCATATTCTGTTGATTGTGGTAATGAGGTTGAGGTCTCTGGAGTGCCCTGGCATCGTGCCACCTGATGTAAGTTCCCAGTGCCTCTAAACAGTAGAGCCACTGGAGTGATCCCTAGGGTGAATTTTTGGTTACCCATCCATTCATCGAGATTTCTTTTGAAGAGGGCCAGGGAGGTTCTCTGCTTGACATGTATAGGAAGCCTATTTTCAGAGCATGGGCAGTCTCTAGGTGATGAACCTGTCCCTCCAGCATGTTCCGTTGATTGTGGTAATGAGATTGAAGTCTCTGGAGTGTGTGGTGTGGAGGGATTGGGATTTCTTTAGGTGTAGCATTTCTAGCAGGACCAGGTCTGACATGGCTTTGTAAGTCAAGCAGAGATCTCTTCTAAGTAGACAATAAGAGACAAAGAATAGCTGAAGTTTCTTGAGTCTGTCCATGTAGGACATGTGTTAAAGGCCTAGGATCATCTTCGTGAGGTAGTTCTGGGCTATCGATCTTACAAAACATTTTATTATAGTCCAGAGATTACTTGCTCTGATGCTCTAACTAGCTTAAATGTAATACTTTAATGATATTATTGATGTGTATATGTAGGTGTGGATGGAGTAAAGTAATGCAAAAAACACTAAACTGTGAAACAGGAATGACATTTATGCAGGGTTTTCTTCATTTTTATTTTTTTATATTTATATTTGTCTAGAAATTTTACTGAAAAAAATATGAAACAAATGGCTTCAAAATGTGGTAAGAATGCTTGAAAAGAAGGTGTGCATAGCTCTGATAATACTAAGCTTGTCCTTCCAAATTCTTGAGCTTTCCACATAATTTTTAGTCATGGGAGAGTTGGATAGGCAGATCTGAATTTTAAAAAAGTGCAGCTTGTGCCACTGTGATAGAAGGATAATTTCCTGACTACAGCCCAGCTGATGGGATCTACTTCAAAACATTAAAATCTCATAATATTGAAACCCAAAACACTGAAAACCCAAGAATGAAAACTCAGAACACTGAAAGTTTGCATCATAAGACTGAAAACTACAACACACATAACACCAAACTAACAAACACACTTTTTACTATGTTTCTGCAGGGGGAAAGCCCCCCCTGCATCGCCCATGTAAAGGGCTCTGCCACCCACACCCCCGTAAATTCAATATACCAACTCCAAGATCACACTACAGTGGAAAAAAGTTAATTTCCAAACCTCACTATATCGCGATCACCATATAGAATGCAAACATAATGTCTAAATCACTTACCTGTATAGCCTAAAAATATGTACAGATTGGCAAAATAAGCACTTTTTCCCTTACTCAGTTCTCCCAGCACTTCTCAGAACACTAACAACTGTATTTTGATCATGTTACAGTGGTGTTAGGAAATCAACTTTTTTTCCACTGTAGTGCAATATAGGAGTTTGTATATTTAATTTACGGGGGTGTGGGGTGCAGGGGGGCTTGTCTCCCTGCAGAAATGTAGTAAAAAGTGTGTTTCTTACTTTGGTGTTGTTATAGGTGGAGGGGATTTTATTTACATGTGTGTTGTAGTTTTCTATGTTATGATGCACACTTTCAGTGTTCTGATTTTTCATTGTTTTGAGTTTTCAGTGTTTTGGGTTTTCGATTTTATGGTCTCAGTGTTTTGAATTTCAATGTTATGACATTTCAATGTTTGGAAGTAGACCTCAGCTGATCTTAATCAAAATAACTAATTTGCTTGATGACATAGGCAGGAGGAGAGCATGCTCATCTTGGAGAGGGTGGAGCTACACATGCTTGGGGAACGTGACAGCAGTTCAATTTCCCTGATGCAGATTGGAAAAACAAACACAATTTGCTACCTGAGAAAAGGTGGTTTGACCTGCTGATATTAGCCCTTTGTAAAAGTGCAGGGTGGTTCAGTGCTGATGCTCATTGCAGATCCTGTCTTCAGGCTGTTACTGGGTGCATGCAGAATGAGGAAACAGCAGCATAAAGCTCCTTGCAAACAGTATGATGCTGCTGTTGGGTTCTCATCTCACCAGCTCTGGACATGGGCTGTGTCTACCCCAGGGAAGTGTGGGCTTGCTAAATTTGGTGGATAATGACAGGAGCTGGGGACAGTTGATGGACAGAGGCGGACAGCCAAAAAATAAAGCACAAAAAAGTGTCAAATGTGTTTATTTCAGAGAGGAATTGTATCAATCGGAAATACTTTCAAGTAAAATATATTTATGTCATTCCTCTTCGGCATCTGAGAGGATGCTGTATAGGTTTAGAATCTTTATTTATAAATTTAAAAATAAGATTTATTTTTGTTAACTCTGTTAGGAAAAAATGAGTATATATAAGGCTATTCAAGCCCTGTCATTATGATACATCCTCCTTGTGGCAGACAATACACTATAGTGTACTGTAATTTAGCCCTAATGTAAGCAGTAAAAAAACAAGACTGCCACAACTGCTGGTGTCTTCCATGAACATAAAAATGGCACATCATTTAATGGT
Source organism: Protopterus annectens (assembly GCF_019279795.1). Taxonomy (NCBI): domain Eukaryota; kingdom Metazoa; phylum Chordata; order Ceratodontiformes; family Protopteridae; genus Protopterus; species Protopterus annectens. The sequence continues at coordinate 1,648,097,079 of NC_056728.1, forward strand.
ATAGGGTTGTAAGTACACAATATGATCATTTGTTTTATATATATATATATATATATATATATATATATATATATATATATATATATATATAGTCTAGATAGTAAAGGGTAGCAATCTGGAGTCAACAAAATTATCTAGCTTTCCTTCTTGAAATGGAAAATTAGTGAAATTGTGTCTTTTATGTAGCTGTCTTTATTATGTGTATTAACATGTTTTATATGGTTTACTATCAAAAGTGCGAACGGCACTCCGTCGACTGTCATATACTCAAACATGGAAGGTCGTAATCGGTAATGTCAAAAACAAAATAATCAATCTAGGAATGGCTTTAACATGGGTCGAGGTAGGGGAGATGTTTGTAGTTTGGAATAATACTGAACACCTACCTCGACCCATGTTAAACCATTCCTAGATTGATTATTTCGCCTTCGACATTACCAATTACGACCTTCCATGTTCGAGTATATGACAGTCGACGGAGTGCCGATCGCACTTTTGATAGTAAACCGTTTTATATATATATATATATATATATATATATATATATATATATATATGGGTCTACTACTAAACACCGACACGACGATTCCCCGACACAAAACTCACCGACGCCAAATAACCGACAACACACAAACCCGACACAAACCCGACAACGCAAAACACCTTAAACCATTACACTGACACACGAAACGTAAACAACACGCGACACTACATAGCATACACACTAGCCCTGACCCAAACCCTAACCCTAAGGTCCGACACTATCGCACACTTCACCTACCTGCACCCTAACCCTAACTCACTTAACCCACCCCTAGCCCAAGCTCCGACAGTAACGCACACATCACCTACCTGCACCCTAACCCTAACTCACTTAACCCACCCCTAGCCCAAGCTCCGACACTAACGCACACATCACATACCTGCACCCTAACCCTAACTCACTTAACCCACCCCTAGCCCAAGCTCCGACACTAACGCACACATCACCTACCTGCACCCTAACCCTAACTCACTTAACCCACCCCTAGCCCAAGCTCCGACACTAACGCACACATCACCTACCTGCACCCTAACCCTAACTCACTTAACCCGTCCCTAAACTACAGTCCCTCACTAGCACACACTTACCTTACCCGAACCATACCTCCGACACGAACACACACTCACCTTTCCCACAGCCTAACCCGACATCCCACAATCTCGAGCACTTACCTGACCGCTCCTAACTCCGTCACTATCGCACACTTACCGCGTCGCGATCGCACATTCCCTTGTCGGTTTTTCCGCTGCCGGCAAATCACCCTGTCGGTACACTTACCTGTCGGTCATCTGGCGTCGGTGAGTTTTCTGTCAGGGAATCGTCGTTTCGGTCATTAGTAGTAGACCCATATATATATATATATATATATATATATATATATATATATATATGCATACTTCTGTATGAAAAATGTTATAGTTGTATATTGAATGTAAATAATTTTATGTGTTTGAAACAAACATAAATGTTGCCATTTGCTGTGAACTGTTGTTGATAGCAACAGTAGTCCTGTAAATGGAACTGATGTCTTGTTTTAATAATCATATCTCAAAAGTACATTTGGGTGGAGAGAAGCCAGCTGGTTGAGAGAAGAGTTAGTCAAGGGAGTGCTTTGAGATTTGGTTACCAAATGAATGAGGAATATAAATAACACAGTTTTAGTTTGCAGTCTACCAAGTGTTTTACTGAAAGAGAAACATAGCTAGTTTAGTTTTTTCTACTATGTCATCTGATATCTGTTCATTATGATTTTGTTCATCTCTTAAGTATGCCACTTTACTATTTGAATTCTTTTTTTTGGATAAAAGCATTTTGTTAAAATTAAGTAAATGTTTATTATTTATGTACTTTGAAAAGAGTCTTTTATTTTCCAGATAATCTATAGTGAAACCCAGTTAGCACATTATTTTTATTATTAAACAGTATCAGTTAAGTACTTTGGAAATGTAATTATTATTTTTTTATGATAATGTTTGAAAATCAACTGCTTTGGCTGTTTAGCACTTAATGCAGTAAATTCTGAACTGAAAGGCTTAACGTGACTCAGCATAACTCAGCACTTAGATATAATATGGTACTAATGGCTGTTGATAAGATTCCTTCAGTAGACTATGGTACTTATTGCTGTTAATAAGATTCATTCAGTAGACCAGGGTACTAATGGCTGTTGATAAGATTCATCCAGTAGACTATTGTACTAACGGCTGTTGATAAGATTCATTCAGTAGACAATGGTACTAATGACTGTTGATAAGATTCATCCAGTAGACTATGGTACTAATTGCTGTTGATAAGATTCATTCAGTAGACCAGGGTATTAATGGCTGTTGATAGGATTCATTCAGTAGACTATGGTACTAATGGCTTTTGATAAGATTCATTCAGTAGACTATGGTAATAATGGCTATTGATAAGATTCAATCAGTAGACTATTGTACTAATGGCTGTTGATAAGATTCATTCAGTAGACTATGATACTAATTGCTGTTGATAAGATTCATTTAGTAGACTATGATACTAATTGCTGTTGATAAGACTCATTCAGTAGACTATGGTACTAATGGCTATTAAAAAGATTCATTCAGTAGACTACAATACTAATGGTTGTTTATAAGTTACATTCAGTTGGGTGAGTTGCAGATATTGTCTGGTGCTAAAACTAAAGAGACTTCTACAACATTTTTCATCTGGTTAGTGGCTTTGACCTGGGAGTATTGACTGACATTAAAGATAAGGGGATATCTGCCTCTTTCAGAATAAACATGGTTGGTTAGAAAAGGTATTTGCTATGTGTACTATGTGACAGAGCATAAGACTAATAATATTATTCTTCTAGCAGGCAGTTCTGGAATCTACATCACTATCTGCCAGAATTGCATATGTTTACTTGGCATTGGCATGTCTTTTCTATCTGTAATACATATGTTACAATGCAGATTCTGCTGGGCTGATTCACTTAGACCAGATAATTTTTATCTGTATATGATAGTTTAAATATTTGCAATTTGGCTATCAAAGAAGTAATAGCTAATTTACTAATTAAGTAAATAAAAGTACACATAATTAGGTAAGTTTAATGGATATAATTGTGGACTGTAGCGTGTACCATGCTTACATGCTGATGGTAGACATGGTTGAGAGCTTCCTTTCGAATGGCAGCCTGTTCATAGCGGTTGTCCACAGTGCCTGAAAAACAGCCATCACAGCTCTTTTGTACAAGACTGGTCCTCCTACAGAACCAGGTAGTTATAGGCCCATGAAATTCACAACCTTTTATGCAAGGCCATAAAATGTATTACAGGAAAACTTAACTGTTCTAGAACAATCTCAGTTTGGCTTTGAAAATGGTGATCCTGTCTGCTGAATATAGTAAACCTAGTAAAAAGTTATAGAGGCTTTAAACAGTGGTCAGTCTTACACACTACTTGTCTTGATCTGGCCAAAGCATTGGGGATTATTACCCATGTTGGTATTATTGAAAACATAGACAATGTTAATGTAAACTTCTCATTGTCTGCTAGATTGCAAACTGACTGTCCAATATTCTCCAAGGAGTGACAGTTGCTGGTAAACTCTCTGAACATAAACTTATAATGTGTGAAATGCTGCTAGGATCAGGGTTGTTCCCTTTCCTGTTCATCATTTATTCATCTGAGGTGTTGTTGATCAAGTTTGCTGATACACCAGCGGACACATACATCCTACAAAAAGGCCTCACAGAAATGGACAACTGGTGCTGGAGTCATGGCCTTAAACTAAGTGCCAAAAAATGTATAGTCATCCCCTTTGGGAAAAACAAAGTACCCACAAATTATCACATAGACAGCAACCCACTGAGTACGGAAAAAGTAATCAGAGACCTAGGGACCCAAGTTGACAGCGACCTCTCATTTGACACCCACGTTGCCAAAGTGGTTAGAAAAACATTCTACCTTGCACACCTTATCAAGAAGGGATTCACATCCAGATACAAGGATGTCATTGTACCCCTATACTCCTCCCTCATCAGACCCATGATTGAGTACAATGCCTCATTTGGTAGGTACCTCACCCGACATTTGCAACAGCTGGAGAGACCACAAAAGTACCTCACCAAGAGGATCAAGGGTCTCCAACATATGTCTTATTCTGCCAGACTAAAGAAACTCCAGCTCTATTCAGTAGCATACCGCCTGCTCAGAGGTGATCTCTGCCTGAGGTACAAGGCCATGTCCAATCAGGAACTGATGGACGTGCTCCACCTCAAAAAATCCAAATCCATCAGGACCATGAGAGCTAAAGACTTAAACCTCGGCACAAGTATGAATAGGACATGCTGGAGGGATAGATTCATAACCCAATGGCTTCCCATGCTTTGGAACAAGATCCCAGTTCATGTTAGGCAGAGCCCCTCACTGACTCTCTTCAAGAGAAATCTTGATGAGTGGATGGGAGATCGTAAGTTTACCCCAGGGGTCACATCTGTGTCACTACTAGACAGGGGCACAGTAAACTAATTCTATTATATAAGGGGACCTTCATTGTGTCACTACTTGACAGAGGCACAGTATTCTAAATCTATTCTGTGCATTTTTGTACCATTTCATGGGGTGGCGAAAGCCACATCACTATGGCTAGGCTTACAAATGCCCCAGGGCAGATAGCCTAGTACTAAACTATGAAACTATGAAACTATGACTGCAAGTTGGGCATGCCTATCTATTTTTAACAAAATATGTAAATGGATATGGAGAAAAACTGGGCAACAACGAAACCAAATGATAAACGAGAAAACGAATAGTCTAGTTACCATGGCTAAGTTAAAACAATACTTTTATTAATAAAGGTAAGTGCTTTCACACCAACATGGGTGCTTCATCAGACCATAAACTAACCATTAAAACAAACATTTAAATACACAATTCAGTGGGTGATTGCATGTGCGTTCAAGACAGATCTTACAGATACAGCATCATTTAGCCTCATACTTTTATCAGCTTGTAATTGTGAATTAAGTTCAGTACATTCTGTGCAATAAGAAGCATCATCACTCCTCAAACTAGAATGAATCAGTTGTAACACTAAAAAAGTAATCGGATGTTGCATATTCATGGTATATGCATGTTTAGGTAAAGCATTAGCTTATTTTTATTAATATCATAAACATGTTCCATGATGCTTTCTCTTAAGTGTGATTTGTTTTGCCAACATAAAAATATTTACCTATCGTATATTGTGCAAGATATGGTAAGCCACTACTCATACAACTGGAAAACAGCTCGAATTTATAAGTATGATTTCTCACTGGGTGTAAAAAATAGAATCAGAACATTTATATTTACAAGCATTACAATTTCTACAGGCAAAAGTGCCTGTTCTATTTGAAATCAATGCAGATGAACTTTTCTTATAACGCACTTGTTTTTTCAAGGATGAAGCATTCTTAAAATAAAATTTGGGGGAAGTACCCAACAAACATTTCAAATCTGTATCAACCATTATTATAGACCAATTTCTTTTAATGACATCATAGATTAAATTAATATCATTTTAATAAGTTAAGTTTACCCTAAAGTTATTTGAATCCATATTATTCATATTACAACTAGACAGTTTCTTGAGAGTGGCAAGAATCAATGACAATGATGCCGAGCTCTCTAAAGTGTTTAATGAAATGTGGTCAGATCTGTTATATAGAGGGTACTTGAGCAGTGAAATAGGTCAAGTGATTCAAGATATATATGCACATAGGCATGATTATGTTAAGCTATTTTTCTCAGATATGGGCAGCTACTCTAGGTGTAATATAAATAATATGGATTCAAATAACTTTAGCATAAACTTAACTTAGTCAAATGATATTGATTTAATCTGTGATGTCATTAAACAAAATTGTTCCAGGCCAAGAGTAACAAAGCATTCGTTAGCTTTGTCCACAAACTCAAAGGCAATACACAATTGTGTGCGGAACTCATTGTAAATGGAGCCACCTATACTGACCCAGAAGATATAGCAAACCTGCTGGCTGATATATTCAGCTCAAACTTTACCCCTCTCTCACCCTCCACCTTCCTTCAGGAAATACCATCAAATATAACTCCCCCTACTATCACTAGGGAACAGGTCCTTAATGCTGTCTCTAAGACCAAGAACACTGCATCAATGGGCCCTGACAATATCCCAGGATGCCTTCTAAATAGCATGAAAAATGACTTATCAGGGCCTCTGGAATTAATATTTAAATGTAGCCTCCAAATAGGCTTCATGCCTCATGAATGGAGAACTGCAACAGTCTTCCCTCTGCACAAAGGTGGTCTATCTACAGACCCTGGAAACTACAAACCCATAAGTCTCACTAGTCTTATATGTAAAGGCATGAAAAGGCATGAAAAGAATTATAATGGAGATGATCAGTAGAGATATAGTAAACCTCCAGACACTGGGCCCAACCCAATTTGGTTTTAACAAGGGCAGATCATGCCTATTCCACCTGGTAGACTACTTTGAGAAGGTAACCAAAGCAATGGATGTGGAAAAATAGTTCATACTGCCTACCTTGACCTGACCAAGACATATGGCACAAAACCTCACTTGGGCATTGTTGACAAACTCAAGAGGTTAGGCGCAAACCCTTATGTCTCCCAGTGGATAGCCAGCTGGCTCACAGATATGATTCTGGAACTTAGAATTGGGGAATCCACCTTTACAAAGAGGTCAGTCATAAACAGCATCCCTCAGGGGCAGTCCTAAGAACATTCATTTCCAGCATTTATTTATCTGAGATTAAGGCCAATGTCAGTGGCCTCTGGCTGACTAAATTTGCATATGACTGTAAAATAGGAGATGTCATTAAATCCCCCACCAGCACAAATGTTCTCCAGGAAAGGCTGACACAGACAAACAACTAGTGTCAGAGCCATGGACTAAAACTCAATTCCAAGAAATGTGTAATAGTATCAACACACACCTAAAGAGTTGACCCAATAGTCATGGACTTGTGGGCATACATGGGCAGTAATCCAGCCTTTGACAATCATGTGCTTATAGTAGTGTGGAAATGATTCTATGTTGTGCATCTTATAAAGAAAGATATGGCATCTAGATCCAAGGAAGACATTATTCCCCTGTATTCAGCATTCATCAGACCTGCCACTGAGTATAGTGCCACCTTTGGTATGTATCTAACCAGGCATATCCAACAATTGGAACTCCACCAAGGTTCCTCACTAAAAGAATACAGAATGTAAGTAACATGTCTTATGCAGACCGCCTTAGTGCCCTATCCCTATATTCTGTCTCCTATAGACTAAGGGGAGATCTATGTCTGGCATACAAGACATTGTCAGCATCCATTCTGATGGACCTCCTGCATATCTGCAAAACAAACAATAGCAGAATTATCCATTCTAAAGATGCAGATTTTGCCTGTTCTATAATAGGAACTGCTGGGAAGGCAGGTATGTATCCCAGATACTACTCCTTCTCTGGAATAGGCTCCCTATCCACATGAAGCAGACTTCCTCCCTAATCAAATTCAAGTGGAACATGGACAATTAGATGGGACCAGGAAATTCATCCATGCTTTTCACCTCTCTGATGGACACAGGGACCCTGTAAATACACACATACATACATACAAATGTTTCAAGCACGGGCATTACAGAAAATGGTTCATATCCCATGCTCTGCATATAAATGTTTCATTTCCCAAGCCCCTGCTTACACTTATCAAGGGTATCAAAACTTGTCAAAGATTTGGGATGCATGGCTAGGCTTAAAAAGGCCCTTGTAGGCTTTAGCCTAGTAAACAACTATAATGCATGAACATAAATGTTTACTTAATCCCAGGAATTTTAACTAAATTTATCAAGAAATATCTAGATACCAAAATATCAAATATGAAAGGAAGTCTTATAATGAGTCGTGATTTTAACTGTCTGCTAAATGAAAAAGACACTAGTTCTTATATCAAACTCAGAATTTCTGCTACAGCCAAATCTTTATTAAATTTTACTGAAACAATTAATATTAAAGATATTAATTATGTTGTTAAATCTAATTCTTTATGTTATTTATTTTTTTTATTAAACATTTGCTGACTGGGAAAGTTTGACTAGGACTGAGCCTCTTTTCAGTGGAGGCCCGGGAAGAAAAGCTCCAGATGCATGTCTTTGGAACATGGATGGAATCCGTAGTACATGGAGGATCCCATATGAACACAGCGAGGACATGCAGACACTGCACAGAAGGCACCACTGCCGAGAATCAAACCAGAGACACTCTTGCTGTGAGGCAAAAATGTTAACCACTGCACCACTGTGCCACTCATGGTATACTAATTATGCATATAGATTTGGAACTCAGTCCAGAATATACAAGGCATTTATTTCAAATGATTTAATTTCCAGGTTGATAAAAGTTAAAGTGGTATCTTGTCCCTTATCAGACCATAGCACTATTACATATTCAATTATTGTTAAACCTAGAAACTTAGTTTCTTTTTATTGACTACCTGCCTAAATAAAACTAAAAGATTTAAAAAATGTGTTTCTTAAAGAAATTCAACAATGTTCAGACATAAACAACAATGGAGATCATTTGAATGTATTTCTTTGGGATTCTTTGAAAGTTTACATATATGGTAAAATGACAAGGTAGTTTGTTAAAAAAAAAGAAACAATAGGATAAAAAGATATTAGAATTGCAAAGCCAGATAAACCATATTACTGAATATACAAAAATGTAATGAATGTTCACTTATTAAAATTATGAAAATTATTTCAGAAAATATCTTGGAATTCTACAACATAATGTATCAATTATCTTAGAAATAATCAAATTACAATCTTTTCTCCGTAAATCCTAAAAATGTACTTATGTTATCCATTAGATCAAAAAAATTGAGGTTGAATCTTCATAAAGAGATTATTATATCAGGCAGTAATAAAAACAATAGATACAAAATACATTTTGCAATATTTCTGAGATTATTTTAAATAATTTTTCTGAAATAAATAATATACATAATAAATTAATAAGCAAATGAAAATTGAACAACCTGTTACAATGACATAAAAGAACAAGTATACAATTATTTCACCTATACTTAAAAAAATGTTCCTGCTACAGACTAAAACCTATATTAAAAATTGAGTATAATATGTTTATGTTTGTTTATGCTAACTAATTGATGAGGATCAATCTAGCTTTATATTGAACAGATAAACTCATGATAATATTAAAAGAATAATTTTGTTAATTGACTATGCCAATAAAATGAAGAAAGAGCTATCAATAATTATCTCAGATCTCAATAAAGCTTTTGATTCTGTATATTGTTTTTATTTATTCTCTATATCAGAAACATAACATTTTTCAGATGCATTCATGAATTTGAATTATTATATATAATTACAAATTATTTGTATCAGAACTCCTCTGTTTTTATTAAGTTATGCTCTTTTTCCCAATCCAATTAAGATTTGTAAAGCAACAAAACAAGACTGTCCATTGTCTCCCTTATTATTTGCTTTGGTGATTGAATCCATTGCTAATTATATAAAATCAATTTTATTAACAGTGGGATTTAAAATAAAGGGTCAATATGCATCTAACATCCAGATCTTTGTGGATGATATTTTATTGACATTTGGTAATATTGATAAATCTATTACTTCTTTGTCTAATTCATTATTTTTTTTTAATCTTTACCAGTTTTAATTTTAATAATAGTAAACTGAATAACTGAAACAATAAACAAAGTAAGTGTCTAGGAATTATGTTACCACATACCTGTACATAAAAAAGCATTGATTACCTATAATAATATTTTACATTTTATTATATCATTAACAAAAGTGATTTTCCCCTAATGAAGATAGAATAACTTAAATTATTATACTAAATGATGCATGACTCTATTTACTTATATTTGCAAACTGCTGTTGAATAACCCTGTATATTTTGCAACTAGATTGGCTAAAAATGGAATAATATCCCAGCTGGAATGTCCTGGTAAAAAATGTCAAATTTATAGACCCGGAAGGAAAGTGGTATGTGAGGAAAAAATTAAGGAGCCTGCCTGTACAAACAAGATTTGTTTTTTAAACAGCTCTCCCAATTTGAATGGCATTTGATATATGCATCTAAATCAAATTTTTGAACATGTGACACATATGCAGCATTTCCTATTTTGTCACTGGGATTGTTTTTTCTGTGCTAATCTGTTTTAAAGTTTAAAAAATACAAAGATCCTTCTGTCTTGCTTTAAACTTTCTTGGGAATGATAGATATTTTATCATATATTTTTAGATTCCAGTTCCCTTTCCCAATCGGGGCATTATATTGTTATATTTTGCCTTCCTGGTCCTCTTTATTTTTTTTTTTTTGTGTACACGTGACTGTTTGCAAGACTGCAGCTGTAATTATCACTAGGAAAGAATACTGTTTCTGTTGGCATTAAGTACAAATTGCACTCCATGTCTGAAATAAGAGGATCATGTTCATTTTCAAAGACTTATCTATCTCTAACTGATAAAGCTTTTTTTTATTATTCTTGCCAACATTTTATATGGTTTCTGGCAAGATTTATTTTCTCTCTTTTAACTTTATAACAATAAGGGAAGAAGTATCTAAATGGATATGCTGAGTTTCTTTGTTGCCCTGATACCTAATTGCATTAGATTTTGTCAGCTGAATTATTTGATTAAATAACTGCCTTGGCAAATAAGAGAATATTGGATTATACAGCTACTTTGTGATACAATAATTTGGTGTTATTAGTAGATGTGGTAATTTTTCTTAGTAGATGTGGTCATTTTTGACCAATGGCAAAACTAATGTCAAGTTTTGACCACATTGTTGTACATTTCTTCATAAAACTCCTTATGACTAGTTAACTGATACAGATCTGACTAAATTTATGGATTCAAGAAACATCTCTATTAATGTTTTTACTGCTATTTGATACCACTTCACTAGGGCAGTTGTGCAGGTGGTTATGATGAACTCATGATGATATACCATTGAGTTTCCTTACTGCTTAAATAATCTTTCCATGTCTAATGAGCCCCTACTGTTCCTACCTAGTTGTGGTTTGATCATTACTACATTAGAAGAATTTGATTTACCAGGCGTAACTATTTTGTTGAAAATGTATCAAAGTTAACACTGTATTTTGTAGTTTCCTGAAAATGTAGACGTTTTCAGCTAGTCTGTTTTGATAGTGTACAGGCTATAGGTACTGTTTTGACAGTGTACAGGCTATAGGTACTGTTTTGATAGTATACAGACTATAGGTACTGTTTTGACAGTATACAGGCTATAGGTATAGGGGTGAACTGCTTCAGGTCACACATGTCTTGCCCCTGTTCTTTCCTAGTAACTGTGTCTTAGCAGTATGCAGCTAGGATATTTGAGTTCTGGTAAGAGCAGCAAACAGTCTTATTACTTAATGAACTAAACTGGAACAGAATGGATCATTTTCCATCACATAATCATCAGATAATTTTTTTTACTATGGATACCAATGTTGCAGAAGAAAGTGAGTGGCCCTCATAGGTAACATTATGTTTTGGCTTTGGTTAGACAGCATAAGTGAGAGTTCAGTGGAATGCCTTCAGCATACATTTACTATATGTGAAAGTTTTCATACATCTGTCAGTCCTTTTTGACTGCAGTCAGTAATGCTGGATGGTAAAGCTTTATAGCTAGTATTGTTAGCAAAGTGAATGTTTATACAGAATCTGGTGTTCCATTACCTTATGGCTTGGTCATCTTATGTTGAGCAAAGGACTTGACAGGTATGCTTCTGCAATACATTTACTATACGTGAAACTTAGCAGTGTACAGGTGACAATCAGTCAGTTAGGATTACAGTCAGTAATGTCAGACAGAAGAGCTTCATACTTTGTACTGTTAGCAATGTGCATGCTCACATCCAGCATTTGTTTACTATACATGAAACCTAGCGCACATGTAATGGTCAGTCAATTAGGATTACAATCAGTAATGCCATATAGTAGAACTCCATACTTTGTACTGTTAGCAACATGCATGGTTATTCAGAATATTTTTTTCGGTTACCTAATTGAGCTTGTACTGGTGAGTACAGGTGAGTCACTTCGTTAGTCAGTAATGTCGGACAGTAGAGTTTCATATTTTGTATTGTTAGCAAAGTACATTCTGGAGCATTTCTCCCCGGGCCTCCGCTGAAAACAGGATCTGTGGAACCTAGTCAGACATTCCCAGTCAACAAATGTTAAATAAAAAAAAAAAATAAAAAAATTGCTATGTTGAATGTGTTCCATTACCTTGTTCATTTTAATTCAATTTATATTGCATGTGCAAGTTTTTTGGCATGATCCCTCCAATTATTGTTTTGGCTTTGTCTAGACAGCTTGAGTACAGCACTGCATATGGAAGTTTGCAGTACATGTGCACTGGTCAGTAAGTTAGGATTAGTCAGTCAATAATGCTGTATAGCAGAATTTCATACTTCATGCCATTAGAAGAGTGCATGGTTATCCAGAATCTGTTGTGAGATATTGCTTATTGTTATCAAAGTGAATGTTTGCACATGGGGTCATTAATTCACACCCTCCACACCACAAAGTTTCTGCTTAATTTGATCTGTAACAGAGAACTGCAGAGCAACACAGCACCAACACCTAGTGTCCCTGGGACACCTGATCTCAATGGAGTTGCATTTTTTTTTTTTTTTTTTTTTAGGATGGTTATTAGTTCTTTCAGAACATGACAGGTGTGGCTGTTGTTTGGTATCATGGGATATCATAGCACAAGTTGAAAGGTGGGCTTTGTCTACCCTTCTCCAGTACATTGTGTGTGTGTGTGTGTGTGTGTGTGTGTGTGTGTGTGTGTGTGTGTGTGTGTGTGTGTGTGTGTGTGTGTGTGTGTGTGTGTGTGTGTGTGTGTGTGTGTGTGTGTGTGTGTGTGTGTGTGTGTGTGTGTGTGTGTGTGTGTGTGTGTGTGTGTGTGTGCATGTGTCTGTGTGTGTGTATGCTGTGACCTGTAATACAGAGACAGAGGAAAGATGGGCTTTGCTTAGGCTGTGTGTGGTGTGAAGTGATATGTAGTTCTTTGTCAAGTGATGCATATGCACTAAATGAAAAAAGTTGCACGATTTCAATATTTATTGTTGTTTCTAAAGTAGTGCAATGTTTATTTTCTACAGATATGGAATCTACAAAGAGGTGCATTTGTATATGTGGGCATTCATATTTACATTAGGCTGGAGTCAGATGAGGCCCTGTGAAGTTCTAGTGATACCATGCAAGGCATGAACAACCCGTCTATTTAATTTCTTTCTTGCCTTCTGTTTACTGAATAAAAAATAACTTTGTGGTAATCTAATATTTTGCTTGCCTTCATCTGACTCTCCCCATTGTACAGAATGTGTAAGTATACATTTGGCAATGTATGTTTACATGAGAGTAGCTGAACTGGACAGAATTTATGCTGGAATGGGCTGATTCTTCTACTTAGGCCAAAATGGGATGAAGACATGACCCCCAATGTTTCAGTACAGTATTTTGTTGACAGTGATATTACATCATGAGCACTATGCAAGCTGAAGGAACAAAGGCATTCATGGTGGCCTACAGCCAGGATAATTTGGTCTGACATTATTCAGCAACATGAGGGGTACTGTGAAGCAGAAAACTGCTGAAAGAGTTTGCATACTGAAAAATGGATATACAAGGGGACTGATGATGGTACTCATATGGTCAACATGCAGGAACCTCATCATAACTACATCCTCTCAGGAGATATACATTCACGATGAGGTGATGGAACTGACCCCATGTGCAAACATTCACTTTGATAACAATAAGCAATATCTCACAACAGATTCTGGATAACCATGCACTCTTCTAATGGCATGAAGTATGAAATACCTATGTAACAGTGTTTCCTGTGAAGTTCTACAGACACAATGCAAGACATGAATAACCCTTCTCTTTAATTTCTTTACTGAATAAAAATAGCTGTGTGGTACTAAATTATTTTACTTGCCTTCATCTGTCTCTTCATTATATAGAATGTATAAGTACATGTGGACATTACCGCAGTGCTTATTTTATATAGATATATCTTATTCCATGGTATCAAATCAAGACATAAATGATGCTACAAAGGTGGTCACTGATATCTGTTTTGTACTTGCTACATATATTTTTATTTATTTTATTTTACATTTGTTTACCAGGAAAGTCCGACTGGACACAGGTCCATTTTCAGCGGAGGCCCAGGGAGAAAAGTTCCAAATAACAATACAGTACATAAGAGAAAATAAAACCAAAGACATATGAGCATATTTATTATGAATACAGACAAGCATGCATATGCAAAGATTAACAAATTGTACTTGTAAGTCATTTCTAAAGTAAATCCTACAAAATTGAACATTTGAGAGTTGCAAATAATAGTGCAGTACATAAGAGAGCATAAAACCAAAGACATATGAGCATACATGTTTAGAATACAGACAAGCATGCATAAGCAAAGACTAAGTATTTTTAATTGTAAGTCATTAATATAGTAAATCATACAAAACTGAACTTTTGAGAGTTACATGTTTTTTTAGGATGGTTATTAGTTCTTTTAGAACATAATATTGGTTGAACAAGTTGACCTGTGCTGTGAAGGACTTATCATTGGATAAATAAGTAAACTATGGGAGAGAGTGACAAAGACAAAAAGTTGTTCCTTAGCAGAATCCTTACAAGAAATATCCAGGGAATTGTTATGGCTAGGCTTATATAGGCCCTAGGGCCAATAACTAGTACCAACCTATGAAGCTATAAATATTGTGGGAAGAAATATCCAGGGGATTGTTATGACTAGGCTTGTATAGGCCCTAGGGCTGATAGCCTAGTACCAACCTATGAACAGTGCAGTGGCATGGATTAACTGGGGGAGTAGCATGAGCAAAGCCAGTTATATAAATAGTGGGTTTTGATGAGTTTTTTAAATTGGAGAGTAGAGGAGGTAGAAGTTAACTGGCTTGGGAGTGAATTCCAGATTTTGGCAATGGTGCAGGCAAAGAAAGATTTACCAGCATCATTTTTATGCTTGATGACATTTATGAGGTTTTGATTACGAGATCTTAATGCTCTGGTGGTGGTGTATGGGTGAATTAGATGCTGAAGTGCTGGGATTTTGTCTGGGAGTTAGTAGAGCTTGTGTGCCACTGAGATTTGTTTCAGTAGGAGTAGTTGTGGCAACTCAAGCCAATTAAGTTTCTTGAGAGATAGGTAGTGATGGGATCTATGAGATGCATCGGTAGCAAACTTGGCAATCTTGTTGCAACAAGATTCCATTTTGTTTAGTTCGCTGTGATAAAGGTTAGTTAAGCTAGGGTAGGTATAAAGGAGGGTAGGTAAGAGATGAGTCCTTCCAATAGCGGCTTTGGTATGTTTATTCATGAATTGTCAGTTCCTGTAAAGGAGATCAAGCTTTTTGTTGACTTTCTTGATTGTTTGGGCTATGTGTATGTCGAATTTCAGATTATAGTCAATTTCAACACCTAGCGGTGTTGTGTGTGTTGTTGGGGTGATTTGTATATTATCTTAAGATTTGATGATAAAATCATTGTTTAGAGGAGGGGATCTACCAGGGCTGAAGAGGATGAGTTTGTTTTTTTTGGAATTAAGAATAATTTTGATGTTAGTGAACCATGGTTCAGCTAAAGTAAAGTTATTTTGAATTATAGTTAGTAGCTCATTTAGTGTGGAGGCAGCGCATATAATGGTGGTGTCATCTGCGTATTGCACTACTGAGGTAGAGAGTGAGGATGAAGCTATCTGGTTTGTAAAAAGTGAGAACAGCAAAGTACTGAGGATGGACCCTTGGGGGACACCTATGGCTACTGGTAATAGGGTAGACAGTTGGTCTTGCCATAGAACTGCCTGCTGACGGTCTGATAAGTAGTTGTTGAACTATGATATGGTGGAGGAGCTTATCTTAAAGGTAGATAGAGTTTCTAGAAGCATACTATGGTTAACCATGTCAAAGGCTTTGGATAAGTCTAAGAATATGGAGGATACGAATATTTGTTTGTTTCTATGGTGTTTGACAATGTTGGTAAATGAAAGTAGCGCTGTGATGGTGCTATGGGAAGGTCTGAAGCCATGCTGGGATTTAGATAGTAAGTAATTTTTTAGGAGGTATTGCATTAGTTGAGAGTGAACTATTCTCTCTAATATTTTTGATAGAGGTGAAAGAATTGCAATAGGGCAGTAGTTGGTTAGCTTAAGGGAGTTACCTCCTTTGTGCAGTGGTATAATATGTGATATTTTCCATGAGTGAGGTACCTTACATTCTGATATTTACCTATTTATGAGAATGGATATGGGATAGGCTATAGCGTCTGTTGTTATCTGAAGGAAATTGCTGGCAGATTGTCAGCTGCCAGTGTGCTGGTTTGAGTTTTTTGAGAAGTTTGGCAATTGTATTTGTAGGTACTGGGTGCAGGGAGAAACCAGAAAAGTTGTTTTGTGTACCGAGATGGGTAGGGTTAGCTGTTGGTATAGGGGTACTAGTATTGGTTTGGGTGTTGGCTAGGGTTTGGACTATTTCGGAAAAGTATTTGTTAAATTGAATGGGAATGTATTCATAGTTGTTTTGTAATACAGGGGAAGGAGTGGTGGATTTATCTGTGTGTAGTAAACTATTTATTGTTGCCCAGAATTTCTGAGGGTTGTGTGCATATTTTTCTTGCGTGGTTTTACAGTAATTAGTTTTGTCTAGTTTGATTTGTTTTTTGGCTTTATTGTGGAGTTCTAGGTAGATTTGTTTCAGAGTAGTGGTTTTATGCCTGTGAAATTGTAACCAGGATTTCTCTCTTTTGTTCATCATAGTTTTAGTATATTTTGTTAACCATGGGGCATAGTTAGTTTTGATTCTAATGGTTCTAGAGGGAGCATGACAGTTTAAGATGTTTAGGAAGGTTGAATTAAAGTACTGTATGGCTTCATCTAGAGAGAAATATTTTTGGGGTTTCCAATTACTGCATTTTAGTGCATTTATTAGGTCATTAGCTCTGAAGGCCTTTTCGTTGCGTACAACTCTGAGGATGGGTTGGTTAGTGTGGTGGGATCAGTTCCTAATTAGGTAAGTTGGTTAATAGTCGCTTAGACTGTCAGGAAGACAGCCTGATTGCTGTGCAAGAGTGGGGTCAGATAGTAGAATCCAGTCTAAGATAGACTGGTGTTTGAATATTTGGTCAAATCTAGTGGGGGCAGATTTAATTTGGGTGAACCTATGGAGGTTAATGTGGGTAGTGGGATTATGGCTGGAGCAGTCAGACCAGTCAGTATTAAAGTCTCCTAATAGTATATTCTCTTGGGGAAGGGAGGTTGACATCCAGTTTAGTAGCCTTTCCAGTATAGCAGTGTTATTGCCTGGTGGGATATAGCCACCTGCAATAATTATTTGTTTGTTGGAGTTAAGTTTTAATTTGGCAAGCATTAGTTCTACATCTTTGACTTCTTGGGAACTGCACTTAAATTGTTCTATAGTGAGGTGATTTTGGAATAGGATTGCTATGCCTCCTCCCTTTTCCCTGTTGTATCTCTATGTATGATATTGTAGCCAGGGGCAGTAATTTTATAATTGTGGTGTTCAGGTTTCAGCCAAGTTTCTGTCAATACAACAATATCAGATTTGTATAGAGCTAGCAGGGCATGAAGGTTTTGTGTTTTTTTAAGTACACTTCTTACATTTATGTTAAAAAGGAGGAGAGATGAGGTAGGTCTTAGGTATAGAGGATTTGGTTGTTTTACGTTTGTGTTGGTAGACGTAGATATTTATACATATGTGAAGTAATGCAATTTTCATAACGGTCATATTTTTGCATTATCCCAATCATTGCCCACCTGGACACATGATAGAGGTGAGGAATGACTCCTTTGACATGTGGAGTATTGTGTAGTATGGAAAATCTAGAATATTTCGCAGAACTATTATAAATACATCATAAGTAGTTCATTATTTTAGTAATATGAACAATATGGTGATTAAACTGTACTCTGTGGTATCAAACGAAATATTACATAATGCTGCAAAAGTTATCACTAATACCTGATGTCTGCGTGCAATAAATCTGAAGACATCTATACTTGTTTAGTAATGCAATAGGCTTATTTAAATAAATATATTTCTGCAAACATTTCAGGGATTCCTCACCTAGACACAATGTAGAACAGCAATTCATATGTCCAGTCACCACAGGGGAGGAATGGCTTTGCTGTATGATGGTCGGATAGGGGAGGAATGCCTCCTCAGACAAGTGAGATAGGTACTTTATAGCAGACAAAATCCAGGTTATTTGCAAAAAGTATTATGCATATATATCTTATGTAAATAATTATTATTAATAACCTAAAAGAAGAATGTGTTTATATGGTACTCCATAGTATGAAATGAAAGATTGGATAATGCTGCAACATTTGTGAATAGTATCTGTTGTCTGACTCCTAGTAGTCTGAAGTTATTTATACATTTTTAATAATGCAATATGTATATTTCAGGAACTGACCCCCTGAATGCATTGTAGAACATCAGTTTATAGGCACATTCACCACAGACGTCAGGAAAGACTCAGAGATAAAAGACATACCCCTAGATTCAGTAAACTTTGGTGCAGGAATAGCTTAAGGGACAGTTCCCATGCAGCACGGCAGCGCACCATGCATATTCATGAAGGTGTGCTGCCATGCTGTTATACGGAGTGCAGGAGGTGTGCCTGAGAGCAGTGGTCTCACAATACACATGCCCCCTGCACATCTGAATTGCCATATGGTAACTTAAATAGGGCAAGATCACTTCTAACACCTCCCAACCTGTCAGGGTAAGAAATCTGGACAAAGCCATAAGGGACAATTGTCCCGACAAACCCAGAAAGTTGATAGAATAACAGGTTTAGCATTAGCATGAATTTTTGGCAGGGTATGAAATACATAATGCACACGTCCCAACCCGTCAGAGTAAGAAATCTGGACAAAGCCATAAGGGACAATTATCACTACAAACCCAGAAAGTTGATAAAATAACAGGTTTAGCATTAGCATGGATATTCTGAAGGGTATGAAGTAAACACAACAAATACATTTTTTTTCAACATGTACAATAACTTTTAAGCGTAGCTGCATGGGTGTGCCCTTTGCTTAGCTATGCTTAGCTCATCTCAAATGGCACAATAAGTTAAATAGCAATAGACATCCCACATAAGCATAAGTGTGATAGGGTAGTGCTTAGCATATACACTTTGCATTTTGTTGTTCATGGTTTGAGTCTCACAAAAGCCATTTCCATTTTGTATGTGTAAACATTACAACTTTAATTTATTTGTATATTTATGTGGGAAGTAACTTATATTTCTCAACCAGAGTAGTGTATTAGGCCCAGGTGTGAGGTGTCAGTGTAATAAAGTAGTGAAACTCCCCCATATAAACACAAGTGACCCATACAGTATAGTCACACAAGAATACATGTAATGTAATTACAGCACATTGGGGGATGTCAGGGAAGGTAAACAAATTTATATTATGTACTGAATGATAAATCAATCCCATATAGGTGGTAGTACAATAAAATAAAATATAGCCAATACTAAGCATTGCACAGCTATGCTGACCAGGTGTAAGCATTGTGTACATATGAATGCTAATTAGTAGTCTAGCTAAGTGGATTTGCCCATTGGTAAGTAGTGCTGAACCAGCCCCTTTAAGCACTGCCAAGCTTAGCTAAGCAGGTCTGCCTGTAGCTTAACTTAGCTCAGCATATTCAAAACCATCCAGTCAAGGCAAAGGGTGGGAAGTTAGCTGTATTTAAACCCTGTAGGCAGAAATATAGCTCATAACTGGTTGTAGCTCCCCACTGTAGGCAGTATTAGGAGCTTTTGGGGGCAGCACTGGGGCATACAGGAGTCCAAGGTCATGGTAGGACTCCTGGTAAAAAAACATGATGTAAGACTGCTGCAGGACCAGTACCAGGGCTCCCAATATCAAGTGGAAGCCTGGGAAAATCTCACCTGTGATCTCAC
>NC_056728.1:1648122165-1648329665 GCF_019279795.1 Protopterus annectens
TCCCCACTCACTAAGCTCGGCATCAACCCCTATTTCAATAGGTGGGAACAGAAGCACAAACACAGGGGTAGATTGGACATATTGTTGTCATACATTGAGACAGTTGTAGATGTCACTGGGTTTGTTGTAACATCCTTTATGAGGAATATGACGTTGGTAATACCAATAGATGTGAATATTTACTAACTGCATTCCCAGAGTTCACAACTGATTTACCAAGGACACCAACTGTCTGGTGAACACACAAAACATGACAGGCAGACATGTGGCCAGTCTGTGGACAGCATTCCAGTAGATAGGTATGTCAGAGACATGTCACTGTGAGTCGTGACGTCACAGACTAAATGCATGTCCACACAAACCCTGTCAATCTGTCAACCCACCATGTATAACAGCACTGATGACATAGAATCTGTTCACAAATCTGAGGATATGTCCCCCATGTTGGTTGGCTGTCTCCACATGTCCTGTCCTGTGACTTATTGCCACCCACTGTATGTGAGTCTGTTGGCTACCACCTCTGTAATGTCCCTCAACAAGGTAAGGAAATGGGGTAAGGCCCACATTAAAGAATGTCCCATATGTTAGAACTAGCAGCAGTGTCCAGGCTCACAGCACAATACAATGTGGGCACCTACATAGTGGTATGGCCGTAGCAATACCTGACATCTGCACATCTGTACAGAGGACAGACAGAAAGTAGATAGCCAACAGGTCATGCATTAGGATGAATGTTTTGAAATATGCACATCTGAAACTGAAAGGTATGCCATTACTACATGACAGTAGTCCTCAATGGCATGTCTAAAAAACATAGTAGTCTACAGTTAATATCAAGATATCAGATCAATAACCAATAGGAGATATATATAAACATACAGCTCAAACACCAAGAACAATATACTCAGTACTCATAGTCCAGCTTTGCATGCAGGGTATATGGTTCCAATACTACAATCTGCAATCTACTCTTACTTCAAAAAGCACTGTTAAAAGTACTAACCTAATGATACCATATGTGTTAAACTATCCCTGTCAACCAGTGCACTGTAGCTGGTGTAACATGCAAGTGTGAATGCATATAACCTGGGATACTACCCATGTATGAAACAAATCCAAAGAAAAAAGATTGAGGTACTACCCATGTATACGCAGGTGTCCCATACAGTATACTCATACCACTTGCTAAATGACAGCACATAGAAGCATGCTATGTACAGGAAATTAAATACACTTATTAAAGATGTCATTACCCTGCTTATTTATCAAATATCTGCCTAACATACAATGCTATGTCAAACACCGAGCTGTTGGACATGCTCCACTTAAAGAAATCCCAATCCCTCCGAGCTACACGCTCTAGGGATCTAAACTTTGTCACCACAATAAACAGAACATGCTGGAGGGATAGATTCCTGTCCCAGAGACTTCCCATACTCTGGAATAAACTACCTATCTATATCAAACATAGCTCCTCATTAGTACTTTTCAAGAAAAATCTTGATGATTGGATGAGAAATAGGAGAGTCATCCCGGGGATCACCTCTGTGGCTTTGCTCAACAGGGGCACAGGAAAATAATTTTCTTGGGTGGCAAAAGCCAGGGTACCTTTTTGGCTAGGCTTGTATAGGCCCTAGGGTCGATAGCCTAGTACTTACCTATGAACCTATGAACATATGGAATGTGATCACTGATTACCAGGGCTAAGCTATGCTTAGCAGGTGTAAACATTGCTTAAATGTAAATGCTAAGCAGATTTGTTCACTGGTAAGCAAAGTCTACAAGGTGTAAGTGCCTTTTCAATTAACTGTACATTAGCATCGGTCACTGTCGCGCAAACAGAAGCAAACAGCTCAAAGCTGCCCAAAACTGCATTAACCACTATTTATCCAACAGTCCTTGCTCTGTCTAGCAACAGAATAAACAACCCTTGCAGGTCTTGAACTAATACCCTGCATACCATAACCTACATAATTTACCAGTAAGCCACCTCAGCTCTATTATTTGAGGATATTTTGTCAAACATACCCTTCTTTATAGCAAGTTTACAATAGGGAAGAGACCTGTGCAATTAGGAAGGATTGGTATCTATTAATATATGTATCTGAACAGAAACATGCATAGAGAGAGAGAGAGAGAGAGTGAGATATGCAGGGAGATCCATATATGTGTACGACAATATATACATATATTAACAATAAATACTGAGGTGCACATACATATATATATCTACACACACACACACACACACATATATATATATATATATATATATATACATATATATATATATATATATATATATATATATATATCTATATATATATATATATATATATATATATATATATATATATACACACACACACACACACACACACACACACACACACACACACACACACACACACACACACACACATAAAAAACTGAGCTTTGGCCGGCTAAGATCTAGCTGTATTCAACTGGACGTGTAAGAGAATTTAAGTACCTTTTATCTGCACTTTTTTCAAATAATACAGCATTTTAATTGATTTATTTGTGTTGCATATAATATTAACTGAACTGGAAGTTTTGACTCTGTTTTTTTTTCAATTAGTTCCCCACCCACCCTCCCTGGTTTTGTTTTGCTGTTAATCTTGGTGGCTTTGAAATTGCCCGCCCCTCTTGTAAATTTGTGTTTGGATATGCCTTCTGGGCCCATCTCATTTGCTCACTCAACTGAGTGCAGTGGGATCATATTCTGATTTCAGGCACTCCTACTGTGTACAAAGAGAGCATCTGGGAAAGAAAAAAAATTAAGCTTTTTTCCTACTTTTCCTGTAAGTGGTCTAGACTGTTTGTAGGCTTCTGAGTCCCCAAGCCTTTCTGTGTTGGAGGGAAGCCTTCTAGCTTAATTTAGTTTCTTTGAACTAGCCAGTTTTCTAGTTTCAGCACTCAAATCTGTTTCTTTGAACTCAGCACTTGTTCAGAACTCATTGTAAGCACTAAATAATCTGCAAATTACTACAGCACTCAACTTTCCTCACTTGTATAGAGGAAAGCAGTTTTTAGTACTTAATAAATAAGCACCTATCCAGGCATGTCTAAGTGTCATCTCCCGGTGATTTCTCCTGTCTACCTGATGAATCTGGGCATCTTGCAGCAATGCAGCAATTGCCTCATGTACACAGACAACCCTCTCCTCCTACCACCCAACACTACAACCTGTGAGAGATGCACTTATATAGCCAAACTGGAAGCAAAGCTCTCTTCACCCAAGACTGGACTAGACAGTCAAGAGGAGAATGTAAACACTAGCAACACACAACACTCATCACATAGTCCCTAAAACCTACACCACCAGAACACACACATAGAAACACAAAACACACACCTACATTCATGGAGGCTCTCAATAAAAACCTGCCCAAGCATCAGGGACCTCCAAAGCAGAAACACAAGCAAACTCCACCCCCCAACACAACCCAAATGACACATAGCCCACAAACTCACAGTGCCACTCAACCACAGCCCATAAAGCATAACGTACCCCATACTCTAGTCATAGATGACTCTATAGTCAGGCACACTGATGTTCTACTCACCAGGCTAAACAAGGAGATAGTTACTGTCAGCTACCTGACAGGTGCCAGGATCCACCACATAATGCATGCACTCAGGTCACTCCACAAGAAGTACAAATATGACACTGTCATTGTCCATGTTGGTGTGAATGACCTGAGATGTACCTCCCTGGACTACATGAAAAGAGACATGGAGGAGCTCTCCGATCTTGTAGCCCAGGCAGGTATGACCCTAGCCCTGAGTAGCATCCTGCCATCACCCAGAATGATACCACAGTACAATGACAAAATGATTGACTTTAACAATTGGCTAAGCTTCTGGTGTCATTCTAAGGTGATCCAGTATTTGTCTGCCTGGGACGACATGATCGACAGACCACGATTCTTTGCCAGAGATGGCCTGCACCTGTCGCCCTTGGGATTCTGGATACTGGCTAAAGCTCTTGCCACCCCTATAGTGCCTTTTTTAGGCAAGGTTCAAATGACAAATTTGCCACCGTAACAGGTACAAGCAAGTGAAATCTGAGGGTAATGCTACTCAATGCTAGAAGTCTAAACCTCAAAATGCACTCACTCAAGGCACTCCATAAAATGGAGAACATTGACATCTGTGCAGTGACAGAGACATGATTCAAAGCTCCAGAGAGCACCTCTGCATTACCAGGCTATAATTCACACCACACCTTTAGGCCACCTAACCTAGAATGAAGCACTAAAGGTGGAGGCGTGTCCATATTCATTAATGATATCCACACCTCCAGGCTAGTTGCACAGCATAATGCATCCAAGATTATCCAAGTGCAACTAACTCTGGGCAAGATCGCAATCCAAATTGTAGCTTGCTACAGAGCCCCCACCATGCCAAAGAATTCCCACTCCTCATTTCTTGATGGACTGGAAAGTATTAGGGTACAATCCAATACCCTAATAATGGGTGATTTCAACCACCCCACCATTAACTGGGAAAACTATGCATGTACCAACTCTTTTGCTCAAAGATTTATGGAATTCATAAATTCCAACACTTTGGATCAACTTATTCACACCCCCACCAGGGGCAGCAATATCCTAGACCTATAGATTACCAACATGGGTAACTGGTGTTCCACACCAGAGGTCAATTCCTCGTTGGTCAGATCCGACGAGAAGCTAATCACCCTAGACATCCACATCCCGCTGCCACCCCCAATTAGGGAAACCACTGTAAAAAACTTCTCCAAAACCAACTTCATATTTCTTAAAACAGAAGTGGCAAACTTCATGACACCCATGAAGATGGACAATAGATGTACGACTGCCGAATCCTACACAAATGCACTTTATAAGCACTTACATGAGTGCATGGATCATGCTATCCCTAATAGAACCAAGATGCTATCCTCCAAAAAAGGAAACCAATCTGGTGGTCCTCTGCCATAAACAAACTCTACAACAGAAGAAAGAAACTGTTGCAAAAAAGAGTAAAATCCCATGACTGAAGGAACTCCCTGTTCAACCTCAGTAAGAAGCTGAGATCCCTCATAAAATCCTCCAAAGCTAGTTATGAAAACAAAATTGCCACGGACTCTAAAGACAATCACAAAACATTCTATAGCTATGTCAAGAATCTCAATGGCAACACTCATTTCTGCTCTGAGTTACAGCACAATGGCACTAAATATACAGAACCAACTGATATTGTCAATATCATGGCAGATAGGTTCAGTGCTAACTTTACCCCCCTCTCACTCCCTAGAGGGCACATCTCTATACCGGAAGAATGCAAAGTTCCTGTAATCACAGCTGCACAGGTAAAAAACACACTCTCCAGAGCCAAGAACACAGCATCCATGGGACCTGACAATATCCTTCATTTCATATCATTTGTTTCATTCTACACGAACTACAGAATGAACTGGCACCCTACCTAAGTACCATGTTCAATCAATGCCTCACCACAGGCTTTGTGCCCAATGAATGGTGCACCACAACGGTTATCCCACTCCACAAAGGGGGAGCCATGATGGACCCCGGGAACTACCGCCCCATTAGCGTGACGAGCCTGGTCTACAAGGCCATGAAACGTATCATCATGGAACTCAAAAACAAAGGCATTGGTAATCTCCAAACTCTAGACCCTACCCAGTTTGGGTTTACGAAAGGCAGATTGTGTCTCCTCAACCTGATTGACTTCTTTGAAGCAGTCATCAAAGCAATAGATGAGGGTAAGGTGGTTCACAGAGCTTATCTAAATCTCTCCAAGGCTTTTGACACCATCCCTCACTCTGGAATTATAGATAAGCTCACTAAACTAGGTATAAATCCCTATGTCATAAGATGGGTTGCCAACTGGCTCATGGACAGAACCCACACTGTGAAGCTAGCAGACTCCAAATACGACTTCAGACCAGTGACAAGTGGAGTTCCACAGGGTTAAGTCCTGGGTCATCTCCTGTTTGGTATCTACTTCTCTGAAGTATAGGCTAACACAGAAGGTCTTTGGCTAAAAAAGTTTGCAGATGACTGCAAACTAGTAGCCATAATCGAAACTCCTAACGATGTGGACATACTACAAAATAGCCTCACTGAGACAGATGTCGGGTGTCAAAGCCATGGCCTGAATCACAATGCCAAAAAGTGTATTGTCATCCCCTTTGGTAAAAACCCGGTACCCATGAACTACCACATAAGTGGTAGTTGACTTAACACTGAAAGTGTGATAAGATGCTGGGACACAGGTGGACAGTAGTCTCTCCTTTGATAATCACATTGTCACAATGGTTAGGAAATCCTTCTATGTGGCTCACTTCATCACAAAAGGGTTCTCATGCAGAAAAAAAGAGGTCATTGTTCCCCTCTACTCATCACCATTATAGAGTACAATGCCCGTTTTGGTACGTACCTCACAAGACATTTACAACAACTGGAAAGGCCGCAGAAATACCTCACAAAGAGGATTATTGGCCTCAAACAGATGCCCTATGCAGACCATCTCAAAAAACTCCAGCTTTACTCCATCGTATATCGCCTACTCAGAGGTGATCTCTGCCTAACATACAAAGCTATGTCAAATCCAGAACTGTTGAGCATGCTCCACTTAAAGAAATCCCAATCCGTCTGAACTACATGCTTTAGAGACCTAAACCTTGTCACCACAATAAACAGATAATGCTGGAGGGATAGATTCCTGTCCCAGAGGCTTCCCATACTCTGGAACAGACTACCTATCTTTGTCAAACAGAGCTCCTCATTAGCACTCTTCAAGAAAAATCTTGATGATTGGATGGGAAATAGGAAATTCACCCCAGGGATCACTTCTGTGGCTCTGATTGACAGGGGCACAGGAAAATAATTTTCTTGGGTGGCAAAAGCCAGGGTACCTTTTTGGGTAGGCTTATATACGTCCTAGGGCTAATAACCTAGTACCTACCTATGAACTTATGAACCTATACACATACAAACATACATACATATATGTATACAAATATAATATATATATATATATATATATATGCATATATATATATATATATATATATATATATATATATATATATATACACACACACACACACACACACATACACACACACACACACACACACACACATATATATATATATATATATATATATACATATATATATATATATATATATATATATATATATATATATATATATATATATATATATATATATATATATATATATATATATATATATATATATATATATATATATATATATATATATATATATATATATATATATATATATATATATATATATATATGGGTCCCTATCAATATCAAAGTATAGAAAGCTCATTTGATAGAAACTCATTTCACTGACACCATAAGATAGAAAGCTCAAAACACTGAAACCTCATTTCATTGAAACTCAAAACACTGAAAATGCTATATGCCCTTTTCCTCATGGTAGTGCGATCCTGGAGTTAGTATATATTATTGGGGGTGGGGGGTGGGTGTAGCCCCTCACATAGTTTATGTAAATATTGTTTTCTCCAGTTATTCATTGTAGTTATAAGTAACCATGTGTAGGGTTTAAAATGTATGAAGTATGTGGGGGGCTATGCCCCCCACACTCCTGATCGTGGGGGTTGTGCCCCCCATACCCCCTCTAACTATATATACGAATTCCAGGATCACACTACTGTGGGGAAAAGGGCATATAGCATTTCAGTGTTTTGAGTTTCAGTCAAATGAGTTTTCAGTGTTTTGAGCTTTCTATGTTTTGATTTCAGTCAAATGATTTTCCATCAAATGAGTTTTCTATCATTTGATAGGGACCCATATATATATATATATATATATATATATATATATATATATATATATATATATATATATATATATATATGCATATATGTCCCAAATTGCCCATGCACATATATACTACTAATAGACCACCCACAACTGGGGCAGCATGCACAGTTGGATACAAAAGCAGCCATGACTCTCACATCTGCCCCCCCTGCCCACAGTCCAAATAAATAAGTGAAGAGTACACTGCTACAAAATCATGATAGGCCATACACAATCGCCAGATATACAATAATCTCTTAGCAAAACAAATAAAATGTCTGAACATAACAAAGAAAAATACAACCAGTCAGTAATTCACACATGTTTATTATACTCTAATGTCTTTGGAAAAGCCTTCAAGGAGTAAGCATTACCAGAAATACATTTCTTAATCACAAGAAGCAATTAATACCTAATTACATAACTGAATACACAGCCTCCAATTGCACTGATCATTTAACCCCCTACAAGATAAAGTATCACAGTTAATATTAATGCACTGAGTCTGTACATAACAATTGTCCTTTTATGAATGTTTCATCACACTGAGGAACAGACGTTTTCAGAAACAGTACCTTGATATCCAGTACTGTCCCCATGGTGTGAGTTATTCAAATATACAGCTATAGAACTGACATATTTCTTATCAGTAATATGTCTGACATGTTCTAACAGCCTAGTTTTTAACATGTGTTACTGTCCCCCACATAAAATATATTACAAGGCCATGTAAGAGCATTCTCTATCTACCTACCTCTTGAATGTACAGACTTCAACATGTTTCCCAGCCATTCCACTCAGCAGGAATTACAACACTGAATAATGTTAGACCAGTATACCTATCCACCTACTACTACAGTATGACATCTGGACAAAGCCTGACATAATTGGTGGACTGAAGCCCAAATACACGACCATACATGAAATATTGTTGTTATACACTGAGAAAGTTGCTGGTGTTACAGGGTTTGTTGTAACATGTCTTTTCTGAGGGATATAAAGTAAGAAAAACAAATAGATGTTACCCTCTACATAATGCAGTCACCAGAGTATGCTACTGATTTGCCAAGGACAACACCTGTCTGGTGAACAGCCCATACATAACAGGATAACCTGTGTTTATTATGTGGATGGCCCTACAGTTGAGAGCTATGCAGAGACAGAACTTTTTCAGACTGAAACCCATGCAGAAGTAGCATGTGCTGACAAACCCTGTTAAACTAGCAGTATTCCAAACATATAACAGCAATACCCACTTTCTGCTCCTAAGTCTTGAACCTTCCCCACCATTTAGTTGGCTTGTCTCCACAAGTTTTGTTGTAAAAGGTAGTAGTTCACACAACTCCAGGATGTCTTCCTCACAAGTAAGGGAAAGGGCCAATGCCCACATGGAGAACTCATTTATATGAGTGTTTCATTTATACGAGTGTGTTGCCGTGACATTGGCAATTGGAAGAACTACACAGCTGCTCTGCATGCAATTAGCAAGTGTGGAACCCCAATAGGTGCACAGGTCATCACCTGGTCATGAGCATCACCTACAAAAGCCATGCTGCCACCTATTCAAGCCAGCTCTATCCCTGTTGTGCACAGAGAGAGAGATAGAGAGAGAGAGAGAGACAGACAGAGAGAGAGAGAGAGAAATGAAACATAAAGTGGAAAAGAGAAGAAAGACAAAAGGTAAGTGGAACATGTAAGCAAGTATTTTTTTTTATTGATTTATTTATTTTACATGTGTTTACTGGGCTAGTCCAACTGGATATATTTCCATTTTCAGCAGAGGCCTGGGGAGAAAAGCTCCACAGTAACATATAAAAAAATTATCATGCACAAATATAGAAAGAAATTATGTTAAAAGTAATCAGAGAGCATTTGTGTAAGAAAAGAAACAGTATACTATTTGTGAAACACAATACCCAGTAGGACAGGACACTCTTACAGTAAGATATCTGAGGTAGTTTACAATACATTCAAAGTTTAATTCATATCCTAGTTGTTTCAATAATTTATGACAGTTACTACTTCCTGAGGGGTAAACAGTATTGATTGGTGAAAGGAGGCAGTATAGGGATAGGAAACAGAGAAAGCAGAATATTAGTCAGGGTAGCAGCAAGAGCATGACCAGTGTATTTTAAGATGTTTCTTGAGCATTTGTTTAAAGAGTGCCCCTTTTGGGATGTACCTTACCAGACATTTGCAGCAACTGGAAAGACCCCAAAAGTACCTCACCAAGAGGATCAAAGGGCTCAA
Source organism: Protopterus annectens (assembly GCF_019279795.1). Lineage (NCBI taxonomy): Eukaryota > Metazoa > Chordata > Ceratodontiformes > Protopteridae > Protopterus > Protopterus annectens. The sequence goes on from NC_056728.1 coordinate 1,648,132,288, forward strand.
ACAGGAGCCATATGCTGCCCGGTTAAAGAAACTCCAGCTCTACTCAGTGGCATACCGCCTGCTCAGAGGCGATCTGTGCCTGACATATAAAGCCATGTCCAACCTGGAATTAATGGACATGCTGCACCTCAGAAAATCCAAATCCCATCGAGCTATGCACTCGAGAGACTTGAACCTCAACACTGAAATAAATAGGACATGCTGGAAGGACAGATTCATAACCCAGAGGCTCCCTTCACTCTGGAATAAAATCCCAGTCCAGGTTAGGCAGAGTCCCTCATTGACTCTCTTCAAGAGGAATCTTGATGAGTGGATGGGAGATAGTAGGTTTACCCCGGGTATCACTTCTGTGTCACTGTTAGACAGAGGCACAGTATACAAACCTCGAAAAAGGGCATAGCAAAATTCATTTAAAATGGGGTGGTAAAAGCCAAACACACTTTGGCTAGGCTTATAAATGCCCTAGGGCAGATAGCCTAGTATGAACCTATGAACCTATGAACCTATGAGTGGAAGGGAGAGAAGTAAAGTTAGATCTGATGGCAACAGGTTCCAATATTTTCCAGTGGTATTAGAGAACAAGGAGTCACCTGCCAAGTTATTAGACTTGCTAATGCTAGCCAGTAGTTTACTAGAAGAGCGTAAGGAATTTAGGTTTGTATAGGGGGTAATAAGGATAGAAAGTACAGGTGTGTTGTTAGGTTGGTAAAATACCCTATGGACAATGGTAAGTTGGGAAAGTATCAACATTTTTTTTAGTTCAAGCCAGTCTAGCTGCTGTAGATTCTGACAGTGGTGAGTTCTAAATGTGTTCCCAGTGGCAAATTTGGCAATATTGTTATAGGAGCTGGCTAGTTTAGTGAGGTAATTTTTTTTTAGGTTAGTGTATATGGGGGAAGCATAAAGAAGAGTTGATATTAGATGGGAGTGGGCAATTGTAGTTCTTGTAATTGTACAATTGTAATTGTAATTGAATGTAGTACTTGGTCTGTAATAATGAGAAATATGATTTGGAGGAATATATGTCCCAACAAGACATGCTGTACTAATGTCCTGTTAAACAGCTGTTATGGCCATAGTATCTGGCCCTCTCTGCTGTGGGAGATATCACAGACATATCTCTCAACTGTTCAGATCTTCACAGAATGTCCACATTTTACCATCATGTATTTTTGCCTGTTCCTCCTGAGATCTGTACTTTTCTGGCAAAAATCTGAGGATTGAAGTCATCAGGAAATGACAAACACTTGAGCTTAAGACTCCACATCCTTAAGAATATTCACCGTATTGCTAAATGTATCATTCTACAAACTTCTTATGTTTGTAACGGGTATATTTAAAGTCTGTCCCTATTTATCGCCCCCATCATTTTAGGCATTGTCCAAATATGATGTTCTGAGAGGTTGTGAGGTGGGATCACAGCTCATGAGCCTATATCACCTGGGAAAGGACAGTTCATATATGACAACTGCAGGGGTGTCTGTAAAACAGTTTTAACTGTGCCACTGCTAAGCCACTTAATGGGATGTTTTCCATATCCATTTTACCTGTGACTATGAGTGTGACACATGTTTGTCTTGTAAACTAAGACACCTATAGAGGGCATGTGCATAGTAGAGTACTGTTGCAGACGTGTGCTGAACTGCATGTGATATATTGAGTTAATAACATTCAACTGTACAGTGTTCTGCTGGACAATAAGTACATTTGTGACTGATATCTGTAGTCACATACACATATACCTGTGTTATGTCAGCAAAACCATTGGCAGGTCTGTAAGCAATGGCATTGTAACATTATAGCCTACTTATGACTGTTGGACATCTTCCAGATTATCACAGTGATGTCAAACCCTACTGTGCAATCAATATACTAATGCATGGTGCAGCTATTTTAATACAGTATCAATACTGATGTGCCCTTTGACACCCATTTATGTGTGCCATTGTCCAGACGTACTGCTGTAACCAGTTGAGAAGTATGATTGAGTGGCAAGACTGTAACTAGAGTGTGCCATACTAATGTACAACAGAAATGTATACCAGGTATCCCCTGAGCACATATATGTATGCTCATATTCAGCTGGAAGGCACAAAACTAAATCACATGGGTTTCAAGCATTCAGGTACATAGGTTGTGCATGTTGCACATGTGTGTAATATCAGTGTCAGTGCATACAACAGACAAAAATGTGTACAGCTACTGGTTGTTGCAGTGCTCTGACACTAATATGGGTATTAGAGTAGGCATGATATTCAGCTACTAATCAGAGAAGTGTCCACCTGTGTTATGACCCTCTGTCCATGCCTACCACTACCAGCTATATCTACACCTATATACAGTGGATATCACAAGTGTACACACCCCTGTTAGACTGCCAGGTATGTGTGCTGTATGACAATCAGACCACAGAAGATCATTTCATAATGTTTCTCATCTTTATGTGACCCCTAACCTGTACAATTCCATTGAAATACAATCAAAGGTGTTTCTAGGAAGGTGACCAACTATCACCAAGTGAAGATGTGCCATGATGTTAGAGTTCAGACCAGGATGGATGAATGTTATAACCATCTCAAAAGGTGCATACAAAACATATCAGTTTAAGGGTATGAACACTCATTCAACTGGCCTATTGTACTGAGTATTATTTCCATATGTTTTCACAGACCTGATTGTTATGTTTTCAATTGAATTGTACAGGCTATAGGTCACACTACAGGTGGGATTTGTTAAGAAATGAGTTACTGCGGTGACATGTTCCAATTGCACAAATGTCAGGCAGTGTATCAGGGATGTGTACCCTTTATATCCACTGTAGGTGTATGGATACAGCAGTACCTGACCTGTATATCCAACCTCCATCAAGGTAGAGTAATACCCTTTGGTGGACAGCAGCAATACACAAACCACATAATAGGTTGCTACATTGGATGTACAGGGTCACATAGGTGAAGGCAACAACTTTGAAGCAAGTCCACCTATATCTGAGCAAGCATATAAGTTCACAGGTGACATCCTGTAAGGCTGACTATGACTATGAATTGGACATATCCACACCAGCAAAGACAGCTCATAGAAAGGTTCAGATAGAGTACTTACTAACTGCCCTCATGGCCATTTTAAGCCTAGCCAGTTATCCATTGAGAGACTCAAACCCTGCACCTTGTGTTTGCAACCGTGTCTCCACGTATGATGTAAGTCTCAGATAAAACAACACAATTCACCCTGTACTGGGGGTAAAGAACACCTCATACACACATGCCATGGATATAGGCAACCTGAATCACACAGGTTAGGTGGGAACACCTCCACCTTGTCCACCCCAGTTGTACATGGAGATATGCACATCAACCACACTCCTTCCCTCAGTAGTGGTGAGCATGTACATTTTGCCTACTGATGGCAACAACAGCATATGTCCATGGGGCATAACATGATCAGTGTTTGCCTCCTGCATGAACTCGGGCACGTGCTTAGAGCTCTATCACACACCACAGTCAAACACAGAACTGGCACCATACACACAACATCCACATGGAAGATGAACATTGTCAACTCTCAACACAGAAATGAATGGAGGCTAGAGGATTATGCAATCAAGTGTCCAATACTGGGGGGAATAAGATAGCTCAGGGACAGGCATGTAATGCAAGTTGCTATAGCCATGATAACTTGGAGGGTTCCGATGTAGTCTGGATTATTTCCAAGTAATATCCAATGTTGATGTGAAGTTTGACAACTGTATAAGGTCCTGTGACCTTTTCCTGTATTTGTCTTCCAGGTAACATGCAGAGTGCTCACCTACCAGCATTCTCTGTTGGGGAAACAGACATCATCACCCAATATGTGACTGGACATTATGCCCTGTCATGTGGACGGATAGCAGAAGATGTGGGGAGAGGACTGCCCTGTGGAACAGTGTGGTTCACAGGGTAAATGATGCCGGCCTGCACAGCAGAACTTATGAGCATGTGTAGCATCGGGCCACAAACCTCAAATGCCATGTCCATCGATGGGCTGCTGCTGTAGCGAGAGACTGACTAGCCACAGATGGAGGCCCAGCCATCCAGTCCCCACTGACACTCACCGAGGAGCTCCTCACCACACTTGAGCCACATGGCAAACACACAAGCCATGATGCTGAGGGAAGCATTGTGGAGTTGGGTTGCACACACACTGGATGAGGAGTGTGCAGGTAAGGGCCAAGTTGGGATTTGTACACTAATGTTTCAGACATACATGTATCTGTATTGTATCTACATGCATGTGTCAGGTCCAAATTCAGTTGTGGATGGGGTTTTATAATGCACAGAGGTGCACATCTACGGTGAGGACAGGACATTTTGTATTACTGAAGTTAGTATTGCAGATGTGCAGACATGCTGCATCCATCCTATACCAAGGCCACATGTGCATCTGCTGACAATAACTCCCTCTCACAACTACCTAGGAGAGATGTGGACAGAGGTGCACATCTATGGTAAGGAAAGGACATTGTGCATTATTGCAGTTAGTGCTGTAGATGTGCAGACATACTGCATCCATCCTATACCAAGGCCACATGTGCGTCTACTGACAATAACTCCCTCTCACAACTACCTAGGACCCTCTGGTCTACTTATGGTGCAGCAGCCTGAAGCTGGTGAGTATTACATTGTTCTGTTGTTGCCTGGCAGTACCCCAGGCATGTGAAGCGCATGCAATTTACCATGCACACAACCATCAGTAATAGCTATATTGCTTTATGTAATACCTAATTGCTTGTTGTGCATGTTCACTTGTGCTGGGGTTAACTTTATTGCATCAAAGTGGTCACCACTGGGGCCTAGCTGATGTGAATTCAACATTCCTGTAGCATACCTCACAACTTGTCAGTGCCAAGACATCTGGACAGAGACCAGCAAATTGTGCTGGACAAGCAGCCTAAGGTAAGGTCATGCATGACACATTACTGGTATACAGTGGATATAAATTGTGTACACACCCCTCTTAAGATGAAAGGTGTTCCTGTTACATACTAATAAGGACCACAATATGACAGTCCACATCTCTTTGGCCTTTAATGTGTACATTTCACTTGTAAAACCAAGTATCTGTGCTCATGTATTGCACCTACAAGGCAGGTCACCTGTGAGGGCAGCAGATGTCCTATCAGCATGATGTTTCAGTCAGGTATGATACCTCATGCTGCCATATGTGTCAGTACACTCACTGTGGCCTATTTGGCTATACAATCACATACATGGGCATTGTTAAGGCATACAGACCACATTCAACCACGTATAGGTTTCAAATATATGAATATTCCATACACATCTGTACAAAGGACTGTACTATGATTTAAACTGCTGCATGTGAGCAGATGCTGTTACCACACTATTTAAAATTATGGCAATGAGGTGGTCACAAGCCGTGTACGGTATACACATCAAAATGGTATGAGCCACACATGATATAATCCTTACAGACACGCACACCACACAAAAAGTTGCCAGCATTAGGATTAGAACTCTTGCCTTTCTAGCTGTTATCGGATGCACCACAGAGCTTATACATTTCCGCCTCTTCCAAAGGTACTTCTAAGGTCGACTAAATTGGAGTGAAGGGAAGTGTACAGGGTAGTACACAGGTCAAAATGGTATGAGCCAGACAGTACATGATTCACACACAAAAACTTACCAGTACTGGGATTAGAACTTTTGTCTACCTAGGTATTCTTACTATAGTGCTTCGCAGTTAGTGGACACACCATAGAGCTTATACATTTCCCCTTTTTCCAAAGGTACTTTTAAGGTGGATGACATCAACAGGTCTCCTAAATTGGAGTGAAGGGAAGTGTAAAGGGAAGTACACAGGTCAAAAATGGTATGAGCCAGACAGTACATGATTCAAACATTCATACATACACACACACACACACACACACACATACTTGCCAGTACTGAGATTAGAACTCCTGCCTATCTAGGTATTCCTACTATAGTGCTACACAGGTCAAAAATGATATGAGCCAGATAGTACATAATTCACACACACATACATACATACATACATACATACACACACACACACACACTTGCCAGTATTGGGACTAGAGTTCCTGCCAATCTAGGTATGTTTACTATAGTGGTATGCAATTATCGTATGCACTACAGAGCTTACTGAGATTTATATGGCCAGAGCTACTAACTCCACAGCTGTAGTAAAGTATTACAGGTGGCAGACATTCTGCCTTCAATCCCACCCATTCATCATGCTAGTTCTTTCTGTCTAGCTCTTCAACTAGCATTATGGCTTGGCACTTCACCAGGTTATTGTATCAAGAAGTGTGGCACAACTGTGAGCCGTCAGCAGTACTCATTCATCACAGATGTCACCCCAATACTTACTAGCTATGTCCACCCCTCCTGGCATGTTTGAAGGGTGGTAATCTGTACTTTCTCCCATTAACCTGGTGCACTTTGCCATTCTGGGGCACTGTTTCAACTGCCACATGTACTCAGAAAACCCTCCCCTCTAAACTCCAAACACTCAGACCTGTGAGGGTTACTTATATATCACCCAATGTGGACATATGCACTCTCCAGCAAAGACTGGAATAGCAGATCAAGAGGATAAGATCAACACCTGCACCACACTATGTGGGACACATAGCTCACCATGACACACACTTTGACAGCCATGACATACAGTGAAAAGTCACACACCCACCTTCCCAGAGGCACTCACTGGACAGCTACCCAAACAGCACAAACCAGCAAGGCAGACACCCACTCAGACACTGTGAAATGGCACATGCCAAGGGACACATATTTAACCTACACATTGTGTCCTCAAACTAAGCCCCTAAGGCTAACCACCTTACACAATACTGTGGTTATGGTTAAAGCAATACTGAGGCACACACATCCCACTCACTAAGTTGAATATGGAACAGGTAACAGCCAAATATCAATCACATGCCAGCATTTAACATATGACACAGCCAGTCATGTCACTCCACGACAACTACAAGCATCACTCCATATCCATATGGGTGTCAATGAATTGGGACACATCTCCCTGGACTACATGACAGGAGACATGGCTGAACTCTCTGATTATGTGGTTCAGGCAGGTGTGACAGTAGAACTGGGCAGTGTATTGCTGTCACCCAGAATGATGCTGTGGTACTATCAACAGATGGTTGACTGCAACATTGGCTTACATGTTACATCTCATTCTTAGGGGATCCAGAACCTTTCTGCTTGGGATGGCATAATTGACTGAACCCAATGACTTGCCATGGATGTCCTACATCTGTCACCACTGGGTTGCCAGGTACTGGCTAAGTGTCTTGCAACCCCTATGGTGCCTTATTAGGCAGTGTTCCTAATGTTATTACCACCATAACAGCTACACATGCATGCAATCTGAGGGTCATGCTGCTCAACAGTGGACATCTAACTGTCAGGATGCAGTCACTCATAGCAGTTGTTGGAGTGGAGGACACATGTCTGCTGTAATGGAGAGGTGGTTCACAGCAGCAGACAGCAGACCTGCAGTGTCAGGCTATGAAGCATTCCACAGATGTCATCCCCCAAACATGGACCACACCACACCTCCACAGGTGGTGTTGTCTCCGTATTCATTAGGGATAGGAACACCTCCAGACTAGTATCCCATCATAATGCAATAGAGATACGTCCGGTACAACTACCTTGGGATAATAGTGCAATCTAGACCATAGCCTGCTATGGGTCCACATCTATGTCCCTAGACTGTCAATGCACATTCCTCAACACCCTACCATCTATGATGGTCCAAAGCAACACTGACATAATACGAGTCTTCAACCACCCCTCCATCACCTGGGGAATGTAGCCAAGGGCCATTACAGTGGCCTAACATTTCTGGGATTCATCATTTCCATTGCACTAGACCAGCTCATACTGACCCTGGTAGATGATGCAACAACCTTAATCTGTATTGACCATTTAAATATGGGACTGTTGCTCATCATCAGATGTCAATCACTATATGGTGAAATTCACACAGGCTGTAATCAACATGGAACTCAACATGTCAGCTACACCCTCCACAAAGATAACCACCTGGCAAAACCTCTCCAAAGCTGACTTTAAAGCCATGAAAACAGGGTTTGATGTCTTTACAGCACATGTGGCAATGGGACGTAGCTGTATGACTGTGGAATCATACACGTATGCACTGTACAAATAGGTACATCAATGCATGGTACTAGCCAGAGCCAACAGAACCCAAACACTGTCCTCCAAACACTGGGAGACAATGTGATGGTCCTCTGCAATTACTAAAGTGTACATCAGAAGGAGGACACTGTTGAAGGAAAAGGTGGTGTCCCATGACTGTTGAACTCCTTTATTAGCCTCAACCACAACATTGTAGCCCTCATGGAATCCCCGACAGGCATCTATGGCAGCAGAGATGCATAAGACACTGATGACAGTCACAACAGCCTTTGACAGTTACATCGATAACCTCCACAGCATTAAACACAAGTGCTGCGAGCTACTGCACAAAGCTAATACCTATCCTAGGACAACAGATATTGGCCACAGTCTTGGCGACTCATTCAGTGCCAGCTTTACCCCTCTCTCCCCCCACAAGTGAAGTGCTGAGTGAATGTGTTCTCACATGCTGTATCCCATTTCTGTTCTAGGCATCTGTGTGTCACCGGGATGTAGCCCTACAGCCAGGCCACAGGGTATGGCAGTGTAGTAACACATCCACCATGTCATAAGCATAGTAAAGTATGTGCAGGGTAATACCCAGTCTGTAACATAGTGATTGCATATGCCTCACAGATTATAGGGCTGAGGGTTGTACATAGGTATATGTTGATGTACAACATCTGTTGTAAAATGGAGAATGGTACATGTTCTGGTTTGGAAACACCTCCAATTGCTAATAACCACACCCACAGGGGATATTCATCAACCAAACACACTGGGATTACTATTCACACACACACACACACACACACACACACACACACACACACACACACACACACACACACACACACACACACACACAAACACACTTGCCAGTACTGAGATCAATAGCTTCATTGCTTCATAGGTGTGCAATAGGTGAATGGGTCTGAAGGATCTACAAGGCTAGCCCAAGGGAATACCCTGGCATCAGGCCACATGACAATAGTCCCCAGTGTGGGTCAGGAGTATAGTCACTGGAGTGGTCCCCAGGGGTGGGTATTGTATTCCCCATCCACTCATCCTGGTTTCTATTGTGGGTGGCCAGTGATGTGCACTGCTTCCCACGTATGTGATCTCTATTACATAACATGGACAGTGTCTGGGTTATGCACATGTCCCACATGCATGTTCTTTGACACGTGGAAGTGTGCTTAAGGTCTCTGGGGCATGATGTGCACTGCTTCCCATGTATGTGATCTATATTACATAACATGGACAGTGTCTGGGTTATGCACATGTCCCACATGCATGTTCTTTGACATGTGGAAGTGTGCTTAAGGTCTCTGGGGCAAGTTGTGTGAACAGATTGATATCTTTTGATATAGCATTTCTGACCTCATTTCATGAGATATAGCTATGTAACTGAGGCAGTGATTACACCTACATTGACTGTATGATATGGGAATTCAGTGGAGTTAGTGATGTCTGTCCATACAGGGCATGTGTATAAGGCATGGTATTCCCTTTCTGGGGTACATTTGCAGACTCTACAGTTGTTGCAGGCGTCCAGTGGTGGACATGGCAAAAGATCCACTGTACACATTGATTGGGCTACTGAGGGGATGAAACAGGGTGCCATGTCCTTTTACTTGCTGGATAACACACACATCAAAGTACTTTTGGATGCCAGTGGCACTGTTGTGGTCAACAGGTATGTAGTCCACTGCAATTACACCATGGGTACTATCTGTGATGCAATATGCAGGGGAGCTACCAATATAGTGGTTGTTGCCTAGCCAAGTGTTTTTGTGTATGATACGTCATTGGATAGTAGTCTCTGAGTAATAGAAGGGTTTCCTATATTGTTCGCTAATCCATACTGTCACATAGTCATTGAACATGGCACTAGACATTTATGGCTGTGGATTGTCTACACCAACCTCTACAGTGTTTGACAACTGTTGGCCTTGTAATGAGGACATTGTGACATATACTAGGTCTGCAACATAATAATTTAGCAAAACCCACCCTCCCAATGGATCCTATTATTATGCAACCACACTGCCCTCTCACCCAGGATACTGATGATAGACACACACTTGCCAGTACTGAGTTTCAAACCCCTACCGAGTTATGTATTGCTACTACAGTATACGACATTTATCACACGCGCAACAGATCTTATAGGACGGATGCTGTCCCAAGGTACTTCTAAGGTGAGGAACATCACCAGCCCTTGTAAATACTGGCATTGGGTGATGTAGTGGGTGAGCGATTCCAGAAATTATTTTACCGTACACACACATTTACATTTGCCAGGGGTGATGTTCAAACTTCTATTTTTTTGGACCATTATGTTATACAGTTACCACATGCACCACTGACCTTACATGGTTTAAGGCTGCCAACAGGTACTTCTAAGGAGGATGCGATCTGCAGGACTGCTAAAGTCAGGCACTGAGATGTGTACTTGATGTAAATGGAGCCAAAATCTTTGAGGTACCAATATACATATGTACACACACAAACCCTTGCCAGTGATGAGATTCAAGCCCATACCTATGTAGTTATTGTTACTACATTGGTTCCGCATTTATCACATGCACCATGGACCTTACATGTTGGAGAGCTGTGCAAAGGTATATTTGAAGGTGAGTGACATCAGCAGCAGTGGTAAAGGAGGGGTAAGGGAAGTGTTGTAAGTGTGAATGACTTCAAAATCAGGTCTCTACAAGGATACTCACACTCTCTCACACAAACATTTATATTTACACAGTTGACAGGATCAGGATTGGAGTTCCAACCTAACTAGTTTGCTACACTATAGTATTACGCAGTTTTCACAAGCACCACAGAGCTTATATTTTGGAGAGCTGTCCCAAGGTATCTTTGAAGGTGAGTGACATCAGCAGAAGTGCTGAAGGAGGGGTATGGGAGATTTAGTGAGTGTGAATGGCCTCAACCACATTCATCTAGAAACACGCACACACACTCACACACAACTTTACATTTGACAGGACTGAGATTATAACTGCTGCGTGGATACCTATTTGTACTGTAGTGTTACACAGTTATCACAAGCACCACTGACACTATAGGGCTGATGGCTAACCAAAGGTATTTCTACAGTGAATGACATCAGCACATCATGTGATATAGGCCAATGGGATGTGTAGTGGGTGGGACAGGCCTCATAATGGGATTCTCTCTATCGCTGTCTGTCTTTCTCTTCCCCACATGTGTGTGTTTGTGTTTGACATATTATATTATGTTGGCCTTAGATATGTATGTGTATTCCTATCCAACATTTGTGTGTGTGTGTCTGTGTGTGTGTGTGTGTGTGTGTGTGTGTGTGTGTGTGTGTGTGTGTGTGTGTGTGTGTGTGTGTGTGTGTGTGTGTTTGTGTGTGAAGTATCAATGGTGTACAATTTGGTGTGTGCGCACTGACAGCTGCGAATAACCAATATCTGTAGTCTACTGTGTTGTGAGATATGGGCTTCATTTCTCTGAGTGTAGGAGCATGCCCAGTATGACCTTCTATACTGAGTGTGTGCATCCATTCCAGGGAGGGTTGGACTCCAGTTCAGGATTTTGTGTGCTACAGCTACACCTAGCAAGCTGTTGCTGCAGGATATCTGTAGATAGGTTGTCAATATGGAGACACAATGGGCTTAATATACAGGGGATACTGTAACTATTGCTGTCTGTGCTGCTTGTGTGACACATTTGGTTGTAGCATAAATATTCTGACAAATGTACTGTTTTACACTGTGATGTGTCATGTCATCAACTACTGACAGTTATCATTCTTTGCTCACAATTATTTACCAGGAAATACAAGATGAATGAAGCTGAGACCAATATTCTAAGGCATATAGACTACACATTCTTGCACATACCTGCAATTACGGATGGGTAGCTACAGACAATAGACTGCTGGTTTTGTGTAAATGGTGCAATACCTTGTTAGTATGCTGGCTGGGGTCCCCCTCCTTCTGCTTTTCTCAATTTCGCGGAATGGCCATATCCTGCTGGGGCCACACCTCTCAGCTGTGCAGATACACCCAGGATATCCAGAGGCAGGACTCATATCAGGTCAATTTACCTTCAAATTATGGTTTACAAGCGGTTTTGTGGCTATTCATTCATGAGTTTGCAGTCGAGAGTAGTATGGGTGGACATTAGAGTTTCAGACCTCACACACTCCATGACATCCATGCTTCTACACCCCCGCTCACTTATTCTCTCCTCCAGTTAACATGATGTAAGCAATATCTCAGAGGTATCCCTATAGTTGGGGCTTTATCCCAGTAGTATTTATGGCCTGATCCACAGTTCTTGTAGTAGAACATGGGGAGGCATGCTACTGATATTTGTCAACATGACCTTGCATTTGTTTTCTGTTTACTGTGTTAGGTTGTTAGTTGGGACCCCCTGACATTCCATACATTGGCACTATGGGTGAGGTATGGGCCATTTGTGAGTGCTGCAGGCCATTTATTACTGCATTTCTACATGGGATTGTGTGTGAGTTGGTCTTTGGAAGGTAACTGTGGCTAGGATTCTTAAGCCTAGACATATCTTGGTATCCACTGGGATGGGTTCCCCTCTATTAGTTCTGTGTGTAAGGCATGGCCAGCTCAGCTCAATGATTTGCTATAGAATGTCCCTGTCCACCCTATAGCACTCTACTATCTCCAGCTCATGTAGGACCTGGTAGGTTACCCTGGGTCTGTACACTCTTCTCCTCCTCCTCACTGTGGGTCGTTTGTCAGCATTCTCCTCCTCATCACCCTCAGTCTCTAGCACATATTGATGGTATAAAGCATCAGCAGCCTCTAACATTTTTAGTTAGTATTGCCAGTTAAAAATCCCCCATCTGTGTACACAGGTTGTGTAGGGTTTGTCCGGAAAAACAGTCTGTAGAGTGTTTCCATAGTTTATATTAGTGTCCTTGGACTACATGAAAAGAGACATTGAGGAGCTCTCTGATTATGTAGCCCAGGCAGGTATGACCCTGACCTTGAGCAGTATCCTACCTTCACCTAGAATGATGCCACAATACAGTGATAAGATGATCAGCTTTAATAATTGGCTTAAATTCTGGTGTCATTCAAGGGATCAATGTCTGTCTGCCTGGGATGACATGCTGGACAAGCCACGCTTCTTCGCAAGGGCGGCTTGCACCTGTCACCCCTAGGCTTCGGATATTGGCAAAGGCTCTTGCCACCCCATAGTGCCTTTTTAGGCAAGGCTCAAATTCTAAACCTACCACCCTAGAACACAAAAAAGTAAAAAAACTAAGGGTAATGCTGCTCAATGCCAGAAGTCTCAATCTCAAGATGCATGCACTCGAGGCCCTTCTCAGTATGGAGAACATCGATGTCTGTGCTGTGACAGAAACCTGGTTCAAGGCTCCTGAGAGCACCCCAGCACTATCAGGTTTCACCTCATATCATGCGTTCCAGCCCCAAAATCCGGACAACACCAAGAAAGGAGGGGGGGTGTCCATATTCATAAAGGACACCCACAACTCAAGGTTGATGGCAACGCACGATGCATCGGAGACCATCCAGGTGCAATTAACCATAGGCAAGACTGCTCTGCAATTTGTAGCATGCTACAGGCCACCCTCTCAAACTCAGGAACCTCACATGGCCTTCCTGAAAACAATGGAGGGGATAAATGTATCTCCAAACACCATCATACTAGGTGACTTCAACTACCCTAATATAGACTGGGAACACTACTCAAGCCCAAACACCCAAGCCCAAAGGTTCCTGGAGTTCATAAACTCAAATGCCATGGAACAACTAGTCACCATCCCCACAAGAGGAGAAAACATACTTGATCTCATCATCACGAACATGGGATCACAATGTTCAACACCGGAAGTATACCCCTCACTGGTGAGATCAGATCATAAACTAATCTCGCTGGAGGTCCTCATCCCGCCCCCACCTGAAATAAAAAAGACCACAGTGAAAAACTTCTCAAAAGCCGACTTCACACTTCTAAAACTAGTGTGGTCTCCTTTAAGGCCCCTGAGCCAGTGGTAAACATTACTTAAACCGCTGAATCACTTACAAATGCCTTCTACCAGCACCTACAGGACTGCATGGATCAGGCAATCCCAAACAAAACTAAGACTCTTTGTACCAAAGGCAAGCGTCCAGTCTGGTGGACCCCAGCCATAAACAAGCTCTACAACAAAAGGAGGAAGCTACTACAAGATAGAGCAAAATCCTTGAAAGGTAAGACACCTTTGATCATTATAAGTAAAAACTAAGAGCTCTCATAAAATCATCCAAGGCAAATTTTGAGAGAAAAATCAGGACTCAAAAGACAATCATAAGGCCTTATTTAGCTATGTTAGAAACCTAGGAGGAAACTCCCAGATATGCTCAGAATTAGTTCAAAATGATGTGAAGATTACTGAACCTACACACATTGCCAACATACTGGCTGACAGGTTCAGTGCAAACTTCTCCTCCCTCCCCCAAAGGAGAGATATCTATACCAGAGGATTGTAGCCCCCAAACATGTCCAACAGGTGAGAACTGCTCTCTCCAAAGCAAAAACACAGCATCCATGGGACGGATGGTGTCCCGGCTGTGTGCTCCACGGACTCAATGAGGAATTAAACCCACAGTTAGGACAGCTGTTTAATCTTAGCCTCACCTCAGGATACGTGCCAAGGAGTGGCGCCTGGCGACTGTGGTCCCACTTCACAAGGGCGGTGCCTCCACCGACCCTGGAAATTACCGTCCCATTAGCTTGACAAGCCTTATCTGCAAAGCCATGGAGAGGATCATAATGGAACTCATAAATAAAGACATAGGGAACTTGCAGACTTTGGATCCAACCCAGTTTGGCTTTGTCAAAGGCAGATCATGCCTTTTAAACTTGGTTGACTTTTTCGAGACAGTCACCAAGGCCATTGATGAGGAAAGGCAGTCCATACAGCCTATCTTGACCTGGCAAAGGCCTTCGACACAATACCCCACTCAGGTATCATCGAAAACTCATCAGCTTGAATGTAAACCCATACATCACAAGATGGGTTGCAAACTGGCTAAGTGACAGAACCCACAGGGTCAGAGTTGCTGGAGCCATGTCAGACTCAAAGCCTGTCACAAGTGGTGTCCCACAGGGCTCAGTCCTGGGTCCACTCTTGTTCGGCATCTACTTTTCTGAAGTACAAGCAAACACAGGAGGGTTATGGCTGACAAAGTTTGCAGATGACTGCAAACTGGCCATAGTTAAACACATCTGACACAGATATCCTTCAGAAGGGCCTCACAGAAACAGAAAACTGGTGCCAGAGCCATGGCCTAAAGTTAAATGACAAGAAATGCATAGTCATACCCTTCGGGAAAAACAAGGTTACCCTAGCTACCACATAGGTGGCAATCCACTGAGCACAGAAGTAGTCATCAGGGATCTGGGGACCCAGGTTGACAGTAGCCTTTCGTTTGACACTCATGTTGCTAAAGTAGTTAGGAAAACCTTCTACATTGCCCACCTGATCATGAAGGATTCACATCTAGATCAAGGAGGTCATCGTCCCCTGTACTCATCACTCATTAGACCTATGATTGAGTACAATGCCCCATTCGGAATGTATCTGACCCGACACCTGCAGCAGCTGGAAAGGACCCAAAGTTCCTCACCAAAAGGATAAAGGGTCTCAAAAATATGTCTTATGCTGCCCGACTGAAAGAACTCCAGCTCTATTCAGTCTCATACCGCTTGCTCAGAGGTGACCTGTGCCTGACATATAAGGCCATGTCAAACCCTGATTTGATGAATATGCTTCACCTCAAAAATCTAGATCCCTCAGAACCACAAGGGAGACTTAAACCTTGACATGGTTATTAATAGAACGTGCTGGAGGGACAGATTCATCACCCAGAGACTCCCTATGCTGTGGAACAAAATCCCGGTACATGTGAGGCAGTGCACCTCGCTGGCCTTGTTCAAGAGGAATCTTGACCAATGGATGGGGGATCGCAGATATACCCCAGGGATTACTTCAGTGTCACTGCTTGACAGAGGCACAGCAAAATAATAGGCATAGTTTTATTCAAACTAAAGGGGTGGCGAAAGCCAAATAACTATGGGCTAGGCTTATAAATGCCCTTGGGCAGATAGCCTAGTATGAACCTATGAACCTATGAACCTATGTACTGTGCTGCTGCATGTGTAATTGGCTGATTATGATGCATTCCAGCTTCCAGCTATGCTAGTTCTCCTTGATTGCCTTCCTACAGCTGTTTCTCCTTCCCACTTCCTCCCTATTTAAGCCCTGAGGTGCTCTGCACATACCCAGTGCTCAAATGTAAACAGTGCTGTCATTTCCTCTTTTTTTTTTTCTTTTTGTGTGTTTAAATCCCGGTCTGCAGTGCAAACACCCGTTTAGTCTATATACACAGTGCTCAGGCACATCTGACACACTCCCTTGCTTAGCTGTGCTTAGGAAAGGGCAAACACAGGCCAAAGAGCTCCAATGCACTTACAGCAAGCATGAAACACCCCCTTATAAAGTCATTCAGCTCTTACACTTGCACTGTTGTATTGCTGCACCTACAAGGTTAGGTACAAGCTGACACTTTGAGGAAATCTGTGATTCAGTATAACTCCTCTCATTTGCATACCCCAGTGTGTAAGCATAGGCTGTGGAAGCTGTTGAAGACTGGGGGGAGGGGGGTGAGAGGGGCACTTAGTGATCTAAAAAGGGCAATTTTTTATAACTATTTACTAACACAACATAGGTTCACTTGGAGGACTTTTTAAGCTTAGCCAATTCCCTTTTGGTGCTTGATTCTTGAATTACCGTTTTTCTGACTGGTCTTACCTATCCCATGGCTGATAATTGTATATCAGTCCTAGTGAGAATAACTGTGATCATTCCATAGATAATTTTAGGGGACCCATATAAGGGATGCAGCATTTAGGAACCACCTCTATCCATTAGTGACATGAGAGGCAATCCTGGAGTACATTTTCTATTATCCATCCTTAGAGCCAAGTTGCATTTAAATATGGACGGATGAGCTTTGTTTTATTTTTATGGATAGTCTGTTCTGGAACAGTGGTAGCCTCTAAGGTATGTATCCACCTCTCCACAACATTCAGTTTAGATATCTGGACTGAGTATTTCTGATGCCATTTGACTTGTTGATGTTCAGTAGGTCCATCTGTATTAGGTTGGAGGATGCCTTGTCTGCCAGACGTCACCTCTAAGCACTCTGTAGGATACTGAGTATAGTAATAAATCTTTGAGGTGGTCCATGCAAGACCTATTGTTTAGGACTTGTATCCTTTTAAGTGAGGTATTTCTGAAAGTATTCCAATTGTTGCATGGGGCTGGACAGATACATGCCAAAGTGGGCATTATACAAAATGATTGACCTAATGAGAACTTTGTAAAGGGGGACAACAACATCTCTAGATCTAGTCACAATCAATGTGTTTATAAACTGTGCAATACAGAAAGGCTTTCTTATGACTCTGGGCACATGTTGGTCAAAAGTTAGGTCACTGTATACACAAGTTCCCAAATGCCAAACAATTGGGTCAGTTCTCAGAGGGCATTGTCATGATTTTGACACCAGTTATTGTTTGGGACAAACCTTCCTACATAATGGTTAAGTCATTTGGGGATTCAATAACTGCTTCTAGCTTGCAGTCATCTCAAACTTAGCCAGCCAAAGCCCTTTGGTATTTCCTTTTACTTTTGAGATGTATATGCCAAACAGAAAATGTCTCAGCACTGAACCCTGGGGGACTCCATTGGTGACTGGTCTCTTCCCCTATTTTGATCTCCTGCATCCTGTGAGCAAGTTGGCAATCCAGCTAGTGAAGCAAGTGTTTGCTCCTCCTACATTAGTCATCTTTTGCACTGCACCTGAGTAGGGGATTGTGTCAAAAGGCTTGGCCAGGTCAAAGTATTGTGGTGTGAACTGTTTTGCCTTCAACCATTGCTTTGGTAGCAAGAGTAAAGCTTAAACGTTTCCCATGATTTTGAGCCTTTCACACTTTCCTCTGGGCTGTTTTCAAACACATTTTTAGGGTCATGCATACATGTATGCATTCTTTGATTCACCTTCCTGATTGTATTAAATTATATTCCTTGTATACTACAGCACCAGTTTTGTTTATTTACTTTATTTATTTATTGCATTTGTTTACCGGGAAGGTCCACTGGGCCAAAAAGTGCCCAATTTCAGTGGAGGCCTGGGAAGAAAAGCTCCACAGATATACAAATACATACAATTTGATACAATTTGTATAGCTCAGTAACGGAGCGGGTTGCCCACGGCACAAGCCAGGCAACACGAAAAACAATCAGGTAAGTCTCCCTTTTGCAGAAAAGTAAGGCTATGTAGGTTCAAACCGGGCTTCCTGATTAGCTGAGTGCAATGAGGAGATTAGGGGCTGGGGCCAGAAGTGTTAAACTTTAAAGGGAGACTTTAAGGTGAAACTGTAACTAGCAATTTGGGGGGGGTAAGGGGAATGGGCGGCAGGTTGTATAAAGTAGTGTATACTCTTACTCCTACAAGAGACAGTTTAGAAGTACAATAGCTATTTCTATACAGCTGAGACCTACTCTTAAACAGCTTCTTAATTCCGTTTTGCTGCTGCCTTTTGCACATGACAGCCTGGTGGTGTCTTGGTGACCTCTCAGGTGGGCTGTGAGGGGCAGCTTCAGTATCTGGAGTCACAGAGAGCGAACATCTACTATTAGGGGACTGCAAGAGAAAATGACAAAGTTAGAGTCAGGAATCCAAAGTAGAGTGAGTAAAAAGAGAAGATTGAGTATATGTTGAGGGTAGAGGGTAGGCTAGGCAGAGGGAGGATATCATGAAGGTCAAACAGGTGGAGAAATAGTGATTAGGTAAAGCAGTAAGTTAGTTATAGCATAAGTAAGCTAACAGTATCATCCAGTATTCACAGCTCTTAGTAGTATTTGGTTAGACACCAAATGCAGTTAATAAATAATGCTGTCACAATAACATATGCAACTGAAGTAATATGAGCAAGACTTCAGTATAACACAGTGAAAACAGTAACATCAAAATCAGCAAGTATATGGTGTGGCATAGGATAAGACTGGTGGAAGCCACTAGCTAAACATAAAGTGTTAGATATAGGCTATACAGTAACAGTTTATTTAAAAGCAGGCATATACACTGGCTTCCAATAGGCTGGGTTTGTAAGGCCGTAGTTATTGCAGTGCGAGACGCCAATCCCTTAAGCACGTAAAATATCACCTATGCTAGCATTATTTGCGCGGCAATATCATTCAAAACTACAAAGTCAGATTTTACAACTCAAATCACATGTACTAAAATGTCGCTCAAGTGTTTTTTCTTTTTCACTTGTTACAGCCACGAAAACACAGCAGTATAAACATAACAGTGCAGTGACACTATTTCTAGCATAGATACTTGAATAAACCTTGGGCAGGATTCATGAAGGCTTGCACGGAGTGTAAGAGACGTGCAACACTCCATGCAAGCCTCGCGATCCCGGAACAGCCCTAAGCTCCGTGTAAGAGACCAGCTAAAACGTCTCTTACACGGACTGGGTGTGGACATGATAAATACCTCACTTGCATCCAAAAGGTATGCAAATGAGGTATATTAGCGATCCACGAAGCAAAAACCAGTCCATGTAGGAGACGTTTTAGCTGCAGAAATGTACTCAGCTGACAACTGAGTACATTTCTGCAAATTCCACAACGGAGCGATGTCAGCTCCAAAAAAAGGTTGCATATGACTCAGGCAGCATGCCAATGGCCAAATATGTGGCCATTGGCAAGATAACCCGATGCAAAAATATTAAAAATATAATTTTTTTTTTCGGCGATTGCCAATGTTTAAACCCAGCGCAGCCCCGCGCAAACGGGCTGCGCTGTATAAAACCATAAAAAAGAAGGTTATAAACCCACAAATGTGGGTTTCATGTAATACATGGAATGACAATGCAGGGACCAGCAGACCAAAACCAACATGGCCACCGTGTAGTGGTTGCTAAGGGGGGAAGCTGAGTCTAAGACATGTAACTAAGCATTAGTAGGCAATCTCATGTAAATGAGGGTTCGGATACTGAATCTCACAGTCACATACCAAATGAGCACAGTCTGAGTAGTGTAAGAGATACAAAAGGGGGAGGAATAGAGTAGGAGATAGGTGACATCACAGGGGGGAATGGTAAAAAGAAATGCAGTTCATTGGAGGCCAGTGTAACATGACAGATGACAGGCACAGATCATGGAAAGAGGTGTGCCACTAGATAAGTCATGGAAAGTCAAGAAATGGAAGGTGTACACTGTTACCTACACCAAAGTTTCTTGCTGGCTGTGCATGCGCACGTGTGCGTACCATGAAGCATGAGTAGGACAGTGTGTGTGTGCGTGTAAGGCAGTGTGAGCTTGTGGGAGCATGTTGGGAGATGTTTAACACTGTTTGCGCTGGTGTGCGTGCGTTTAAGGCAGGCTGAGTGTGTTGGAGGCTGTTGGCAGACGTGTAACAGTGTTTGCGTGGGTGTACATGCGTTTAAACCCAAATAAGTAGATTCTGAACCATGTAAGCACGTGTGCGCGTGTGTAAGCCACTGTGAGCATGTTTCAGATAGTATGCACGTTGCTCCCCCCTGAGGAAACAGAGAGGAAAAAGGAAGCAACAGAATTAATAGGAAGCTAGCAGGGATAACTGCTGAAACTAGCAGGTGAAAATAATTAGAAGCAGGCAATTACACAGGCAGAATAGTAGCCCAGCCCAGCACTAAAAACTCTGCAAACAGTAGTGCAGGATGTTTCCATTAAGAGACACTGCAAGACAGGAGTAAGCTAATAGAAGTGAAAACTGAAAAAGCTTCACTCAGAGCAGAAATGTTAGGGGCTGCCATAGCTGTCATAATGAGACATAGGCGACTTGCTGAGGGTGGTGACAATGCAGATGGTGCCAGACAACCCACAGTGAGGAGACGGAGAAGAGTGTACAGGCCCAGGGTCACCTACCACGGGTTATATGAGCTGGAGATAGTAGAGCGCTATAGAGTGGACAGAGAGCTCCTGCAGCAAATTGTTGAGCTGTGCAGGCCACACCTCACACACAGAATCAACAGAGGGGAACCCATCCCAGTGGAAACCAAGGTATGTGTTGGCCTAAGAATACTAGCAACAGGTACCTTCCAGAGACCAACTGGCGATATGATGGGGATATCACAGGCATCAGCCTCCAGGGTACTACACCAGTTCCTGGATGCCATGTCAGCACATGTCGGTGATCATGTATATTTCCCCAATGCCCGTGAGGTATTGGCCAACAATATGCGTCTCTTCCAGCAAATAGCGGAATACCCTGAGGTACTGGATGCAATAGACTGCACGCACAAATGCATCAAAGCACCAGCCGGTGAGCGGGGTAGGGCCTACATTAACCGCAAGGGCTTCCCCTCCATCAACTGCCAGGTTGTGTGTGATGCCCAGGGCATAATAATGAATGTGTGTGCTGGCTGCCCCGGGAGTTATCACGATTCCCACATCTGGCATTTGACACAGCTGTACCAGACATTTGCCAGTGGGGACATCCCACACGGACACCTAGTGGGGGATGCAGGTTATGCACTGGAGCCGTTGCTGATGACACCCATCAGAAATGCACACACACCTGAACAGGAACACCATAATGAGGCACACACACAAACACGTAATGTAATAGAGCGTGTGTTTGGGCTGCTCAAGTCACGGTTCCGGTGTCTGGACACATCTGGTGGAGCCTTGCAGTACACACCAACTACATGTACCCAAATTGTCATGGTATGTGCTATGCTACATAATATGATCTTGCGAAAACAGCTGCAGCAGGACCAGCATAGGGCCGGGCCAAACAGCCTCCCACCATTGCCAAGGCCATCACAGGCAGAGCGTGACTCGGAGGAGGAACAACCTGAGCCTGCCCCAGTAGGCAGAAGGAGGCGTGCCCAGTATGCCCTGGCCTTGGCAAAGAGGCAACGCATAGCACATACACTGGCTCAGTAGGAACCCTGGGAATGATACCCTCTGACTCACTCATATAGTAACAGGGATGCCTAACATGACACAACCTGCTCTCAAACATGTACAGGGAGTGTAGAATGTGCATCTGACAGAGGCAGCCCTGCAGCACCACCTGAGGCATGATTGCCATGTGTTAAGCAATGTAACACCATCTAGTATATGCAAACATGAAGACCCTGTCTCACATCTCACCCTCACCAAGCATGATGCCACTATGAAGACAAGAAGATCAAGTACAATAATTGGCTGAAGTAATGCAGTCAGTCAAAGGGGAGCCAATGTGTTACAGGCTGGGAGATATGCGGAGTTTGACATGATGCACCACCTGCTAGGGGTGGCGTGCACCTATCATGCCATGCCCCATGGATACTGGCAAAGGCTGTCAGTACCCACAGCATGCCCTGAATAGGTAAGTCTCAAAACACAAACCCAACCTCATAGGTTCTACAAGGGATAGGAACCTAGATGTAATACTACCCCATGACAGATGTATAAACAGCAAGATGTGTGCAGTGTAAACACACACAGTAAGGAGAATGTAGATAACAGTCCAGTAATAGAGAACTGGGCAAGGCTCACATCAGCACCCTAACACTACCAGGTCACACCTCATACTGTGATGTACAGCCTCAAAACATGGAACAAGCTACAAAAGGAGGGTGACTAGCAAGAAATGGCAAGGATAACCACACCCCCATGTTGGTACCACAACAAGAAGCAGCATGGACTATCCATGGTCAAATACCAATGGGTAAAACTGCCTCGCAGTATATAGCCTGCTGCAGACCACTGTCCTAATACCAGGAACAGCACCTGGCCTATGTCGGAATACATGAATATATCAAGCCCCCCAAACCACATTATATTGCTCGACTGAAAATACCCAGACATACACCGGTAGCATTGTACTAGCACCAACACAGTAGGAGAAAATTACCCAGATTCCATAAACCAAAATGCTCAGGAACAATGTACTACTCCCACAAGAGGGGTAAGCATACTGGATGTGATAATCAGCAACATGTGTACTGGATGGCAAGATGAGAAGTGTACCCCTCACTGGTAAGACCAGACCATAGAGTAATCACACTGGATATACACACCCTGACCCCAGTCCCTGGCCAAAATACCACAGTGAAAAACATGTGTAAAGTATAGGTTGCAGCCCTCAAAACCGATGTTGAATCCACAAAAGGCCCTGTGCAAGTGCAGAATATGGGACACACCACAGAACATGTTATACAGGCATTCCATGAACACAGCCAGGAATGCTTGGAGTATGCAATCACAAATAACAACAACACACAATGCCATACACACAGGCATCTGGCATGCTGGCCTCCAGCCATTACCAAACCATGCAAGAGAATGAGGAAGTTACCACATGATAGAGCAAACATAAAAAGGGAAGTAATCACTGACCCGTAGTATGGCAACAACATATGTTCACACATACAATCCACTAAGTCACGCCACAACAAGTATAATCTATGAATCCAGAGGCAATGTGACGCCAGTACCAAGTACACAGACAACCACAACACCCCCCCAATAAATACAAACATATGTGATAGATGCATCCATGTATCCAAACCAGAGGTTGAGCTCCAACAACTCAGCACTGTCAACACTAGTCAGGAGGAGAAGGTAACCACATACACCACAAACCCAGTCCCACATAGACCTACCACAACTGTAAACCAAACACATAAACACAGACAAATATTCCCGGAGGCCTTAATTCCAAACACACCACACCAACAGAAGCCTCCAAAGTAGATCACAAGCAACCACAACCTTCAAACATATCACATGCAACGAATAGTATGCAAAGCTGGTGTGCCAAACAGTCACAGGCCCGAAGGAGAAACAACATGCCTGATACAGTCGTAATAGGTGTCTGTATAGGCAGACACACAGCTGTCCCACTCACCAGACTGAACAAGGGAAAGGGTAGAGTAAGCTGCTTGTAGGTTGCCACAAAATGCCACTTAACACAAGTACGCAGGTCACCCCAAAGCAAGCAGAAATTGGATGCACTCAATGTCCATGCTGGTGCGAATTACCTGAGATGTACCTCCCTGGTCAACATCAAATGAGACATGGATGGTCCCTCCCAGTATGTACCCCAGGGTGGGATGACACTGGCTGTGTGCAGCATCCAACCATCACCAAGAATGATGCCACAGTACAAACACAGAATGCTCATGTTTAACAGCTGGCACAGTTACAGCTGTCAGTCCAAGAGGGTGTAATGTGTGTCTGCTTGAGATGTCAAGCATGACAAGCCATGCTGCTGTTACAGGGATGGCTATCAGCTGTTACCCGTGTGCATCTGGATACTGGATAAGGCCTTTGCCGCCTCCATAGAGCAGTATGTAGGCAAGGCCAAAAAGACTAACCACCACCCTAGAAAACATAAGTGGTAGGAAACATAAGGGTAATGCTGACCAATGCCAGATGTGTAAACTGCAATATGCATGCTCCTTAGGCACTTCCCATTATGGAGAACATTGATGCCTATCCAGTGACAGAAGCCTGCTGCAGGCCTAGTGATAGCACACCAGCACTACTAGGTTATACCACATACCCTGCGTTATGGCCCCAACACCTGCACCAAGACATCAAAGGAGGGGGAGTATCCATATGCAGCACAGACACCCATATAGCCAGGTAACTGACAATACACAAAGCAGCGGACACCACCCATGTGCACATAACTGTAGTCAAAACTGCTGTACAGTCTGTAGCATGTGACAGACCACACTCTCACACACAAGAACCCCACCCAGACGTCCGAAGACACTGGACAGTATGAATGTCCCACCAAATACCAGACAAGGTACACAAAGTACCACATAGGTGTCAAACCATTATGTATGCAAGGAGTCATCAGGGACCTAGGGACACAGGTCGACATTAATCTGTCATGTGACAGCCACAATGCCAATGTGGCTATGAAGACTGTTGATACTGGACACCGTATCATGAAAGGATTCACATCAACATCAACAGAGGTCACTGTGCCGCTGTACTGTTCCCTTATCAGACCCATAATCTAGTACAATGACTCATATGGGATGTACCATACGTGACACCTGCAGTGGTTCGGAAGACCTCATAGTTACCCCACCAACAGGATAAAGGGTGTGAAATATATGTCATATGCTGCCTGGCTGTAGACACCCCAGCTGACTGCAGTCACACACTGCCTACACAGAGGCATTGTATGTCTGTTGTACCAGGCCATGTCCAACACAGGAGTAATGGACATGCTACAACACAGGAAATCAAAGCCATTGGAGCTGTGAGAGTCACAGATGTCAACCTCAACACATAATGAAATAAGATGTGCTGGAGGGACAGATACATAACCCATAGGCTCCCACACCCAGAAACAGGATCCCAATCCATAGTAGGCAGAGCCCTCACTGACACCCCTCAACAGCAATATTGCCAAGTGGATGCATGACCGTACATGTATACTGGGGTTCCCCACTGTGTCACGACCAGACAGAGGCACAGTGAAGAACCTCATAAATGGCCATAATTGAACATAGCAAGGGGTGGCGAAAGACACACACACTCTAGCTAGGCTTACTAATGACCTAGGGTGTCTAGCCTACTATGAACCCATGAACCTATGAAGATACAAAACGTACAGGACACTAAGGATAATCACAAGGCTTACCCAACTGATGGTAGGAACCATGTTGGGCATCCACAGATATGCTCCAAATCACACAGATATTACAAACAACATACCAAACACACACACATATTGCTAACATACAACCTGTCAGGTGCAGTGCAAACACCACCCCCCCACGAGTGCAGAATACCTATCCCAGCAGATGGTCCCCTGACATTGTAGATGCTGAGATAAAAGCCATCATCTGCAAAGCAGAACACACAGCAGCAAAGGTATGTGATGGTGCCCTGTGCTGAGGCCAACATGGACCCCAAGAGTAATGGAATGCAAAATCACACTACTGGCCAATGTCAGCCTTACCACAGGATATGTACCCAAAGATCAGTGTACAACAACAGTGGTCCATCACAACAAAGGTGTTGCCTGAATGGATACTCCAAACTACCACCCCAGGATCCTGACAAGCTTGTTTTGCACAGCTATGGAAAGGATCAGTATGTACCACAGACAGAAGGCTAATGTGGACCTACTGATACTGGACCCTACACACTGTGGCTGTTGTAACTGCATGGACATGGTACCTGTGCCTGGCAGGGGTGCTACGAACCGTATCCAGTACAAAGCCAGACTGGGTACTGTCATCAGAAGCGGGAGTGTGTTGACTGAACACAAGTCCCTGTTGGGACTGTCCAGAGCCATGTGTACGTGGTCTCCTGGGGCGTTCCGATGACAGCACAGACCCAGCATTGCTGGGGCTGCTGCTGGCACTATGGGGGCGTGCGTGAGCCTGTTGTCGTCCGCGCCGACTGCCAGCTGCTGCTGCTGCCGGCATACGGCCACGTCGACGCCGCAAACGCCCACCATTGCCCTGGCTCATGGACATCTGGTTGTGGAACTGCTGTAATATGTCCCCACAACGTCTGTCTATGACATTGGTGAAGTTACGGATAGCATCCGCAATGTCACGCATACTGTCTGTCATGGCTGTGTGACATGCTCTCAGCTCCCTCAGACCCTGTCTGGTGTACCTTTCCATACGTGACTGTGCCTGCATGACAGTCCGAAACATAGCTGAGGTTGACAGACCTCTTTGGGCACGTCGGCCAGAGGCAGTACGCCCACGGATGCTCCCACAAGAACCCATGGGCAACTGTCTGTGTGCTACCATCAGAGGACCCTGCCCATGGCTGCTGTGTGGGGACGCATGTGCCACAGGTACCACATTACCCTGGTCTATGCCCGCTGTATCCTGTCCATCACCTAGGGACAATGGTGACAAAGGATGTACAGGCAGGATGACTGTGCGCAATGATGGGGTTGACAGCTGTGTACTGTCAATTGGCTGACCAATGGCAGACCCTGACACACCTTCCTGTACCATTTCACAAATATCATCATTACCAGTAGCTGTTGCACAGGATTCAGGTTCCCTGCTGCAGGTCACCAGAGCAGCCCCAGAACCTGTGGGGGGAAGACAGGAAACACAGTTTACAGTCTCCAGACATTGTTACCAGTGATGCACTTATACACACATGCACACATGCACACATGGACACATGCACACATGGACACAGGCACACATGCACACATGCACACATGGACACAGGCACACATGCAGACATGCACACGTGGACACATGCACACAGGCACACATGCACACATGCACACAGGCACACATGCACACATGCACACGTGGACACATGCACACGTGGACACATGCACACATGCACACATGCACTCATGCACATGTGGTCACATGCACACAGGCACACATGCACACATGCACACATGCACACGTGGACACATGCACACATGGACACATGCACACATGCACACGTGGTCACATGCACACATGGGCACATGCACACATGCACACGTGGTCACGTGTACACATGCACACATGCACACATTCACATGTGGACACAGGCACACATGCACACATGCACACATGCACACGTCGACACAGGCACACATGCACAGATGCACACGTGGACACAGGCACACCTGCACACATGCACACATGCACACATGGGGACAGGCACACCTGCACACATGCACACATGCACACCCCGCAGTATACACACAGAGCACTACTGAGTTACACTACTGTTACTAGCATTATCAGGACTATTATAGGTTATGTTAAACACACTCACCAGCATGGATGGCCTGCCTTGCTATAACCCTGAAGGGACCTGCAGAAATGATGAGATTAATGTCAGTGGGCACAACTGTGCCATTGATATTTCATATGATACAGTGTACAGAACAGTCAAGTGTACATATGGCATATTACCTGCACGCTCCATGTCGTGCTGCTGTGTGGAACCAGCCTCCATCATAATGCAGGTGTACTGCTGTTGGTGTTCCGGGGCTGGAGCCACAACACTTAGGAGTAGCCCCTCCAGTCTGGTGAGGGGGGGATGTGTGGCCACCCCACCTCCTGTGGTGACCTGTTGCCTGTGGATATCTGATGCACGCTGCCGGACACTTTGGATTAAATCACTGCAGTGATGTCGTACCTGCTCATATGTCCTGTTATGCGTGCCAATATCATTTACCCTACGGACAAGGTCTTGCCACAGTGTGGCCCTCTCCTGCTGATTCTGACTGGTGCGGGAAAACAGGATGTCATACTCCCGCACCAGGCTCTGGTGGATCTCCTCATCTTCCGCCACTTACGCTGTCACGCCATCTCCCTGGAAGAGAACACAATCAGGATATCAGCAGACCATGTCAGCAATATATGGCACACATACTATACATGATACTCATGTGTAGTGATATACTACTACTCCCATATGTTGCATGTGTGTGTGTCGTGGTGGATACACAGGTACATGGCCAGATATCAGTGCTCAGCCAACACCTGTGCAACAATACCTGCCACATTCCACACAACATAGTAGCATGCCCCATCGGTCAGCACACACTGACAGGTGCAATGCACAACCTCACTCTGGGGGTTCATCCCAAGGTACTGTATGTGGGACACCACCCACTACTGTGATGTGGACAGAAGTTACTCAGCCTGGATATACATATCCCACCATCACCACCAGCACAGTAGACTACTTTGATATGTATGTGATTAGACAGTTATTCACTTGCTGGGACTGAAATGGTATCCATGCAGCACACTGGGCCAGTGGAAGCCACAAGCCACACTGCTGACCCCTTTGCAAATGCTTACCACAGACATGCCACAGATTGCATGGAACTTGCACACACATTTCTAACCCAGACCCTATGCACAAAGGTTAGGCATCCTGTCCGGTGGCCCCCCAACAGAGGCAGATTGTATAACAATAGCAGGAGGCTACTGCAGGACAGAGCACATTCACATTAAGGGAAGACATCTGTGGTCAGCACTGGTACTACGCTATGGTCCGTCATAACAATGGTCACGGCCTACTCTGGGAGGGAAATGGACACAAACACTATGGATGACCACAAGGCCTTCTTCAGTTATGTTACACATATGGACCACATGCCTCAGATATGCTCTGTGTTAATACACACCTACTTAACATTCACCAAACACACGGATATTGGCAGCAATCTTGCAGACATGTTCGGTGCACATATCCCCCCTCCTTCTCCCCCACCAGTTGAAATATTTATCACAGCTGGATGTAACCTCCCTATCATCTCACATGTCCAGGTGAGGGCTGCCCTCAGCAGAGAAGAACACACAGCATCACTGTGACCTCGTGGTATCCCTGGATGTGTGCTACCGGCACTCCGAGAGGACATACTACCGCATATAACACTGATAATTTATCTTGGCCATACTACAGGATATGTACCTGGACAGTGGCATACAGCAACAGTGGTCCCACACCACTAAGGAGGCACCTTGACTGACCCTGGGAATTACCACATCATATGCATAATGGGCCTGGTCTGCTAAGCTATGGAATTATGCAGTATGGGATGCATATGCAGTGACATCGGGTACCTGCAGACACTTGTTCCCAACCAGTGTGCCTTTGGGATGGGCTGATCCTGACTTTTGAACCTGGCTGACCTTTCAAAGCAGTCACTACAGCCATTGCTGTGCCAATGCACAGACAACTGCTGCCAGGATCATGGCCTAAGACTGATTGACATGTAATGTATGGTCATCCCCTTTTGGTGGAACTACGTACACACAACATATCACATGGACATACCTATGGATACAGACCTATGACACATTTGGAGGGTTCACAGTATGCACACTATTAACCTGCTACTTTGCATTACCTGTGTTTGTCACAGCTGGTTGCATTACCACAGCTTCTGCTTGCTGCTGCTACTGTCAGTGCTGACAGCTTTGGGTGACAGAGTCACAGTGTCTAATTTTTTTTTTTTTTTTTGCTCTCTCTCTCTCTCTCTCTCTCTCTCTCTCACTTCTCACTCTCCCTCTGTCTGCTTACAGACAATGCAATGAATGTATTGCATGTGGGGAGTGTTAGCACTGGATGCTTTTGTAGGTATCTGCATAGGTCCATGTGATGGCCTCTGCACCAATTGTAAGCCAGCATTTGCTAATTGCATGCAGCCAGTTGTGTACTGATTTCAGTTCTCACTGTGATTTCAGGTCAGTGCTATAAAAGGGTATGTGGGATAGGCGTTGCCCTTTCAGATTGTGAGGGCGGGGACCATGCTGGTATGCTGTGGACAGTGTTCTGTGAGTGTAAAGGTTAGTATCTCTCTCATGATTCAGGCTGTGTTGTATATTCACATTTCTCCATTCCTCTCTCATGTTCCCTGTAGCAAGTGTGTATGCACATTAACTCCTACAACTATATATAGATATATATTTATATATATATATATATATATATATATATATATATATATATATATATATATATATATGTACATATACATACATTTATATATGTACTTTAACTGACCTTATTATCTACAAGCTGCCAACTAGCATGGCTGTTTCTGTTCACACACTACTATTATGGAAATCCAGTAGTTTTGACAGTAATTTTAAATGACATGCTTTGTGTACTACACATTCTATATTCCCTTTACATTCATCCCTACTATTACATGTTATATTTATTTTACCACAATGTTTTTGTAAAAGAGTCATGGCTTAGTGGTAGGTCGTACAGACTAGTGCTTCCAAGGTCCTGGGTTCGGGACTGACAGTGGGATTTTATTTTGCTTTTGAACTGAGTACAGGACCTGTCAATCAAAGTGACTAAGGCACTTTTAAGCAGTTGTAACTGGGTTAGCGCTGGTTTGCGTGGAGCTCACGCATGCGCACTGGCGGTTAGCTCCGTGCACACAAGCGCACACCCACTAACAACCGCTTAACGGTGCTTACTCTGGCGCACACCCGCGCTATTTTCTTTGAAAGAAAAGAAAATGGGGAGACAGGAAAGTAGTGAAAAAGGGGTCACAAAGAGGGTAAGACAGTAGGGAAACAAGCTTGGGATGTGCAGGAGGGATGTAGGTAAGGCCCATAGCTGCCCATTTCTTCATCAGCAACAGCTGTGCATATGTATGTAATTTGGTGTGACATTTGAAACCTTCCACCCCTGAGAGAGGTGTCAGGACAACAATAATACTTGTTGTACAGCCAATTGTAATTGATAGATTCCATGTCCATCAGACATGTGTGCAGAATGGGCAGCTATGTATGGGCGTAATTTTTTTGGCTACAGAGTGCCCTTTTTTTTTTCAGGTGAGAGTGGTATGTCAGGTGAAGGAAGTCAGTACAGCTGGGGAGGTAGGTTGGGTAGGTAAACAGACAAGGCAAACAAGACGCATACAGGGGCAGTGTATGACACGTGTGGGGGGGTTACACAATTGACGGGGATGGAGGTTTGGATATCCAGAGCCCATGAGCCCACAGATGGCAACAGTGGAACTGATATCCCCACCCATAGGCAGTTGCCACTGTTCCTTCACTGCCCAGGATGGGGCTGTGCTGGGGGCTGTGTAGGCCGGGCAACAGGCATGCCCGTTAGTTGCGCCACCCATGCCTCGAGCTGGCGTAGGGGCTCGAGAACAGAGTCCCGAATCTCCCTACTCACCACAGTCCGGACGCTATGGAGGGTGAGTGGTGGTTCTCCTCTGGCCACACTTGCAGAGGAGGGGTGAGCCCCATCCCCTGCAGCGCTTCCACCCGCAGGTGGCACAGGGCCACCGGAGGAGGGTCCGGACTCGGCACTAGTGCCAGGGTGCACTCACCAGCTGAGGTGGGAGAGGTGGGTCAGCTGGAACCCGCCTTCCCTGTCGTCCTATGTTTTGCATTATGTCATGACAGTTTGGGTTAGTGACATATAATACCATTCACAATTAGTTGTAACAGCATGCATTAGTGTTCCCATTAACCAAACACCCAGATATTCACACCATTGAACAGCGTGCACAACACATGCATAATTTGAACAGAAATACACAGTCCAACAACATGCAGGGTTAATTGATGGCAACAGGCCATCAGGTGTGGATGTATGAACAGGGCAGATGCATCAACGGACATGCAAATATATATGACCCAACAGGACAAACATCCAGGGGTGTTAATTGTGATTGCACATACCATTTTCACGTGGAATGGGTTATATGTGGTTATAGGGTGGGGTAAAGAAAGTAATATTAACACCTTTGAATAACAATACATATGCTGTACATTTCTAATAGCTACAGTTATATACACACTACTGTTCTAACTACAGTTTCCTATATGATAACTATTTCAACTTGGTGATAGGACTGTTACTGCAACATCAATATACATGTTATTGTTCTTCATACACATTCATATCTAGCTTTGTTCAGCTACATCATCCTGCTACATTTGCTTTATATAGCTGTAGACAAGTGTGGATGTTTGGTATATCAGACAATCATCCTATCTGCATATTGCAGACTGAGAGCAACATATCCAGATTTTGGGATACACATTCCAGATGCAGCAACACTTTGAACAGATTTCGCTGTTTGGTTTTGAATCTCACATGCATTTCATTCTGTCTTGACTGCAGTATACTTTATTCAGGGTTATTACTACTGTATTGCTGGATTCATGACACTTTCTCACACTCTCTCACTTGCTTTCATTTTACTATTCAGGATGGTACTTACTTCTAGGCTTTATTGACATGTTTTACCTGTAGTTATTACAATCCTTTCCAGCAGTCTCACTTCTGTCATGTTTCAGTATTTCCACAGGGATATATTTCACACATGTGATTTCATCATCTTCTGCAGCTATACTTTTCAGCCTGCTGCAGGTTGTGTACTATTTTCTTACAGGTAGGGCATTTTTATTTCAGAATATATGTCAGACAGTTTCATTTTTCGGTTTAACTTACAGGCTGAAACACACTTTTGTAATCAAGCAATAATTGCAGAAACTTTCACACTGTTACTTGCAGATTTTATTCCTTACTGACTACACTGCACTCTTTTGCTGACTGTCATACTTTTATATTTCTTTACAGTTACTGATAGTGGATTACTGACCCGCCTGGTGGCGCAACTGCACCAGCCTATCGCCATAGGCTCTGCGGTTCGCAGAACGGACACCTGCAGCTGTAATATAAATTAAGTAATATTGGAATACACATCTCCATAATATCATCTAGTTTAATTTCTTACATACATAATTAAATGTTACTTACTCAGTAGTGGGGCGTTGGATGTTTGCCGGGCCTCCTGGATCCAAAGGTTCAGTTGGTCCTGCTTGTGTCTCTTCAGGTCCGCATGGTGGTGACGGACCTGCTCACCAGTCCTTGGAATCCCTGTGGCACTGGTGAGATCATGAGCCAACCGGTCCCACGCCTCAGCCCTGTATGCTCCCCAGAGGACCTGGCCCTGCATGAGTTGGGCCTCATGATTATGGACTAGGAGCCAGACCATGTACCTGGACTCCTCAACACCCCACCTCTGTGCTCGAAAGCAACTACCCTCTCCTACTCCTGTCATTCTGCCTGCAGGTCAGTTCTACAATCGTTTATGTTGTGTATTCCCGCCTATGGGGCTTATGTAGTCTGTTTTTCCCGCACATATCTGTGATTGGCCATTTTGGAATTGTATCAACTTCAGTAAACCTGTATTGTCATGCTCTAGTTTGTATTCATTCCTATATATTAGCTATTATTGCATTTAAAGGTACTGCTGTCATGGCTTAGTGGTTCTGTACCTTGACTATGGTGTATAGTATCCTGGGTTCGAACCTGGCCACTGCTTTTTATTTTTCATGACTGTCTAGACATGCTGAGGGGTGTGTCTGTGTAAAGGCAGTTTTGATACGGCTTGCTCAATGTTGCCCGTCGGTTAGCTTGTTTGCGCGGTGCGCAGCGCCGCACAAACGGGGTACGCTGCTTTAAGCCTTATTTGGCTATCGGCATGCATATTACGCTCAGCTCAGTTAGGGGTACATAGATTTAGCGTGTTAGACCACTGCTCAGCTACGGGCACTCATTTTGCACCAGTTAAACCACTGCTCATCTACGGGCAGATGCACTCACTCTGTTAAACTGTAGCTCAGCTATGGGCACATCTGGCATTTTTTATTCTTTTGTTACCTCACATTTCTTCAATATAAATGGGCTATTTCATTAAATTTTACATAGATTGTGGTTTTATGTGTACATATTTGTCAGGGACTTGTTTCCTGCTTATTTTTCTAAAAAAAAAAAATTGGTGTTGTGGTGGCTCGAACCATGAATGCCTGCTCTTCAGCCAACATCTCGACCGCTATGCTATTGCTTCCTGGCTTATTTTGCATATTTAGTTCTTATATGCTTTCCCACTGACTGCTAACTGTAGCTGCGCTATGGGCACGCCCGCGCAAACGAGCGCACTCACGGTTAAACATTTTTACAATTTAAAAAAAAAATAAAACGTGTTTATTTATATGTTTTCTGTTCATAGTCTGTGGGGGCATGTGTTGTGTTCTGTTTATTCACATTTCCATGGATTCTGTCGTGGGTGTTTACTTTGGGTACTTTTCCTCTTCTGGGGGCGTGTCCGCTTACCGGGCTCGGCTTACAGACACGCCCCCTACTGTCTTACACGGACCGTGTTGGCCTTAAGTGTGATTCAGCATGCTCTCATGAATATGCAGAGCATGCTGACATCACTCCATTTAACTGCAGCCTCCGTGTATGAGTTATAACTCTTACACGGAGGCTTCGTGAATCCTGCTGCTTGTCTAAATGCTAAATTAAGGTTATATAGTTTGCTCAGGTATTCTGCTAATGTGTGCATTTACTATTGCACAACTAGGGCCAGGAGACAAGTAGCGAGCACAAATACTTGAATAATCTCTGTCAAAAACACTATGGTACAGCTAAATTAGTTTCCTCAGCTATTACTGTACCATTTACAGCTGCTCATATATCAGGAGCTGAGTGGGTTATGTCATATGTTGGCCTAGCTAGGAAATGCACATTAAGGTTGGCGTTCGCACATTGTCAACAGTTTAAACAGAAATAGCAAATACAGAGCTTGCGATATGGCAGGAATCAGTTAAATATGCATGAAGCAATCAAAAAGGCAGGAGGCAATAAAACTAAGCAAGAAATTTATTTATTATTTTATTTATTTATTTATTTAAATTTGTTGACCGGGAGTGTCCGACTGGATGTGGGTCCATTTTCAGCGGAGGCCCGGGGAGAAAAGATCCACAGTAAAATAAACAGACAGTAGTTACATTGGATTACATAGTGATTAACAATTTAACATAGAAATTACTTACATCATATTTACAGATGAAGAACATAGTACATCAGTAGACAACTAGAATCTTTATCTGTGAGGTACATAACAGGCATTAACAAATGTAACAATGAGAAGTTCCTGCTGTATAATAAGTACTAGGCTTATGAGCATCTGAGCTTGCTATCATCAAGGTAGTTAGTGGAGGTGAAAGAAAGGTAGTAATTGGATGGGGTGGATGATATTAGAGTGGGAGTTGCAAGGGCAAAGCCAGCATGTTTTTAGATGTGCTTTTAATAAAGTTTTGAAGTTGGTGCATGATGGTACAGAGGTAATTGTGGGTGGGAGTGAGTTCCATAATTTGGCTATGGCGCAAGAGAATAGTGCTTCACCAGCAGAGTTATTGGCTTTAGTGATCTGCAAGTGATTTTTGTTGCTGGATCTTAGTGGTCTGGTGGTGCGATAGGGTTGGAGTAGATTCTGGAGGGATGGGACATTTAGTGGATGGTTTACTAGTTTGTGGGTCAGTGAGAGTTGATACCACTGAAGGAGGTGAGGGAGTTCAAGCCAGCCCAGTTCAGCAAGTGAGAGACAGTGGTGACTATGGTAGGATGCCCCTGTGGAGAATTTTGCGATTTTGTTGTAGCTGGTCTCTAGCTTGTTTAGATCACATTGCCTTAGGTTGGTATATACTGGAGAGGCATAAAGTAGGGTGGAGATAAGGTGGGAATTTGCTATTGAAATCTTTGCTGCTTTGGTGAGAAATTGTTTATTTCTGTATAATGCTCCTAGTTTTTTTGTGGACTTTTTTATGGTTATGGATATGTGAATGTCAAATTTTAGTTTATTGTCTATTTCCACTCCTAGCAATTTGGTGTGTTCTGTTGGGTATATAGTGGTGTTGTCTTTTGCTGTGATGTTAAAGTGAGAGTTGTTTTGAGTATGTTTGGTGGGTTGGAGGATGAGTAGTTTAGTTTTGTTTGGGTTGAGTATTAATTGGGCATCGGATAACCATGTTTCAACAGAGGAAAAGGCTTCCTGTGTGACTTTTTGCAGTTTGGGTAGGGACTGGGCTGAGCAGATGATAACTAAATATACACTTACGAGGTATACACACTACTGCTGTGATGTTCGAGGTGATGCTGGACCCTAGAGAATGAATGTTTAAAAATGGCGCAGTTGTCAGGAGAGGTACATATAACCTCTGCACGGCCTGCTCCAGTTGGGATAGGTTAGGAGAGGTGACTGATGGGCGTGGGGACAAGTAGAGTAGTTAGCCTGTTCTGGCACAGCCCATGACAAGAGCCAGGCAACAAGAAAAACAATCAGCAGCCGGTTACACGGATGGCTCAGACCAATTACAGCTTCCTTCCTTCAGTAATGGAGCACAGATAAAATCTCTCTCCTTATCTCAAGCCATAGTATGGACCTCCTCAGTAGCACTCGGGCAGCTAGAACGGAGCACACTCTTAGGGAAACAGATAATGCAGCAGCCGGTTCTGCGCCTTTTGTGTTTGAATTTACATTGCATGCATGGGTCCATCTGTAGATCTTGCAGCTGTAAAAGTGTGGGGGGCGCACCCTCCCCCTCACTCTATGGTTCCAGCGCCCATGTGTGTAAGTTGTTAGTTACTGCACTTAAACAGACCCTTTCCCCTTGACAACCTGTGGTCCCTGGTATTGTTTACATTCTGCATGCCATTGACTATAATGACAAAATGCGGAATTAACTTAAAATTGACTTTTCTCTTTTTCTTTTTTTATTTTTGGCATGATCCCATTTGCGCGTCACTTCCCTAAGCTTAAATGGCCATGATCGGCCAAAAAAAAGTTTAATTTTAAAAAAACATAAACTGTTATTAATGCCAATGGCCTTATATTTAGCCATTGGCATGTGTGTTTGACATACATGCTTTCTATGAGCTGTCCTGTGTCCATTTGTTCAGATGTAGAAATGTATCACAAATCACCTCATTTGCATGTTTTTTACCAGCAAATGAGGAGATTTACATCCCGAATGGCTTTACATGCAGTAACAGTGTAGGGCCTCTCATGCATGTGAAAATTAGACTTTTCTGGATCGCTCGGTGGCCATTTTCCATGCAGGAGCTCCTACACTGTTCCTGCATGGAAATTGGCTGTTCTTGAATCCTGGGTATACTCTGTAACATTAATAATCTGTCTTAGTTTTCCAGAAATATTATACATATGTGCCGTACGTTAATATAGAAGATTATGAACATTTCACGAATGCTAATTAAGTTATTATGTATTTAAGATATGGATTCCAAGAAATTCAGCTCGAGAGTGAAGTTTAGAAATTGGTGAACTGATCATAATATGCTTTCTCACCTCCATGTACTACTATCAGTTAAAGGAAAAAAATCACTGATTGATTTTCTGGCTTCCAAAGCCATAAAACACTTAGCTGATGCTGTCATAAAGGGAGTGTAATGCAGTTTGTTACATTTACACTTACATTTTGTACCTCTTAACTGTCTGGGTTTTCTGAAAACATCCAGGTAAATGTTCCTTAATTTTAGTCTGCTCCTTATATCGGGTGGCCATGGTGGTGCAGCAGTTAGCGTTGCCACCTCACAGCAAGAGGTTCTCTGATTCAATCTTCAGCTGGGGTGCCTTCTGTGTAGAGTCTGCATGTAGTCCCTGTGGTCATGTCGGATTCCTCCAGGTGCTCTGGTTTCATCCCAAAGACATGCTGTAGGTGGATTGGACACTGTAAATTGGCCCTAGGAGTGAGTGTGTGCATGTGTGTGCCTTCTGTGGAAGGTTGGATGCTGGGCTGGCAACTCAACACTGTAAAACTCCACTGACAATCATGAGTGGACAGGTGATCTGCTATGGCAACCCCTAACCAGGAAAAAGCTGAAAGAAGAAGTCTGCTCCTCATATAATCTACAGTTTTCAAAAAAAGCACTGAGGACTAAGTAATGACATTCATTTGAGTTTCAGAGTTTGTATCCTTCAGAGAATGAATCCAAGCATCCTGTTATTCTAGCAACTTTCTATGTTTTTAGGGGAAGTTAGGGGCTTGTTACCAGTAGGGACAGCAGGCATAAACAAATTTGCTATTTCTGCAACTGTAATTTCCTGGTCAGTACTACTAGATTTTACTGCCAAGCGCGAGACCCAACCTTAACAACTTTAGCATGGGGTACTTAACAATTGTTAAGATTGGGCCACGTGTCACTCTGTTGCTTAACTGGTTTATCGTTTTCCAAACATAGGAGCATAATCACCATACTCCATGCACTAAAATAATACTAATAACTTGAACAAGATGGTGTCTATATTGTACACCATGGTTTCTAACAAAAGAACGCACAATGTTGAAAAAAAACTTTACACTGATAGTTGGTGCTCAACCAACATTTGTTTGCAGGTATTTACATTTATTTGCCAATTAAATATGAAAATATTCATATCAATTAAAGTCATGCAAAAATCTTAAAAATGGAATGACAACTACAAAACTGCTTTGCAGAAATTTATCTGAAAGAACAAAAGTCATGCTGATAGGGACTCTTTATCATGGTTACAGGCATATTAATACTTGTTTGCATAATTATAATAATTAATTTTGCATATTATCAAATTACATTCTTAATATAAAATTAACATTAGGTCTGTCTTAAATATTAATATCACTACTTTGAAGAGGAGAGTGTGCTGAATAACGTTTGCATTTTAATTTTTTTGTAACTTTTTCGTTTTTGAGATCTATACATTTACATTATACATACAGATAGGATGGAAAACTGTAGGGGTCAGGAGGTGTAAAATTCCACTTAGACCAACCCCGGAATTCACTAAGCATTATTTTCCATGCAGGAACAGTGTAACCACTCCAGCATGGAAAATGGCTGCCAAGTGATCCAGGAAAGTGGCGTTTTCACATGCACTAGTGGCCCTACATTGTTCCTGCATGGAAAGCCATGCGGTATGCAAATCACCTCTTTTGCTGCTAAAAACCACGCAAATTAGGTGATTTTGTGATCCACGAAGCTGGCTGGACTCCATGCAGGAACAGTGTCAGAGCACAAATGTATTCAGTCAGTAATTGAATACATTTCTGCATCTGAGCAAACGGAGGCAGGACAGCTCATGAAAGCATGTATTACAGTCAAAAATACATGCCAATGGCCAAATATAAGGCCATTGGTATTAATAAACGTTTATTTTTTTTTAAATTAAACTTATTTTTTGGCCGATCATGGCCGTTTAAGGTTAGGGCAGCGGTGTGCAAACGGGATTGTGCCGAAAATTTTTAAAAAATGAGAAAAGTCAATTTTAAAATAATTCTGCATTTTGCCATTATAGTTAATGGCATGCAGAATGTAAACAATATGAGGGATCACTGGTTGTCAAGGGGAAAGGGTCCATCTAAGTGCAGTAACTAAGGACTTACACACTGGGGTATGCAAATGCAGGGAGTTATACTGAATCACAGATTTCCTCAAAGTGTCAGCTTGCACCTAACCATGTAGGTGCAGCAATACAACAATGCAAGTATAAGAGCTGAATGACTTCATAAGGGGGAGTGTCATGCGTGCTGTAAGGTCATTGGAGCTTTGTGGCCCATGTTTGTCTTTAGCTAAGCACAGGTAAGGAAAGGGGTGTATCTGACGTTGTATTGTCTTATTCCGTGAAATGCAGAGTGTGTTCGCATCCAGGGTGGGCCTTTTCTGCTTAAAAGTGCTTACATTAGCTAAACAGGTGTGCACAGTGTGCAGCGGGCTTAAAAAAAACAAAAGAAAAAAAAACTGAGGAAATAGCAGAACTCTTTTACATTTGAGCAACAGGTATGCACGGCTTAAATAAGGAGGAAGTGGGAAGGGGAAACAGCAGTAGGAAGGCAATCAGGAAGAACTAGCATAGCTGGCAGGTGGAATGTATCAGAATCAGCCAATTACACATGCAGCAGCTCAGCACACTAATATAAACTATACAAACACCCTATAGACTGTTTTTTCCACAGAAACTCTACACCACTGGTGCACGCAGATGGGGATGTTTAACTGGCAAAAATAACTAAATATATTAGAGGCTGCTGCTTTACTCCATCAATATGTGCTAGAGACTGAGGGTGATGAGGAGGAGAATGCTGACAACTGACCCACAGTGAGGAGGAGGAGAAGAGTGTACAGACCCAGGGTAACCTACTAGGGCCTACATGAGCTGGAGATAGTAGAGTGCTATAGGGTGGACAGGGACATTCTGCAGCAAATCATTGACCTGTGCCAGCCACGCATTACACACAGAACTAATAGAGGGAAACCCAAACCAGTGGATACCAAGGTATGCCTAGGCTTAAGAATACTAGCCACAGGTACCTTACAAAGACCAACTGCGGATATCATGGGGTTCTCACAGGAATCAGCATCCAGGGTACTTCACCAGTTCCCGGATGCCATGACAAAACATGCCAATGAGCACATATATTTCCCCACCGCCCATGAGGCACTGACCACACGTATGCATCTCTTCCACCATATAGCAGAATACCCTGAAGTAGTTGGTTATACAGTCTGTACGCACATCCACATCAAAGCACCACCTGCTGAGTGGGGCAGGGTCTAAATAAACTGCAAGGGCTTCCCTCCATCAACTGCCATGTCATTTGTGATGCCCAGGGCATTATCATGAATGTGTGTGCTGGCAGCCCTGGAAGCTATCACGACTCCCACATCTGGCATTGCTCACAGCTGTATCAGGCATTTGCCAGGGGGGACATCCCATATGGCCATCTAGTGGGGTATGCTGGCTATGCACTGGAGCCGTGGCTGATAACACTCATCAGAAATGCACATGGACCCAAACAAGAACACCATAATGAGGCACACGCAAAAACCAGGATCATTGTAGAGTGTGGTTTGGAATGCACAAGTCATGGTTCCACTACCTTGACATATCTGGTGGAGTCTTGCAGTACTCTCCAGCTACATGTACACAGATGTTCATAGTATGTGCCATGTTACACAATATGATCCTGCAGAAACAGCTGCAGCAGGAACAGCATAGGGAAGGAGCACGTAGCCCCCCCATCATTGCCAAGGCCAGCACAGGCACAGAGTGACTTGGAGGAGGAACATCCTGAGCCTACCCCTCTAGGCAGAAAAAGGCATGCACAATATGCCCAATCCTTGGCAAAGAGGCAATGCATAGCACACATACTGACACTGTAGGGAACCAGGGACTGATACCTCCCTTCAACTTGCACATACAGTAAATGGGATGCCAAACATGATACTACCTGAGCTTTACCATGTACAGGGAGTGTACTATGTGCATCCAACATAGTCAGTCCTCCAGCACTGTCCTCAATACTGGCCCAGCAACAAGCCAAGTCACTCTTCCTCTCAATTACTGAATGGAGTATTATGTTCACATACTTGTATGTATGATATGGCTGCAAGCATGCAAGGAAACTGGGTGACTGAATGGGATAACAGCAGACAGCTATATGGGTCAGCAGGAAATTCATAACAAATACTGGTGTCAACATACTAGGCAGCACTACACAAGGTGACATCCCTTACTGCAGTACATGTGATGGCCCAAAGAACTGTGGGTGTCAATATAGCACACACACATGGATGTCAATGAGGGTCACATATCTCTCACCAGCTTCACCCAGCAGAACAGGTGTAGATGACCATGAAGAAAGGCTGGTCTAAATCCCCCAAATTATGGCAATGGTTAATAGCCCCCCACCAGACCTAAACATACATACTACAAAAGGTCTGGCAGTTGCATTCCAGTTCTGATGGGTAAGAAGTCTGAAACTGAAATATATGCTATTAGGATCTAACACGTGTACTCTGCTGATATGCCTCCTGTCTGTATGATAGGTCACAATACAATATGAAATGGAAGCCAACAGAGTAACCAAACTACCACCACAGTTATTTCAAATATTAAAGTCTGCAGATGTGCACCCCACAACCCACAATCCCACGTAGAAATGCAGTAACAGAATGCCTCAGCACTCTCAAATGGCATACATTCCTCTGGCAAAGGCCCATGCCTCACCCATAGTGCCAATGTATGGAATGTCAGGGGGTCCCAACTAACAACTTAACAGTAAACAGAAAACAAATACAAGGCCATGTTGACAAATGCCAGTAGCATGCCTCCCCATGTCCTACTGCAAGGACTGTGGATCAGGCCATAAATACTACTGGGATAAAGGCCCAACTATAGGGATACCTCTGAGATATTGCTTACATAATGTTAGCCGGAGGAGGGAATAATGGGGGGGGGGGGGTGTAGAAGCATGGATGTCATGGAGTGTGTGAAGTCTGAAACTCTAATGTCTGTGCATCTACTCCTGACTGCAAATCCATGAATAAATAGCCACAAAACTGCATGTAAACCACAATGTGAAGGTAAACTGACCAGATATATGAGTCCTGCATCTGGAAAACCTGGGTGTATCTATACAGCTGAGAGGTATGGCCCCAGCAGGATATGGCCATTCCTT
The DNA here is from genome assembly GCF_019279795.1 of Protopterus annectens. Classification (NCBI taxonomy): domain Eukaryota; kingdom Metazoa; phylum Chordata; order Ceratodontiformes; family Protopteridae; genus Protopterus; species Protopterus annectens. The sequence continues at coordinate 1,648,175,370 of NC_056728.1, forward strand.
GAAGTTGAGAACTGCACAAGGAGGGGGAACCCCAGCCAGCATACTAACAAGGTGCTGCACCATTTACACAGAACCAGCAGTCTATTGTCTGTAGCTACCCCTCCACAATTGCAGGTGTGTGCCAGAATGTGTAGTCTATATGCCTCTGAATATTGGTCTCAGCTTCATTCATCTCATATTTTGCTGTAAATAACTTTTAACAAAGATTGATAACTGTCTGTAGTTGATGACATGACACATCACAGTGTAAAACAGTACATTTGTCAGAATATTTATGCTACAACCAAACATGTCACACAAGCAGCACAGACAGCAGTAATTACAGTTATGTTAAGCCCATTGTGTCTCCATATTGGCAAACTATCTACAGATATCCTGCAGAAACAGTTTGCTAGGTGTAGCTGTAGCACACAAAATCCTGAACTGGAGTCCAACCCTCCCTGGAATGGATGCACACACTCAATATAGAAGGTCATACTGGGCATGCTCCTACACTTAAAGAAATGAAGCCCATGTCTCACAACACAGTGGACTACAGATATTGGTTATTCACAGCTGTCTGTGCACACACATCAAATTGTACACCATTGTTACTTCACACACACACACACACACACACACACACACACACACACACACACACACACACACACACACACACACACGCACACATACATTGGATAGGAATACACATACATATCTAAGGCCAACATAATATAATATGTCAAACATACACACACAGACGTGGGGAGGAGAAAGACAAACAACAGAGAGAATCCCATTATGAGGCCTGTTCCACCCACTACACATCCCACTGGCCTATATCACATGATGTGCTGATGTCATTCCCTGTAGAAATACCTTTGATTAGCCATCAGCCCTATAGTGTCAGTGGTGCTTGTGATAACTGTGTAACACTACAGTACAAATAGGTATCCATGTAGCAGTTGTAATCTCAGTCCTGTCAAATGTAAAGTTGTGTGTGAGTGTGTGTGTGTGTTTCTAGATGAATGTGGTTGAGGCCATTCACACTCACTAAATCTCCCGTACCCCTCCTTCAGCACTTCTGCTGATATCACTCACCTTCAAAGATACCTTTGGACAGTTCTTCAACATATAAGCTCTGTGGTGCTTTCGAAAACTGCATAATACTATAGTATAGCAAACTAGTTAAGTAGGAGCTCCAGTCCTGATCCTGTCAACTGTGTAAATGTGAGTGTTTGTGTGAGTGAATGTGTGTTTCCTTGTAGAGACCTGATTTTGTGGTCATTCACACTTACAACACTTCCCTTACCCCTCCTTTAGCACTGCTGCTGATGTCACTTATCTTCAAAGATGCCATTGGATAGCTCTCCATCATATAAGCTCCATGGCACTTGCGATAACTGCGTAATACTATAATGTAGCAAACTAGTTAGGTTGGAACTCCAATCCTGATCCTGTCAACTGTGTAAATATAAGTGTTTGTGTGAGAGAGTGTGAGTATCCTTGTAGAGAGCTGATTTTGAGTTCATTCACACTTACAACACTTCCCTTACCCCTATCTTACCACTGTTGCTGATGTCACTCACCTTCAAATATACCTTTGCACAGCTCTCCAACAAGTTAGGACCCTAGTGTGTGCAATAAATGCTGACCAATGTAGTAACAATAGCTACATAAGTATGGGTTTGAATCTCATCACTGGCAAATGTTTATGTGTGTACATATGTATGTCGGTACCCCAAAGATTTTGGCTCCATTTACACCCAGTACATATCTCAGTGCCTGACTTTAGCAGTCCTGTAGATATCATCCTCCTTAGAAGTACCTGTTGGCATGCTTGAACCACGCAAGGTCAGTGGTGAATGTGGTAACTGTGTAACATCATGGTCTGAAAATATAGCTAGAGGTTTGACTGTCACCCCTGGCAAATGTAAATGTGTGTGTAAGGTAAAATAATTTCTGGAATCACTCACTCACTACATCACCCAATGCCAGTATTTACAAGGGCTGGTGATGTTCCTCACCTTAGCAGTACCTTGGGATAGCATCTGTCCTATAAGATCTGTGGCGTATGTGATAAATGATAAAAATCTCGGTAGGGGTTTGAAAATCAGTGCTGCCAAGTCTTTGTCTATCATCAGTATCCTGGGTGAGAGGGCAGTGTGATTGTGTAATGACAGGATTCATTAGGGGGTGAGTTTTGCTAAAATGTCACAATTTCCACATTACAAGGCCAACAGTTGTCAAACATCATAGAGGTTGGTGCAGACAATCCACAGGCCTAAATGTCTAGTGCCATGTTCAATGACTACATGACAGTATGGATTAGTGAACAATATAGGCAGCCCTTCTATTACTCAGAGATTATTATCCACCGACGTATCTTACACCAACACACTTGGCTAGGCAACAACTACTATATCAGTAATTCTCCTGCATATTGCCTCACAGATAGTACCCATGGTGTGATTGCAGTGGGCTACATGCTTGTTGACCACAACAGTGCCACTGACATCAGAAAGTACTTTGATTTGTGTGTTATCCAGCAAGTAAAAGGACATGGCACCCTGTTCCATCCCCTCAGTAGCCCAATCAATGTGTACAGTGGCCCTTTTCTCATGTTCCCAACTGGACGTCTGCAACAACTGTAGAGTCTGCAAATGTACCCCACAAAGGGAATACCATGTCTTATACACATGCCCTGTATGGACAGATGGCACTAACTCTACTGAATATCTGTATCATACAGTCAATGTAGGTGTAATCACTACCTCAGTTACATAGCCATGTCTCAAGAAATGAGGTCAGGAATTCTACATCAGAAGATACCAATCTGTACACACAACATGCCCCAGAGACCTCAAGCATACTTCCACATATCAAAGAACATGCATGTGGGACATGTGCACATCCCAGACACTGTCCATGTTATAGAATATAGATCACATACATGGGAAGCAGTGCACATCACTGACCACCCACAATAGAAACCTGGATGAGTGGATGGGGAATACAATACCCACCCCTGGGGACCACTCCCGTGACTATATTCCTGAGCCACACTGGGGACTAGTGTCATATGGCCTGATGCCAAAGTATTCCCTTGGGCTAGCCTTGTAGACCCTTCAGGCCCATTCACCTACTACACACCTATGAAGCAATGAACCTATGGATCTCAATACTGGCAAATGTGTGTGTGTGTGTGTGTGTGTGTGTGTGTGTGTGTGTGTGTGTGTGTGTGTGTGTGTGTGTGAATAGTGATCCCAGTGAGTTTGGTTGATGAATATCCCCTGTGGCTGTGGTTATTAGCAATCGGAGGTATGTCCAAACCAGAACATGTACTATTCACCATTTAACAACAGATGTTGTACATCAACATGTACCAATGTACAACCCTCAGCCCTATAATCTGTGAGGCTTATGCAATCACTGTTTTAAAGACCAGAATTTACCGTGCACATACTGTACCCTGCACATGACATGGTGGATGTGTCACCATACTGCCATACTCTGTGACCTTGCTGCACAGCCACAATCCAATGACACAAAGATGCGTAGAACAGACATGGGATACAGCATGTGAGAACACATTCACTCAGCACTTCACTTGTAGGGGGAGAGAGGGGTAAAGCTGGCCCTGAATGTGTTGCCAAGACTGTGGCCAATATCTGTTGTCTCAGGATAGGTATTAGCTTTGTGCAGTAACTCACAGCCCTTGTGTTTACTTGTGGAGGTTGCTGATGTAACTATCAAGGCTGCTGTGACTGTCATCAGTGTCTGCTGCATTTCTGCTGCCATAGATGCCTGTCTGGGACTCCATGAGGGATCCAACATTGTGTTTGAGGCTAATAAGGGAGTTCAACAGTCATGGGACACCACCTTAACCTGCAACAGTGTCCTCCTTTTGATGTACACTTCAGTAATGGCAGGTGACCATCACATTGTCTCTCAGTGTTTGGAGGACAGTGTCTCGGTACTGTTGGCTCTGGCTAGTACCATGCATTCATGTACCTGTTTGTACAGTGCCTATGTGTATGATTCTGCAGTTATGCAGCTACATCCCATTGCTATGTGTGCAGTGAAGACATCAACCCCTGTTTTCATGGCTGCAAAGTCTGCTTTGGAGAGTTTTTGCAAGGTGGTTATCTTTGTGTGGGTGTGGTTGACATGTTGAGTTCCATGTTGATTACAGCCTGTGTGAATCTCATCCTGCAGGGATTGACATCTGGGGATGAGCAATGTTCCATATTTAAGTGGTCAACACAGGTCAAGGCTGTTGCATCCTCTACCAGGGGCCAGTATGAGCTGGTCTAGGGCAATGGAAATAATAAATCCCAGAAGTGTTGGGCCACTATACTGCCAATTGGCTACATACCCCAGATGATGGAGGGGTAGTTGAAGACTCGTACTACATCAGTGTTGCATTGTACCATCAGAAATGGCAAGGTGTTGAGGAATGTACATTGACAGTATAGGGACATAGATGTGGACCCATAGCAGGCTATGGTCTGGATAGCCCCATTACCCCAAGGCAGTTGTACTGGTAGTATCTCCAATGAATTGTGATGGGATGCTAGTCTGGAGGAGTTCCTATCCAATGAATATGTAGACAACACCACCTGTGGATGTGTGGTGTGGTGCATTTTTAGGGGCCTACAGCTGTGGAATGCATCATAGCCTGTTACTGCAGGTCTACTGTCTGCTGTTGTGAACCACCTCTCCATTACAGCAGACATGTGTCCTCCACTCTGACTGCTATGAGTGACTGCATCCTGACAGTTAGATGTCCACTCTTGAGCAGCATGACCCTCAGATTGCATACATGTGTAGCTGTTATGGTGGTAATTACATTAGGAACACTGCCTCATAAGGCACCATAGGAGTTGTAAGACACGTAGACAGTACCTGGCATCCCAGCACTGACAGATGTAGGACATCCATCGCAACTCATTGGGTTCTAGCAATCATGCCATCCCAGGCAGAGAGGTTCTGGATCCCCTGAGAAAGACACATAACATGTAAGCCAATGTTGCAGTCAACCATCTGTTTATAGTACCACAGCATCATTCTGGGTGACAGTGGTACACTACACATGGCTACTATCACACCTGCCTGAACCACATAATCAGAGAGTTTAACCATGTCTCCTGCCATGTAGTCCAGGGAGGTGTGTCCCAATTCATTCACACCCACATGGATACAGAGTGATACTTGTAGTTGTAGTGGAGTGACATGACTGAGTCTGTCATGTGTTAGATGCTGGCATGTGATTGATATTTGGCTGTTACCAGATCAATATTCAGCCTAGTATGTAGGATGTGTATGCCTTAGTATGAGTTACCCATGATCACTATATTGCGCAAGGTGGTTAGCTTTAGGAGCTTAAGTTGGGGGCATACTGTGTAGGTTAAATGTATCCCTTGGCATTTGCCATGTCACGGTGTTTGAGTGGGTGTCTGCTTTGCTGGTCTGTGCTGTTTGGGTAGATGTCCAGTGAGTGCCTCTCGGAAGGTGGATGTGTGGCTTTTTACTGTATGTCATGGCTGCCAATGTGGGAGTCATGGTGAGCTATGTGTCCTACATAGTGTGGGGCAGGTGTTGAGCTTATCCTGTTGACCTGCTAGTTCATTCTTTGCTGGAGAGTACATATGTCCACATTGGGTGATATGTGGATAACCCTCACAGGGCTGAGTGTTTGGTGTTTAGAGAGGATGGTTGCCTGTGTACATGAGGCATTTGCAACAGTGTCCCAGAATGGACAAGTGCACCAGGTCAATGGGTGAAAGCACAGATAACCACCCTTCAAGCATGCCAGGAGAGGTAGACATAACTAGTAAATACTGGTGCAACATCTGTGATGAACGAGTACTCTTGACGGCTCACAGGTGTGTCACACTTCACGATACAATAGCCTGGTGAAGTGCCAAGCCATAATGCTAGTTGAAGTACAAGACAGAAAGAACTAGCATGATGTACGGGTGGTACAGAAGGCAGACTGTCTGCCACCTGTAATACTTTACCACAGCTGTGCAGTTATCAGCAGCTTTAGCTATGTGAAAGATCCGTAAGCTCTGTAGTGTGTGTGGTAACAGTGTAACACTATAGTTAGCATACCTAGACAGGCAGGGGTTGTAATCCCAATACTGGCAGGTGTGTGTGTGTGTGTGTGTGTGTGTGTGTTTGTGTGTGTGTGTGTGTGTGTGTGTGTGTGTTTGTGTGTGTGTGTGTGTGTGTGTGTGAATCATGTACTTTGTGGCTCATACCATTTTTGACGTGTGTACTATCCGTTACACTTTCCTTCACTCCAATTTAGTAGACCTGCTGATGTCATCCATCTCAGAAGTACCTTTGGTTGAGTTGAAAATGTGTAAGTTCTGTGTTGCGTCTCATAACTGTGTAGCACTATAGTAAGGATGTCTAGATAGGCAGGAGTTCTAATCCCAATACTAGCAAGTATGTGTGTGTGAATCATGTACTGTTGGCTCATACCATTTTTGACCTGTGTACTAACATTTACACTTCCCTTCACTCCAGTCTAATAGGTCTGTTGATGTCATCCACCTTAGATGTACCTTTGGAAAAGATGGAAATGTTTAAACTCTGTGACGCATCTGATAAATGTGGAGCATTATATAGGAATGCCTAGATAGGCAGGAGTTCTAATCCTAATGCTGCCAACTGTTTGTTTGTGAGGATCATATCATGTGCAGCTTATACCATTACCTCCTGCTGCCATTACTTTATATAGTGTGGTGACAGCATATGCCTCACATGCAGCAGGTTAAATCATTGTACAGTCCTCTGTTCCGATTTGTCTATAATATCCATATGTTTGAAACCTATACGTCCTCAGAAGTGTTCTGTGTGCCTTAACAATGGCCATGTATGTGATATTATAGCCAAATAGGCCACAGTGAGCATACTGACACATATGGCAGCATGAGGTATCATACCTGACTGAAACATCATGCTGAATGGACATCTTCCATCCTCACAGATGGCCTGCATTGTAGGTGCAATACATGAGTACAGATGCTTAGTTTTACAAGTGCACTGTACCTGTTATGGGTCACATTAAAGGCTGGAAGAGGTGTGGACTGTCATATTGCAGTCCTAATTAGTATGTAACAAGAACACCTTGCATCTTAAGAGGGGTATGTACACAACTTATATCCACTGTATACCAGTAATGTGTCACGCATGACCTTACCTTAGGATGTTTGTCCAGCACAATTTGGTGGCCTCTGTCCAGACGTCTTGGCACTGACAAGTTGTAAGGTGTGCTACAGGAATGTTGAATTCACATCAGATAGGCCCCATTGATGACCACTTTAATGCAATACAGTTATCCCCAGCACAAGTGAACATGCACAACAAGCAATATGGCTATTACATAAAGCAATATAGTTATTACTGATGATTGTGTGCATGGTGAATTGCATGTGCGTCACATGTCTGTGGTATTGTCAGGCAACAACAGAAAAATGTAATACCCACCAGCTTCAGGCTGCTGTCCCATATGCAGACCAGAGGGTCCTAAGTAGTTGTGAGAGGGGGTTATTGTCAGCAGATGCACATTTGGACTTGGTATAGGGTGGATGCAGCATGTCTGCACATCTATATTATTAATTGCAATAATACACAGTGTCCTGTCTTCACCATAGATGTGTACCTCTGTGCATTAGAAAACCCCATCTACAGCTGCAAATGGACCTGACACATGCACATAGATACAATACAGATACATGTATGTCTGATACAATAGTGTACTAATCCCCACTGTGCCTTTACCTGCACGATCCTCATCCAGTGTGTGTGTGCAACCCACCTCCACAATGCTTCCCTCAGCATCATGGCTTGTGCATTCGGCATGTAGCCCAAATGTGGTGAGGAGCACCTCAGTGAGTGTCAGTGGGGGCTGGATGGCTGGGCCCCCATCTGTGTCTAGCCGGTCTCTTGCTACAGCAGCAGCCCATTGATGGGCATGGCATTTGAGGTCAGTGGCCCAATGTTGCACATGCATGTAATTTCTGCTGTGCAGTCCATCATCATTTACTCTGTGGACCACACTGTTCCACAGGGGAGTCCTCTCCCACAAATCTTCTGTTCTCCATCCACATGACAGGGCATAATGTCCAATCACATATTATGTGATGATGTCTGTTTCCCCAACAGAGAATGCTGGTAGGTGAGCACTCTGCATGTTATCTGGAAGATATGAACAGGAAAAGGTCACAGGACCTCATATGGTTGTCAAAATGCACATCAACAGTGGTTACTTGCAAATAATCCAGACTACCCTGGAAATCTCCAAGCTATCATGGCTATAGCAGCTTGTATTACATGCCTGTCCCTGAGCTATCTTATTCCCCCCAGTGTTGGACACTTGATTGCATAATCCTCTATCCTCCATTCATTTTTGTGTAGAGGGTTGACAGTGGTCATCTTCCATGTGGATGGTGTGTGTATGGTGGCAGGTCTGTGTTTGACTGTGGTGTGTGATGGAGCTCTGAGCACATGCCTGAGTTCATGTAAGAGGCAGACACTGATGTTATTATGCCTCATGGAGATATGCTGTTGTTGCCATCAGTAGGCAATATGTACATGCTCACTATTGCTGTGGGGAGGAGTGTGGTTGCTGTGCATATCCCCATATACAACTGGCGTGGACAGGGTGGCAATGTTCCCACCTAACCTGTATGATGCAGGTTGTCTATATCCATGGCATGTGTGCATGATGTGTTCTTTACCCCCAGTACAGGGTGAATTGTGTTGTTTCATCTGAGACTTACATCATATGTGGAGACACAGTTGCAACTGTCCTTGGTGGTGTGGATATGTCCAATTTATAGTCATATTCAGCCTTACAGAACATCACCTGTTAACCTACCTGATTGCTCAGATATAGGTGGCTTGCTTCAAAGTTGTTGCCTGCACCTATCTGTCCCTGTATAGCCAATGTAGCAACCTATTATGCGGTTTGTGTATTGCTGCTGTCCATCAAAGGGAATTACTCTACCTTGGTGGATGCTGGATATACAGGTCAGGTACTGCTGTGTCCATATAGCTGCAGTGGATATAAAGGCTACACAAACCTGATACACTGCCTGGTATTTGTAATTGGAACATGACACCACAATAACTCATTTCATAACAATTTCCAACTGTAGTATGACCTATAGCTTGTACAATTCAATTGAAAACATAACTGTTTGGTCTGTGAAAACATGAAAATAATACTCAGCAGAATAACCCAGCTGAATGAGTGTGCATATCCTTAAACTTTTTTATGCACCTCTTGAGATGGTTATAGCATTCATCCATCTTGGTCGGGACTCTAACATCATGGCACATCTTCACTTGGCAATAGTTGCTTACCTTCCTAGAAACACCTTTGATTGTATTGGAATGGAATTGGACAGTTTAGGGGCCACATTATGAAATGATCTTCTGTGGTCTGATTGTCATACAGCACACATACCTGGCATTCCAACAGGGGTGTGTGCAACTGTGATATCCACTGTACATAGGGGTTGATATAGTTGTTAGTGGAGGCTTGGACAGAGGCTCATAACACAGGTGGACACTTCTGATTAATACCTAATAATCATGCTTACTCCAGTACCCACATCAGTGTTAGGGCAATGCAACCACCACCAGCTGTGCACATATATGTCTTTTGTATGCACTGATACTGATATAACACCCATGTGCAACACACAAAACCTATGTACCTGACTGCTTGAAACCCATGTGATTAGTTTTGTGCCTTCCAGCTAAACATATGCATACATACATGTGCTCAGGGGATACATGGTATTCATTTCTTTTGAATGTAAGTATGGAAAGAGAAGCAAGACTTGCTTCATTAGTCAATACTTAGACCATCACTTTAAAAAGGGTATGACAAAATTTCCCTACATAACCAGGAGAGGAACAACTGAATCTAAAAAATAAATACAAACTAAAATCTAAATATTTTGATTAATTATGGACATTATTTTGATTTATATTTTTTTTTTTATATTTATTATTACCAACACCAGATTGATGGTGGCCATGGGGGGTGCCCCCCCCCCTCATGCAATGACCTAAAACCTCATAATGACCATACAACTACATATTCAAATAACAAAAAGTTCATACATAATAAATGTATGAATGTAAGACAATATTTTATTTTCCTGGTCGTAAAGATGAACAGCAAAACATGGAATACATAACCTTTACATATACAATGTTGAAATTTTTTTTTGAAATATTTAGTCATGATTTCAAATGTCATCATATTGTTGGATGTCCAATATATAATATAAGAAATGTTTGTTTGCAATCAAATATATATAGAAAACCAACATTTTCAAATTCATTTCACATTAACAGAGCTGGCACAGACACCCAGAAAAAAAGGTTGCTGTTGGCGGCCAGATGGTCAGCAGCCAGGGATGGTGATGTGATGGAGGGAATTTATTAAAGAAATTTAAATTTATGGCATCTATGTTCATTAACAGGCTAAAAAAACTTTTTGTGAGAAAATATTACAGATAAAAAGATGACAGAATAAAAGAACATCTGCTTGATATTCAACAACAATCTAATATAAATCATATTTTTAAATTTTATTTAAATAAACAAGTAGTAAAATTATTTTACAATATAATGTGAATATATTTATTAATATTTAACATTTATTTGAATAGTGTTACAAACCAATTTCAATGAAATATATAAACAATGATATATTAATTCATACTATAAGATTATATTATTATTACTTTTTTATTATATTATTATTCCATCAGATCATACAGTTTTGGTTTAATTAAAAATGTGATGATTATTTAACAAGCATAAATAGTGACATATATTTATTCATTTATTTCAAGCATACATATTTGACGTGAAGTTTTATTTTAATACAATATTAGTATAGAATTTATTAAATTTAATATAATTAGCCAATTAGGTGTGACTTGTATATTTAAACCAAGGCATCAACCTTGTGTGTGTTTTCTGAAGAATAAATATCCCATTATTGCTGTGACTTGATTCATCTTTCTACAGCTGGATTTATATTGTTAGTGAGTTTGACCTTTTTGGTACACTGTATTTACAGTCTTGGTGCTCAATCATACCTCTCAACCTGTTACAGCAGTACGTCAGGACAATGGCACACATAAATGGGTGTCAAAAGGGACATCATTATTGATATTGTATTAATATAGCTGCACCATACATTAGTATGTTGATTGCACAGTAGGCTTAGACATCACTGTGATAACCTGGAAGACATCCAGCAGTAAGAAGTAGGCTATTATGTTACAATGCCATTGCTCACAGACCTGCCAATGGTTTGGCTGACATAACACAGGTATATGTGCTTATTATCCAGCAGAACACTGTACAGTTGAATGATCTTAACTCAATATATCACATGCAGTTCAACACACACGTCTGCAACAGTACTCTACTATGCACACACCCTCTATAGGTGTCTTAGCTTTACAAGGCAAACATGTGTCATACTCATAATCACAGGTAACATGGATATGGAAAACATCCCATTAACTGGCATAGCAGTGGCACAGTCACAACTGTTTGATAGACACCCCTGTGGTTGTCATATATGAGCTGTCCTTTTCCTAGGTGAGTCAGGCTCCTGAGCTGTGTTCCCACCTCATAACCTCTCAGATCATCACATTTGGACAATGCCTAACATGATGGGGGGATAAATAAGGACAGACTTTAAATATACCTGCTACAAACATACAAAGTTTGTAAAATGATACATTTAGCATTACAGTGAATATTCTTCAGGATGTAGAGTCTTAAACTCAAGTGTTTGTCATTACCTGGTGACTTCAATCCTCAGCTATTTGCCAATACAGATCTCAGGATGAACAGACAAAAATACATTATGGTAAAATGTGGACATTCTGTGAGGATCTGTACATTTGAAAGGTATGTCTGTGATATCTCCCACTGCAGAAAGGGCCAGATGCTAAGGCCATAGCAGCTGTTTAGCAGGACATTAGTACAGCATGTCTTGTTGGGATATATATTTCTCCAAATCATATTTCTTATTATTACAGATCAACTACTACATTCAATTACTTGCTTACATGTTCAACTTACCTTTTTTCTTTCTTCTCTTTTCCACTTTATGTCTCATTTGTTATTTCTCTCTCTCTCCCTGTGCACTACAGGGATAGAACTGGTTTGAATAGGTGGCAGCATGGCTCTTTGTTGGTGATTCTCATGACTAGGTGATGGCCTGTGCACCTATTGGGGTTGCCCACTTGCTAATTGCATGCAGAACAGCTGTGTAGTTCTTCCAAATGCTAATGTCATGGCAACGCACTCCTATAAATGAGTACTCCATGTGGGTGTTGGCCCTTTCCCTTACTTGTGAGGAAGACATCCTGGAATTGTGTTGGCTACTACCTCTTACAACAAGACTTCTGGAGACAAACCAACTAAAGGGTGGGGAAGTTTCTGGACTTAGGAGCAGAATGTGACTATTGCTGTTATATGTTTGGAATACTGCTAGTTTAACAGGATTTGTATGCACATGGTAATTCTGCATGAGTTTCAGTCTGAAAAAGTTCTGTCTCTGCATTGCTGTCAACTGTATAGTCATCCGCATAATGGCCACAGGTTAGCCTGTTATGTACGGGCAGTTCCCCAGACAGGTGTTGTCCTTGGCAAATCAGTAGCATACTCTGGTGATTATATTATGTAGATGGTAACATCCTTTTTTTCTGACTTTATATCCCTTAGAAAAGATATTTCACAACAAACCATGTAACACCAGCAACTTTCTCAATGTATAACAGCAATATTTCATGTGTGGCCATGTATTTGGGTGTCTATCCACCTGTCTGTTCATGTCAGGCTGTGTCCAGATGTCATACAGTAGTAGGTGGATAGGTATACTGGTCTATCATTATTTACTGCTGTAATTCCTGCTGAGGGGAATGGCTGGGAAACATGTTGAAGTTTCTACATTCAAGAGGTAGGTGTATAGAAAATGCTCGTAGATGGCCTTGTAACATAGTTTATGTGGGGGACAGTAACATACCTTTTAAAACTAGGCTCTTAGAACATGTCAGATGTATTACTGTTAAGAAATATGTCAGTTCTATAGCTGTACATTTCAATAAATCACACCATGGGGACAGTAGTGCATATAAAGGCACTGTCTCTGAAAACGTCTGTTCCTCAGTGTGATGAACCATTCATACAAGAACAATTGTTATGTACAGACTTCAGTGTACTAAAATAAACTGTGATGTTTTGTCCTGTAGGGGGTTAAATCATGAGTGTAATTGGAGGCTGTGTATTCAATTATGTAATTAGGTGTTAATTGCTTTTTGGGGATTAAGGCATGTATTTCTTGTGATGTTTACTCCTTGAAGGCTTTGGCCAAGACATCAGAGTATAACAAACATGTGTGAATTACTGGCTGGTTGTATTTCTCTTTGCTATGTTCAAACATTTTATTTGTTTTGCTAAGAGATTGTTGTATGCCTGGCCATTGTGTATGGCCTATTATGATTTTGTAGCAGTGTACTGTTCAGTCATTTATTTGGACTGGGGGGGTAGATGTGAGTGTCATGGCTGCTTTTATCTCCAACTGTGCATGCTGCCCCAGTTGTGGGGGTTCTATCAGCAGCAAATGTTTGTATGGGCATTTTGGAACATGCATGTATATATAACATTAACATCAGAGTATAACAAACATGTGTGAATTACTGGCATTGTATTTCACTTTGAAACCTATGTTCAAACATTTTATTTGGTTTGCTAAAGTTCATTTGGTCAAAAATGGAATATAGCCCCTGCTCCACTGCAGTGCAACACTGGGAGTGAGAATATTAAATAAGGGGGGATGTGGAGGGCACAGCCCCCCACATAATTTTAATGTATTCACAATTATAAGAAGGTATATCCATCAGAAATGTATTGATATATATATATATATATATATATATATATATATATATATATATATATATATATATTGTTAGTAAAACTATTGCCATAATGTGGGGGATACGCCCCACACCCCAATGTGGGCTGCCCCCACATCCCCTTATTTAATATTCTCACTCCAGGGTTGCACTGCAGTGGGGCAGGGCTAAATTCCATTTTCACCAAATGAACTTGATCAAATGAGCTTTCAGTCAAGTGAGCTTTCAGTGAAGTGAAATGCCTGGAATCATTTTGACTAAGTGTAATTCGACCAAATGTATGGAATCCATATATATATATATATATATATATATATATATATATATATATATATATATATATATATATATATATATATATATATATATATATATATATATATATATATGTGTATATATATATATATATATATATATATATATATATATATATATATATATGTGTGTGTGTGTATATGTATTTGTATATGTGTATATATATATATATATTTATATATATATATATGAATTTAGACTTCTTTTAGGTGTAGTAATTAATACTGAGCTTTTAGAAAGGAAATAAAAACTGAGACACTGAATAGATGATTAAGCTTTCGCTCTTATTCAGGTGGAAGAACTTCATCAGAATAACCTATAGTCAACAATACTTACATTATATGTAACTAGAGTCACATGTAAACAAAAAAACAATGAACTACTTATAACGTATTAGTGCAGTAACCAATAGTACAATCAGACAATATTTAAACTGTGCCAATCATCTTAAAGCAATAACCATGAACATACATATGAATGATAGGCACATAAATATTAAATAAACACTCCCTTGTGTTAGCTTATCATTGAACAAATATACAGTGTGCACACGGAATATGTATGTAGGAAACATGAATATTCATTAAACTATACAAATGGTGACTTATAAGTGTGTCAAAGGTCATGGATGGATGCAAACACATTTTGTAGAAAGAGAACAACTGTCAAAATAGAACAACTGTTAAAATACAATTAAATCTTCTAGGGAGGGTGGCCTAATGGTTAAGGTGCTTACCTTATAAGCACAAGGTGCAGCGTTTGAGTCTCAAATAACCTATGAACCTATAATTTAAAGCGCATTTAATATTAACACTTTCATTCAGACCAGGGTATGTTTCTGAATTAAGCAGTAATTGTCATTTAAGTTCTCTTAGTTCTAAATATAATTTCCTAGCTCCAAACATTCAGTTAACTTGTTCTAATACTATGAAGTAAAATTTACTAAAAGAAGAACAAAAAAATGCTATGTTTAGCAAGGACATTATTTAAGTTCTTTGCCCTGATGGCTCCTAGATGCTCCTTAATTCTATCTGAAAGTTTTGTAGTAGTTTTACCTACATAAAATGCTTTACAAGATGCACAAATACCTGCATATGCTACTGCTGTAGAATGGCAGAAGAAATATTTCGAAAACTTAATAGTATAATTACAATGTGTGAATGTGTATTGAGATCCTATGAAAATGTTAGGGCATACCACACATTTATTACATGAATGCATCCCATTTTGAGAGTTAGAAGTAGAAGTAGAATTAATAAGAAAAGGTAAATTTCTGTTTTCTAAATTCATTCTTATGGTTTTGGTTCTTTTAAATGAAAAGGTAGGTGCAGCGCCAATAGCAGCTGACATAAATATATATATATATATATATATATATATATATATATATATATATATACAGATGTATATGTATGTATGTTTGTATGTATATGTATATATATAATATATATCTATATATATATATATATATATATATATATATATATATATATATATATATATATATATATATATATATATATATATATATACACATAAATATATGTGTGTGTGTGTGTGTGTGTATATATATATATATATATATATATATATATATATATATATATATATATATATTTATTTATTTATATATGTGTGTATATGTTGTTGTTTGTCTTTTTCCCAGTAAGGGGTTGCCACAGCGGAACTCCAGTCCACTAATGATTGGCAGTACATTTTTATGAAACGTCGAGGTGCCAGTTCGACGCCCAGCCTTCAACAAAGGCACGCCCATTTACACACACATGTCTTTCGAACGCTACCCAACTGCAGGGGGGACATGCAGACTCCACCGTGGCATTATATGTGTATATATATATATATATATATATATATATATATATATATATATATATAAATGGTTCCCCTTCAAACCATCGAAATTTCAAAACATCGAAGTTCAGATCATCGAGACCAGAACATAGAGTCTGAAAACATCGACGGTTTGAAGGGGAAGAAAAAGGTAAGTGTATGTGGGAGAATGTTTGTGTTTTTGCAGGGCACCAAGGTGACCCACATACTGTGTGTGTCTATGTGCGATCTGTGTGATGGCACTACAGATAGGGTACAGAAAATCTCCCGTTTAGCGCTTCTGCATATAGCGCTAAACAGGAGATTTCCCTTTGCTCCACTACAGTGCGGTCTCGGAGTTGGAATATTAAAGTGGAGGGGGTGTGGGGGGGCACAGTCGGCCGCATTCCCTACTGTTGAATGACTGTGCTGCAAGATATGTTTGAGAAAACAGTAGCCATATTTTCAGCTTAGATAGCTTAGTAGTAACTTGCTGTGGTAATAGTATGCAGGGTCCTGGCTTCAATGCTTGCAAGGGCTGGTTATTTTTTTGCTGGGCAGAACAAGGGCTGTTGGATACAGAGTGATTAAGGCACTTTTAAGCAGCTGTAAGCGGGTTTGTGCGGCAGTAAGCAATGCTAACATCTGGTTAAATATGCTTACAGACATTTAGCCTTAAAATTGCTTAATTTATGTAGGCATCGCTTAGCACCATGCAAACAGGCTTAATTCCGCTTACTACTGCTTAAAAGTGTTTACTCCCGTTTACCCCTGTACTAATTTTTTTAAATGAAAAGAAAAAAAAGGGTTATAGGAAAGTGGTGAAAAAGGGGGCATGCAGAAGGAAAGACAATAAGGAAAGTAGCTAGGGATGTGCAGGATGGGTGTAGGGAAGGTCCATAGCCGTCCATTTCTTCTACAACAGCTGTGCATGTATACTGAATTTGTAAGCATATTTTGACACTCAAACCCCTGAGAGTGGGGTGAGGACAGCTATCGTGTTGTTAAGCTAATTAGACCAGACTGCATGTGTGTAGTGGACTCGTATGAAATGGACAGCTATGTATAGGGTGACATTTTTTTTGGGAACAGTTTGCCCTTTTTTTTTTTTAAAGGTGAGAGTTGGATGTTGGGGAAGGATAGTATGTATATTTGGGGAGGTAGGTTGGGTAGGAAGACAGACAAGGCAGCATACAGGGGTGTTATATGACATGTGGGGGGTAAACACCTTGGACAGGGAGGGGCGTTTGGAAATCAGAAGCCCATGAGCCCCCAAATGGATACAGTGGGACTGAGATCATCATCCATGGGCACTTACTACTGCACCTTCACGGCCCTGAAGGTGTCTGCTCTGGGGGCTGAGCAGGAGGGGCAGGCTGACCCTCTATTTGTGCCATGCAGCCCTCAAGCTGGTGTAGCAGATCTCCAAACCCCTTTCGGAGCTCTCTACTCACCAATCCTTGGAACTGGCTTCGGATGATGGTATCCTGTCCGCGGCTGCTCCCAGGGGGGGATTAGCCCCATCCCCTGAAGTGATTCCACCCGAAGGTGGTGCAGGACCAGCAGACGAAAAGGTCCCGGGGTGGGTTCCAGACATGCTGAGACCTGGTGCCACAGCCAGATGAGGTGGGAGAGGTGGGTCTGCTGGGACCGGCCTTCCCAAACGTGCTATGGTGTTTTAAAACATATGTGGGTTAGTAATAATCAACTCAATACAGGATTAGTTATAACAGCATGCATAGATATTCCCATTAACCCAAAAACAACAGATTTGGAACAGATGTATAGCAAACAGAAAAAATGCATATATGGCGCCACAGTGGCCATTACAACAGCATGCAATTTACATTGATAGAAACAGGCCACAAATGATAGTATTTCAACATGGAACATTAGTAGAAACTCATTTCAATATTTGTTGCACAGTAGGACATATGTCTCTACAGTAGGTTTGGTGTAAAACATACTCATTGATTTGTGTGTTTACATTATTGTTGCAGATATGGTGAGTGGGGAGGGAGAGATGTCAATTAACAACTTGTATATCCTTGCAGTACTCACAACTTTAATGATCTTTGCTCTAATTATTACTCCACTGCTATTATTACAATATCCTATGGCCTTGGCTTGGGCAGAGGTATGTTTGTACACAGTGTATAGCTACTTTCTACTTCTCTTACCTGGAAGACCTGTGCGGGGAACGTTTGTTAACACAACCTGACTGTTTCTACACATATTCCCAAAATCCTAGTTAAAATTATGCAAACAGCTTACTACTACTCCTGGGATTCACACCATGGCTCTGTCTGCTAAAAATACAACAATTTGTATATCATCAGAGTAAACTATTGAGAAACTGCTGTTTTTGCATTCAATGTTTTCTGTCTAAGTCTCTCTTGATTGCACAATCTGACCTTGTAATTACAACATTCATGTACAGACATTCTAGACATATTTTTATGCAGCACAGTGTAGAAAACAGTGGTTAACACAACATTACTATTCAGATATTAGATCTTGGTGAATGTAACATGTCAGGCCATACAATACCAGAGTAAACACAACCAGTCCAGGATTTAGCACTTTATTGCCAGGCAGTTACACTTTTATTTAAATATGACCTATATGGGACTAATACTGTCATATCGCCTGGTTTAGTCAGTACAAACCGTACACATGATTTATTTATTGCATTTGTTTACCGGGACAGTCCACTGGGCCTAAAAGAGCCCATTTTCAGTGGAGGCCTGGGGAGAAAAGCACCAACAAAAACATAGATGCAGATAAAAAATTAAACATTAATTGTTAAAGAAGTAGAAACAGTGTGTTACACATAGTGGATACAGTAATATATACATAATATATACAGAAGTCAGGCATTTTGTTGGTTTGATTACAGTAACATATACAGAATATATACATAAAAGCAGGAATTTAGTTGTTTGCCAGATGAATTAAAAGTGGTAAAAATGGAGATAAATTAATCAGCATTATTGTACTAGTACCAACAAGTGATGAAAGAAAAAAAATAAATATGGAGGATGTATCATCCATCACTATTAGTAAAATGCCTAGGAATTTAGTTATAATATAAGGAGAAGGAAAAGGTTAGATTATAGAGCAGGCATATAGCCAGGAAGTGTTGAGATAATTCTTCAGTATTTGTTTGAAGGTGGTACTACCATTTTTACTGCCTTTTTACTTTATACTGCCAGGTGACATTTTACTCCTTTATATTTATTTGGCATGACTACTGCAAGCAGGACTGTTATTCACCAGCCTCGCAATGCAGCCTTTGCAACCTGCTGTCATGGGCTTTATGGTTCACAGCCCACTCAGCTGGAGGTTTAATGAAAACAGAGAAACATTTATGCATACTTATCCATCACATACACAGGCTGGACTTTGGTAAACAGTTATTGCTATGAGTACTTACACACTGCTGGGACATCTCCCCTCTTTCTTGCTTCTTGGACCCACTGTTCCAAGAGCTCCCTCTTCCTCCGTTTCAAGTTGGCATAGTGGTGCCAGACCTGCTCACCTGTCTGAGGGATACCAGTGGCACTGGTGAGATCATGGGCAAGACTTTTCCAGGCTTCTGTTTTATATTGGGAGCCCTGGTACTGGTCCTGCAGCAGTCTCAAATCATGTTTTTTTTACCAGAAGTCCTACCATGACCTTGGACTCCTGTATGCCCCAGCACTGTACCCGAAAGTGCATGTCTTCTCAAAACCTTGCCATACTGCCTACAGTGGAGAGCTACAACCAGTTATGAGCTGTATTCCCACCTGCAGGGTTTAAATACGCCTGATTTCCCACCCTTTGCCATGATTGGATGGTTTTGACAATGCTGAGCTAAGCTAAGCTACGGGCAAACCTGCTTAGCTAAGGTTGGCAGTGCTTAAAGGAGAAGGTTCAGCATTGCTTACCAATGGGAAAATTCACTTAGCTGGGCTATTCATCGCTTAGTATTCATATATGCACAGTGCTTATACCTGGTCAGCATAGATGTGCAATGCTTAGCATTGCTTATGTTTTAATATATTGGACTGCCACCTGTTTGAGATTGAGTCATGATTCATTACATAATATAGATTTATTTACCTTCCCTGATATCCCCCAATGTGCTGTAATTAATTTATACTTGTGTGACTATACTGTATTGGGCACTTGTGTTTATATGGGGGTTTCACTACTTTATTACACTGACACCTCACATCTGGGCCTAATACACTACTCTGGTTGAGAAAAATACATTACTTCCTACATAAATATACAAATAAATTAAAATTGTAATATTTATACATACAAAACAAAAGTTGCTTTTGGGAGGCTCAAACCATGAATGACTATATATAAGACATGCACTCTACCCCTTACACTATTGCACTTATGTTTATGCTGGATGTCTATTGCTTTCTATTTTATACTGCCGTTTCAGCTGGGCTAAGCGTAGCTAAGCAACAGGCACACCTACACAGCTATGCTTAAACTTTATTGCATATGTGAAAAAAAAATATTTGTTGTGTTTTTTACTTCACACCCTTTATAATATCCATGCTAATGCTGAACCTGTTATTCAATCAACTTTATGGCTTTGTCCAGATTCCTTACTCTGACAGGTTGGGAGGTGTACACTATGTGCTTCATACCCTGGTGAAAATTCATGCTTATGCTAAACCTGTTATTCTATCAATTTTATGCTTTGTAGGGACGATTGTCCCTTATGCCTTTGTCCAGATTTCTTACCCTGATGGGTTGGGGGGTGTTATGAGCATTCCCGCTCAATTTAAATTGCCGTACGGCAATTCTGGTGTGCATGGAGTGTGCATATTGTGAGAACACTGCTCTCAGACACACCCCCTGCACTCGTACACAGAACCATGTCTGTTTTACAGCACTGCAGCACGCCTTCATGAATATGCATGACACTCTGCTGTGCTGCATGAGAACGGTCCCTTCCGTGCAAGAATAAGCTATTCTTGCATGGAAGTTTGCTGAATCCTGGGGCAAATATGAAAGACTTAAATTATGGCTGAGACAAGACTGATACATGATATTTCTCTATGCAACAGATTAGATAACTAAGATATTCCTGGTTAAGTCTAAGCACAGAAGAAGTCTGCATGAGTAGGCCCAAAGTGCTGCTTAACCTAAAGTAATTGATGCCGAAAGTGAATGTCACTTTAAGCCACAGATCACTTTTCATGCCCAAATATCTGATACTATCATCTTTATTTAGATTTAATTAAAGGACAGTTTTTTTTAAAACAGTAAATAAATTATTCCCCATTATGCATGAATCAAAGAGAATGTATTTGGTGTTTACTGGATATACACACTCATAAATCTTATTGTCTTACAATCTTATCTTATAATCTTATTCTTCTACATCAATTAGTTATCACCTATAAAATTCTCCATTACCCTACTAATACACCCATACTTAACAACCTTGTTGCCCCTTACAGGAATCTTACTTCCCTTCGCTCTGCTAACAAACTGCTAGTAGCTACTTTCAAATCACACAATAAATCTGGTGACTCCTTGTTTACAAATGTTGTTGGCTCATACTGGAATAAACTTCCCACAGAACTGACTACTTTAAGGCTCATCACAACTTTTCAAGAAACAATTAAAGAACTATTTCAAATCTCACTGGCTTTGCCCTTGCTCAAATCCTGACTGACCTCAGCATCCAACTCTCACTATAGTTCTCTCCATTACCTTGTTATACATCCATCTCCTCTACTTGTCTCTCTCACTAGTACTACCCCTCCTCTGTAGCTCACCTAACATCCACTTGGATATTACTATTCCTATAATGTCATCCTCTCTTTACACCAGATATATTACTGCAACCTGTCATCTCACCTATTATTGAAACCTGTATATTGCTTCCTGCTGTTCAAATCTGGTTCTTAAAACTATTGCCCTGGCACAAAATGTTTATCATAATTGTTAATACTGTAAATATTGTATAGACTCCAGTGTTTGTTATTATCTTTTGTCATTTTCAATTCCTGCTTCTGCAAAGAATATGGCATTAGCGATCCTTACTGTATTTTTCATTTGTTAAATTGCTTCTGTACTGTTACTATACTACATTGGAATAGTTCTTTAGATTCTTATAATTGTCTCTTACTGTGCTGTTTTTATGTTATTTACTAGTATATAGTGGAGCTTTTCTCTTCGGGCCTCTGCTGAAAATGGACATGTATCCAGCCAGACTAGCCCAGTCAACAAATGTAAAATAAAATAAATAAAATAAAATAAAATAAATGTGCCTGATATTTGCCTGTTTACTTTTATGGGCATCAGACCTTGAGCGTGAGGACCATATAATTCTATTTCATTTATTTATTTAACATTTATTTATTGGGAAAGTCCGACTTGGAACAAAGCCAGTTTTCAGCAGAGGCCTGGGGAGGAAACCCACACAAATGGAGGGAAGACATGCAGAATCTGCAAAGAAGGTGCTCCAGCTGAGAAATGAATAAGAGAATGTCTTCCTGTGAGGTGACAATGTTACCTCTGCACCACTATATAAATAAAAGATTGCACATACATACTGAAAGTGGCTGGAAGAAGGGTTTCTACATATTTATGACAAAAAAGTGAAAACAAATTAGTAACTAATCACAAGTCTTTGAATATGTTTGCAGTGTCGTCAAAGAATGAGGTTTATCTATTATAATATACATTATATATATTAGACTAGTTGGCATAATGGTTAAGGTCTTCACCACCCCCCCCATGCACAAGATGCGTGGTCTGATCCTGACTTCTGGCCAATGCCAGTATGGAGTTGTCATGTTCTTCCTGGGTCTCTCTGGGGTTCCTCTCACCTCTCAAAAACATGTTGAGTTTTTCCACCTCATATTCACCCAAGAACAGAGCTGTGGGCAGCAATATAGAGTTTAGATAGTGCCCTGCGGAGGAAGAGTTGTATAGACCAACCACTTTGGGCAACAACTGTGGTGAACATTATCATCGAGATAAAAGAACACTGACTATAGACTGCATGCCATGTCAGAGCTAGCCACTCGAAGGTGTGAAAACTGCCTCTAGGTGATTCTGTGATGTTGATTCATGTCATACAATGGGTATGAGTATTTGCCATTGATAAGTGGGTTGAGGACCTGATCTACAATGAAATACACCAGGGGCACCTGCTAATGGTGGGAGGGGGTGTATGTGCCCCTACTGGATAGTGTTTGCCTGTCATAAAGCCCAGCTTGTGCTACCTGGGATAGCTCTGTTGAGCAAAAGCTGGAGTAAAATGAAGCAACCTGCCAAAGATGAACTAAGAGCTCATAGATTAGTACTAGGCTAACTGCTCTTGTGAGCCATTTCACACCTAGCCAATTACCCCATGTGAGAAGCAAACCTTGCACCTTTAAGTAACCACCTTCACCATTATGTCATCCTCCCACTCGTTCATTTACAGGATGCAACATGATGATCAGTTGGAGGTTGGACGTACAATGTATGCAGGAGACAGATGGAAGAGCAGTGCAGCAAGCTTGTCACAAGCCTGGGATGCAGAATCTACTAGATAAGAATCGGACAAACTAGACATGATGTAGGGAATTGTGTTGATAGAGAGATTTCAGAAGACAGTGAAGGATGCCATCAGAATTAGTGATATATTCATAGCAATCAGCTGCAGTGTAAGGAAAGGGCACTTTTTTATAATCTCAGCCTATACCTTCATATCAAGGGTGTGATACTGAAGAAAATACATTCAGGCAGCACTTGCAGGACCTACTAGATAAGCAGGACAACATGAATCGGTGTTGGTAATGGGTGACCTGAATGTAGATATTCAATCAGACAGAACAAAATTTGAGGACTGTTTTGGTCCAAATGGGTGGGACAACAGGATAAAGGAGACACCATTCAAAACTTATGTCTGGCAAATGGCTTGATGGTGACCAAAACAAGGTTTAGCAAGCACAACACTCACAAGATCACATACAAGCATGTCCAACAGTTAACCCAGGTAGGCTTTCTCCTAGTAAGGAAAGGGTAATAGGGTTACTGGCATTGATTGCAAAGTCATACTCAATGTAACAGTTAGTCCACAGCATAAACCACTGTTTGCCACAATCAGCTGCAAGCAGTGGTCAGAGAAGGCTCTAAGGTCAACAGATACTAGGCTGAAGATACGAAGATTGACTGGAAGGAAAGTACACAAGTTCAAGGAATTACTAAGGGCTGCAGCACCTCAGGAATGAGAGGAAATATGTGGAGTTGAAAAAGAATGACAGTGCCTCAAAACAGCATGTGTGAGGACTACAGAACAGTATGTGGCTGAAATAGGTAGGGAAATAAAGAATATAAGATAGCAAGTGGTGGAAGTCCAGGAAGTTATAAAAATAAAGAAGGAGTGCCGAAAAAAGTGGGAGATAGAAAAGATGGATCAGGCTATGAAGGAATACTGGTTGGCTGACAAAGAGGTTAAGAAAGAAGTTGCAATAGCAAAGAACAAGACATCAGAAGCACTCTGCCAACTTCAGGAAAGTGACTTGGTGGATGGCACAAAGAAACTGCCAGGAAGAAAGGCAAAGACAGAAAGATAAAGAAGATACTCAGACACCTTCTTAAAGTAAGCCAGTAACCACCTGCTCACTAGGCAATCAAAAGCAGATAGAAAGAACACGTTCAGCAGCTTTCTGAATGAAGAAGACTCCATAGAAGCTGTACTGCCTAGACACAACCTACACTGAAAAAAGAAGAGGACCTCACCCTTGAAGAAGTAAGAACAGTATTATGGAAAATTAAGTTGGGGAAGCAACAGGCTCAGATGAGGTCATAGCAGATATGATCAAGATGTTGGGGGAGACAGGGGAGAAATGTCTCCTGAGTGTAGGGAAATAAAAGTGTATCCCAGGTGACTGGAGAATAAGCATACCAGAGCCAGTGCACAGAAGCAGAGGGGGCATTCATAACCATGGGCATTATAGAGGCATCAAACTCCTGTGACATTGTATGAAAGTGATAAACAGGCTGATTGATAATGAAGACTCCTGTTCCCATCCTACCTAATTTCATATTACACTTTCTTCCAAGTTTCCCAAACTTATTTTGTGCATTTTACTGCCTCCTATAGTTCTACATCCCTAATGATGTATTTGACAAACTACTAAAATAGTTACCTTATGTTATTAATCCCTCAAAAAAATGAATTTTTTTCTTATTGCTGCTTTTATTGAATTAATCTGATATAATTTGTAAATGAAAAAAAAAATTCTGCTTTTTATTATACTGTTTACTTCAGTAATCTGAAATGTTTATTTGAAATGTGTACAATGGATTTGTATTTTTTCTGTACTATGTATTTGTATTTTTCTGGAGCTTTTCTCCCCTGGACTCCATTGAAAATGGGCTCCTTGTGGCCCAATGGACTGTCCTGGAAAACAAACTGCAAATAAATAAATAAAACTGCAAAGACAAAGGGTAGTAGCAAGCAAGTTGGGTGATGAGCAGTTTAGAGTTAGATCAGCATACAGCACAACCGATCTGATGTTTGCAGTGAGACATATAGCTGAGGAGAAGCTAGAGTTTAGAAAAGAGTCCAACTGGGAATTCCTGGAGATGGAGAAAACATATGACAATTTGGGTAGTCCTGTGGTGGTTCAAGGTCCCAGAAACATCAGCTGAATTACTGCAGGTTATGAACAAGGATCCAATGTCTCAAGCACGAACAGTGTTCAGCCTCACTTAGGGGTTCCCAGTGAGAATAGGTGTGCATCAGTTTTCAGCTCTGAACCCACTGCCTGTTCATATTGGTGATGGACTACATTAGCAAACAAGCTTATTTATTTATTTTTTTTACATTTGTTTACTGGGAATGTCTAACTGGGCCAAAAGCCCATTTACAGCAGAGGCATGGGGAGAAAAGCTCCACTACAAAAATTTTAAAATCACATGTAGAAAAAGTAATGCATAACAAGTCACTAATATAAGGTCTCTTATGCTAACTATTTATACAGCACTGAAATAGAGAAAATGTATAGAGTCCAAGTAAATAAGTTAACAAATAAGCTGAAGTAAGTATAAACGTAGAAACAACATGGTAATATGAATGTAAAAACTGACTGAAACACTGCACAAGTAAATAAACCAGAGAAACCTTGAAGCACTTTAGTGCAATATAACTTTTATTACACGCTTTCGTCCCAATGGATTTCATCAGATAACAAAAAAAAGAAATAAATAATTCAAACCTATTTATACACAAATAAAAGTAATTAACAGTTCACTAACCATTTAACCAACATGAATAGCTGATAATTTTATTAAAAATATTAAAAGCATTTATAAGTAGTTGATAAACTCTCCCCCGGATTCACGAATCCTCCGTGTAAGACTAAATAAGTCTTACTCGGAGGCTGCAGTTGAACGGTATGACGTCAGCGTGCCATGAATATTCATGAGGGCACGCTGACTCAACCCCAAGTCCAACACGGACCATGCAGGCAAGCAGGGGGCTTGTCCGACTGCCGAGCAGTGTAAAGGTCTACGCCCCTGCAAGTGTGTGAAAAAACAAAATGTCAACACACAAGAGTGAGTCCGCTCAAATGTCCATGTACCCAACACCACACTCCCTGACATTGTAAACCCCCAGCACAGTTATAAAAAGTAAAACATTATTTTTTTTTCTAATTCCCAATATAGCTGCCCGTATTTGCGTGTGTGTGCGCGGGTGTGCCCATTGCTTAGCTGCAGTTAGCAATCACGACAATTAAGAGCATAATAAGGAATGTTCATGCAAATTACACCAAGTAGTAATAGTGCAGTGGCAGAGTGTTTGCACAAAAAGGAGGCATTCACGGTTTGAGTCCCACCACTCCCCTTCCTATTTTATGTTCCAAATTAGTATATGAAATAATTTCTGACCTATATGATTAAACGTTTACTAAAAGCATTCAAATGGCTTATGTATCAGTGAATAAAATGTATATTTATAAAGGAACTTGACATATAATTTCCTGCAGTTAAGCACCGCTTAACCCAGCGCAGTATAGTTGCCCATAGCTAACTCGCGCTTTACCCAGCACAATGTAGTTGCCCATAGATAAAGCGCGCTTTACCCAGTGCAAAATAGTTGCCCATAGCTAAATAGCGCTTTACCCAGCACAATCGGTTTGCGCGGAGGTGTGCGGCTAGCCAACCAGCGCACCGTCGGGCAACGTGGAGCAACGTAGAGCAAAGTTGTTTAAACACAGCCACGCCCCCTAACCTGTCTGGACAGTAGTAAAATAAAATCAATGATAAGGTTTGAACCCAGGACACTGTGCACCATAATCAAAGTACTGAACCACTAAGCCATGACAGCTTAGGATAAGCATCCACTGTTAACATATATATAGTAATAAATGTTAGATTAACAATTGCTAAGCAGGTTTGCAGTCAGCCGAGAATATTCAAAAATGGCCAATCACAGAAAAGTGCAGGAAATGCGGCATATTTAAGCCACATAGGCGGGAATACTCGCCATAACTGATTGTAGCTCCCATCTGCAGTTAGAATGTCTGGTGCTGGAGAGGGTACAAGCTTTCGAGTGCAACGCTGGGGCATCGAGGAATCAAGATACATGGTTCGGCTACTAGTCCATCGGCATGAAACTCGACTCCTGCAGGGCCAGTTCCAAGGAACGGAGTATAAGGCAGAGGCTTGGAACTGGTTGGCTCATGAACTCACCAGTGCCACAGGTGTCCCTCGGACTGGTGAGTAGGTCCATCACCACCATGCAGACCTGAAGAGGTGGAAGCAGGACCTTCTGAACCAGTGGATCCAGGAGGCCCATCAAATGCGTGATGCCCCACTACTAAGTAGGTAGCCATGGAATGCAGTATGTAAGACAAGCTAATACAGTCTAAATAATGGATAGGTATGTCTCAATATCCCTTTATTTACTTCACAGCTGCAGGTTCTCGTGCTATGAATCAACAATCCTATGCAGATAGGCTGCTAAGGCTGCGCCACCAGGCAAGTTAGTAAATATTCTGCATGTAGTGTTACATGATATATGTGAGTGAGCATGACAAAAGTGTTTCAGCCCAATAATACAGCAATAAAATGTCCTGATTAAATCCTCTGCATGTACTATTATATAAAAAAACATCAGTGAGCCAGAAATAGAGTGTACTAATCCATCAATCAAGGTAAAATAAGTCTGGAATACTATCCCTGTATGTACTGTCATAACATATAAGTGAGCAGGCCTGAAAAAGAGTGTTGTAACGTATCAAGAAAGGTATAATATGTCCTGAATATGTCTTCCATATGCTCTGTAATAACAAGTAAAGGAGAGAGCCTGTAGAAAAGAGTGTTCAATGTAATTAATAAAGGTATAAAACTTGGAGTGTGTCTGTGTCACTTACTTTGAAATGTTGTTGTACCTTTGCAATAAAAATAGTACTGTTGTATTAGGTGCTGTCAACCCACAGTTGTGCAGTTCCATAGGAAGTGGATGAAGGAAGTGGCAGTAGCTGTGAAGCATAAAACATTCATTCCCTGAATAAATTCTCTGCATGTACTGTTACATATCATAAGTCAGATAGCCAGGAATAGAGTGTAGTAACCCATGAATAAAGCAAAAACATGTCTGGAATACTATCTCTGCATGCACTGTCATAGAAAAAAGTGAGTGAGCCTGAAAAACAGTCTTGTAACCTATCAATAACGGTATAATATGTCCTGAATAGGTCTACTATATGCAGTGTAATGTCAAATAAAGGAGAGATCCTGTAGAAAAGAGTTTTAATGTAAATAAGAAAGGTATAATACTTGCAGTGTGTATGTGCCAGTTACTCAGAAATGTTGTTGTACCCTTGCAGTGAAGAAATGTTACTGTTGTATTAAGTGTTGACAACCCCCGTAGTGCAGTCCCATATAAAGTGGATGAAGGAAGTGCCAGTAGCTGTGAAGTATGTAACAGTCCTCAACAGTTGTGAAATGGCTGACATGCATAGGTAAATCTGGCACACAAGTAGCCTGTCAAGGTGTTCCCCAGAAATGTTAGTGTGCTACTTGAAAAGTAGGGTTGTGTAGAAAACAAGTGAAAAAGACACGTGAACACATCCAGATGTGCAGATACATAAATAAGTAAATTTAATACAAGTATGTAGCAGTAACATCTGCTTCTTGGACAGTTACTATGTCAAATATAGGTCAGGTATATAATGAAGTAGCCAAACACACAATGCAATCAAATGCATGTTGCCTGGTGTAAGAATACATGTAGGTGATATACACCTGCAGTCAACAGGAATGTAGTGTACAGTTAAAGTACTAATAAGATGTTAATGGAGGTTTCTTTTTACACCCTACTCCATGTGCATAAACAATGCAATTCCACACCTCAATGGGTATGTCTAATCTCATAACATTTGTTGGGACATATGTCCTATTGTTATATAAAATCTGCACTTACTTTGATGCATGTCCCCTGTTAAAACACCACAATCTTGGTGGCCTGTTGCCACCAATCATCCCTGCATGCTGTTGTAATGTCCACTGTTGTTCAATACATGCATGTGTTATGCTTGCTGTTCAACTGTTGTAACCCTGGTGTGTTGGGTTAATGGGAATATTACTGCATGCTGTTACAATGAACTTGGAATGCTGTTGTCTATGTTGTAATTAAACACACCTAATCACAGAACGTATGGGAAGGCCGGTCCCAGTGGACACACCTGTCCCTCCTCAGCTGGCAGTTGCACCTGGCACCAGCAGGTCTGGTGCCCAGCCCAGGTGACCCTCCTCCATTGGTCCTGTGCCACCTTCGGGTGGAAGCGCTGCAGGGGATGAGGCTCACCCCCCCCCCGCAAGCATGGGCAGAGGAGGGTCTCCTGTCACCCTCCAAAGTGTCCGGGTTGTGGTGCATAGGGAGATCCAGCGTTTAGTCGCTGATCCCCTACACAGCTCAAGGCAATAGTTGCTCGACTCGCGGGTGAGCCTGCCCCTCCTATGCAGCCCCCAGCACAGTGACCCTCGGGTCTGTGAAGGTCCAGTGGTGACTGCCCATGGGTGGGGATCTCAATCCCACTGTTACCATCTGTGGGCTCATGGGCTTGCAATTTCCAAACATCCATCCCTGTCAATTGTGTTCACCCACCCCATGTGTCATACTCTGCCCTTGTAAGCGTCTTGTTTGTCTTGTCTGTTTACCTACCCAACCTAACTCCCCAAATATACCTACTTCCTCTACCTCACTTTCCACTCTCCCTGAAAAAAAAACATGAAAAAAAAAGGGCAATCTGTACCTGAAAAAAAATTACGCCCCATACATAGCTGTCCATTTCGCACACATGTCCGTTGGGCATGTAAACTGATAATTATAATTGGCAGTACAACACACTTTGTTGTCCTCACCCCTCTCTCAGGGATGGAAGGTTTCAAATTTCACTCCAAATTTGCAACATATGCACAGCTGTTGCTGGTAAGAAATGGGCAGTGATGGACCTTCCCTATACCCGTCCTGCACATCCTGAGCTTGCTTTCCTACTGTCTTTCCCTCTTTGTGCCCCCTTTTTCACCACTTTCCTATCTCCCCATTTTCTTTTCTTTCAAAGAAATTAGCGCAGGGGTTAGTGGGAATAAGCACTTTTAAGCAGTAGTAAGCGGGTTTAAGTGAGTGTGCGCATGTGTGCGCTTAGCTAAGCATCGCTAAGCGTCGCACAAACCTGCGCAAACCCACTTACAACTGCTTAAAAGTGCCTTAGTCACTCTAGGTCAGGGCCCTTGTTATGCTCAGCAGCAAAATAAAATACCTTTATCAGTCTCGAACCCCAGACTTTGGGCACATAGGACTGCGTGAAGTACCACTAAGCCACAACAAATATACAGTAACTTGGTGCTGCAAAAAATATATCATGCATTACAATGAGTGAATGTAAAGGAAAAATAGGAAGGCCATAACACAAAGCCTGTTCTGTGGATCTTTACCAGCAATTGTTGTGGGATTGAATTACATGAGTGTGATGTGAAAAGCAGCCAAACAAGCAGAAAATAATGTTGCAGAGGCACTTTACAACCCCCACACAGTATCATAGCAGCACAAACACTGGCATATCTGAGTAGGGCAGAGGCCATACCTCCTAACTCAGTCAACTTTCCAGGGATGTCCCTGATTGTGAAACATATTTTAGCTGTGTCTCTCAGAATCCCACAGAAAAGTACTGATGTCAGTCAGAATGGTGGGCTATTACACGATGAATACTGACAATAATAAAAGTAGACACCGCTTGTATGTCATGAAAGGAGTACTAATCCATATGCATTGCTTCACTGAAGTATACACCTACTGTTCCTATTATGTGTAAGGTGTACCTCACTTTCAACTACCTATCCATGACACCATACAAAGATGTATCTGACTGTTCCATAGGCCCAGCAGAGGCCCAAACACAGAGGCATATAGGCTATACTGCTGTTACACACTCTGCAAATAGCTTTCTTAGGACCTCCCCAAGCATACCCTTATGTAGGAGTATAACACAGAAATACCAATGGATGTAGCCATGTACTGGTAGCAACTGACTGTAACAATGCCATTGTAACAGTGCTGAAAACACCTGTGAGTTGCACAGACAAAGAATGCCAGTGTAACCGCTGGCTACCATCTGAGTAGGTTCACAGGTGGGAACCATGCAGACAGGCAACCTGCCCTGAAAACCCACAGGTACACATCAGTCCTGTAAGTCCAATAAGATAATATTCACATATTAATGCATAATGCTCTCAGTATGTACGCCTCCCCCCAATTAAGATACTTGTGCGTTTAGGGTCTACCAAGTGTGTAGGTAGGCATACTCAGTACAGGAATTGTCCAGTTGTCCTGCGAACCCTGTGGTAATGTCAACAGTAAAAGCATAAACCCTGCAGAAGTCAGTACATTAATATTCCCAGTATAGTCACATAAATGCTGTGTAAGCATTTGTAGTGGTGAGTAAAACTCTACACTGATAGCTCAGTATTGGAAGTGGCAACAGTCAGGTCTGAGTACAACATGTACATCACTGTCTACACCTCTAGCTTCATTTATAAGACGTATACCAACATTCTGACTTGCACAACAGTCTCCACAGCAAACAAGCATGGGCCCCACTCTGGATATCTGAAAGGGCTACACCTACATACCTTAGCAATTTATAGCATTGGATTGCTATGACAGTGAGTACTGCAATTACCACTCAGCAGGCTGTATGCATTTACTAAATGCTGGGCAACAATTGGTGCAGAGGGCATCACATGCACATGTGCACATACCTATAAAAGCAGACAGGACTTGCTATCCCCACATGCAATCATTACATTGCAAGTTCAACATAGTGAACAACGCCAAGCAGGAAAAAAAAAAAAAACAGTATGTTTCAGTACCAAAAATAAAATAAAAAAAACATACACAGATGGACCCGGAAGGGACATACAGGTATGTAACAGTTTGTAGTTACCGGCAGGTAGTAGATGGTTATGGAGTACTGTTGATCCTCTGATACATGCATATGTGGCAGCAGTAGGTATGTATGCACTGATGCCATGCATAAGTATTGCCATGGAGAAATTGTTGGGTAGCTGTGTGCAGTGGGACATAAGTGTGACAGTTGTAGCTCAGCAGTACATGTCAAACATCTGAACATGTTATCTATGGTCTGTACAGTACTGCGTTTAATGGCAGTTTTGGGGAGTATTGCAAACACCTAGATAAACTTGGATGTCACAGAGAAAGACATGCATGATAGTCACATAATGTGTAGCTTAGCATTGGCAACCGCTGTAGCAGGCTAGCATAGCAATGTATCATTTGCAGCTATGTATACGCTTGTACTATTACTGTATGCACACATGTGACAACTGTCCGTTTTGTAGCAAGGCCCAACAGGTCATCCGTGAGGTGTATGGACTTACAACAGTGTGGATCTTGTGTCTGTATGGCACACACATATGTTGAGATACATGTGTGTCTGATTTATGAGCATCTGAACATGTGCATAGAGCAAGGGACATACTGCAACTGTTTGTGAAGGGTGGACATTTATATGTTGGTGCAGGTTGTTATGTGAATATACATATGTAGGTTGTAGTGTGTGTCAAACAAGACAGCATACAGTGCTGACATATGACGTGTTGTTCAAATGCCATGGGTATGCTTTGTTAGGTATATAGTCTCCCAGATATGGGGTCCTGCTAAACATATAGGGGCTGAGAACACCTTCCATGCATTCTGCACAAGACTGTGCAATATCATTACATAACTGTATCCCCCTCAACCTTAGCATTATTGATATTCCACCCATGAAAGGTGGACTGTATATGTGCTGATATGCATATCAATGCGTACACCAGTGGATGTTGAAATGTATGCTCCAGCTGAATGTTGTACATGTATTGCCATCCCTGTTGTTAAAAGCCCTGTACCCATGAACTAACACATAGGTGATAGTGTACTCAACACCGAAGGTGTGATAAGAGTCTATGGGACACAGGTGGACAGTAGTGTCCCTAATGATGATCACTGTGTCACACTAGTCATGTAAACCTAGTACAGTCCACATGTCATCAGTAAATGTGTGTCATCCATGGAAACAAAGGTCAGGGTTCCACTCCACTCATCAGTCATAACACCAATCATAGAGTACAATGTCCCTGTTGGTATGTACATCAGAAGACATACACAGCAACATAAGATGCCAGACCCATACTTCACAAAGAGTATTACCAGATTCCAACAGATGCCCTATGCTGACTGTCTCACCAAACCAATGCTACACTGTGTCACATACCACCTACCGAGCAGCTACCCCTGCCCAACATACAAAGCTATGGGAAACCCACAGGTGTTGGACATGCTCCATGTAAACAGATGCAACACCAGACAATATACACACTCTACTGATCAACACCTTGTAATGTAAAAAGCAGAACATGCTCGACTGGCACATCATCATCACAGACACATACCGTACTGTGGAACCAACTACCTATCAACAGCATATGAAGGTCCTTAGCAGTTGCCATCAATAACCATGATGATTGCATGTGAGATAGGAAACACAACCCGGTAATCACCCCTGTTGCTCTGCATGACAGGGGCACAGGAACCTACATTACATGTGTGTTGTAGTGCAGGGTACCATATGTCTATGCTTCCATAGGCCCTATGGATAACAGCCTGTCAGCTACCTAGGACACGATACACACACGCATGTACCTGTTGCAACACATGCTATGTCAGGTTGACTGTGTGTGATGGAGAATGTGTATGTGAATGTGTCAATGATGTGTATATGTGTGATAGCCTAGTGGGAGTCTGTGTATACCATGGTATGTAGTGTTGTAGCTCTAATCCCATCAAAAGGTCCGTATGCTATTGCCAGGCATGAAAATCACTATGGCATACGTTGGGATGTAGTTCCATGTTGTTGAATGGAGTGTGCCTTTGTAGGCTAAAGCAGTACATGTATGCTTATTGATTATTAACACTAGTGAATACAAGTCACATATGGACTGTAGTACTACCTGATGCTGTATGCCTCAACTGCACAGTATGGTTTATATCCACATGGCTTGGTAACACACTTTTGTTTGTTACCTGTAGTCCTCACACATCACATACCTCAGGCATGAGGTTATATATGTGCTGACACACAGTAATGTATGGTACACAGGTAACTGTAATCTGGGTTGCCATACCCTTGTGTCTTGTAGCTATGTCTGATGTGTGTGTGGGTATGCCTGTAACATGTCCTCGGTGGTATGTGTGTCACAGGATATAGGTGCGTATCTAGCAACATGTATAGTGTAGTACAGCAGTATGCCACCTATAGTGGTGAATGTGCACATATGTTACTGAGGGGTTTGCTATCAACAAGTAGTGTGGTGTACTGCTAGTACCGTAATCGTACTGTACATAGATTTAAATGGATGACAAATGTCTGTATGCATTAGCTTCATATACACCTCCTGTGGCTAGGTGTTGCATTGTGTCAAATACAGTGTGCCATGTACTGTTGTATAGTCCTACATACTGGTTTCACTTTGTGGTTGTGCAGAACATGGTTTGGTATGTAGCATGTGCCAGTTACTGTCAGGCAGTTGTGGTCTTAGCAGTCATATGTGTTATTAAAAGTGTGTATCTGCTGACAGCCAATAGTTTGCTATATATGGCATTTCAATGATGTCTGTACATTAGAATGTTGAGTGTGCAACATGGCTTTTTCACAATTACTGTTTAATTGTCTTCCAGGGTTATGGCACACAACAGAAAGCCATCCTATACCCCTGAGGAGGAGGAGGAAGTTATCAGAGATGCACTCATCCAACATTATAATCTACTGTTTTCAAGATCCTGCCAGGACCAGCATGGTCACACTGCACTGTGGCAGGATGTTGTCCATCAGGTGAATGATGTAGGCATGCATAACCAGACTTATGAGCAGGTACACCATCACTGCAGTGATTTAATCAGACATGTCCGGCAGCATGCCTCCGATGTCCACAGACAACAGCTTGCCACAGGTGGTGGTGCTGCCACACATCCCCCCCTCACCAGAGTGGAAGAGCTGCTCCTCAGCGTGGTGGCTCCTGGCCAACCATTACAACACACCTGTGTCATCATGGAGGCCAGAGTCACCCAGCACAGTGACAACGAGCGTGCAGGTAACATGTCATAACCATAGACCACTGTTATCCAAAGTGTTTTAATATGCATTAATCAGATGTGTACTGTGTATGCAGAATATGTGGAGCCGGGTGTCATGCAATACTGATAATTCGGGACATTATCTGTATGCCTGTGACTGTCAACCCATGTACTACTGTATAATTGCAAACTCAGAGCAGCAATGCCATAGTTGTTGACACTAACATACTGTCTCATATCCTTGCAGGTCCCTCTGACGTGATAGCAAGACAGGAGACCCATGCTGGTGAATGGGCTACAGTCAATATAGCATATAACATGTGCATGTCATAGGAGAGTTGTAGGCCATATACACATGTTAAACACCTACGCGCAGTGCATGCTCTGCATGTTATCTGTGTGACTATGCACTTCACAGTGACATGAGTAGCTGACTCATACACATGCAACACAAAGAACATCACAAACAAGTGGGTACACTGTAGTGGACATTGTATAGGCATAGTCAGTACACATGCACACAACATAAACCACTTTGTCATATGCAGTATGTGTTAATATGATACACATGGCGCATGTAGACACCTGCTGTAAGGTCGTACTCCAGTATCCCATATGTCATCAACACAGCACACATACTATACCTGGGTGTAGAGGCCTATCATGGGGCAGTGTGACATGTGTCAACACACAACACAGTCATGTTAGGCAATGCTCCCTATTAAACACCTGACATGCCCATGCAACGACTGT
This sequence comes from Protopterus annectens, assembly GCF_019279795.1. Lineage (NCBI taxonomy): Eukaryota > Metazoa > Chordata > Ceratodontiformes > Protopteridae > Protopterus > Protopterus annectens. The sequence goes on from NC_056728.1 coordinate 1,648,211,880, forward strand.
CTGTGAAGTGTTTAATGTAGCCTAAGTGGTGCAGGTCAGGTACAGCAAGATAGTTGCCAGTGTAACATGCATCAGTGTCCTTGAGTGACCACATGATGCTGCCTGATGATGGCTTATGTACTACACTACATCCAGTTACAGTACCTGCAGTACTACACATAGCATTCATCGTTAGACACCTGAGAGTTGTATGCATCCAGACATGGTTTGTATACCTATGAGTGATGGTACACATGACATTGGAAAGTGTTTCAGACTTGCAGTGCAATGTTGTGTCCATGTACACATTGTCTACCAGGGTGATGCCAATCAGTAAACAACACACATGCATCAACGACATGCATACTGTTAACTGCAAGGACTCTCTACACTCGCACTGCATGCTGTCAAGCAACACACATCCTGCATACTGGCACGTGTGAGGGGACTCTTTATCTTGTGATACTGTACTCTACCATCAATCACTAATGACTATGTTCCATATTGCTGTTGGTGTGTGTGTGTCAACTTGAATGCGTAGTGTATTAGTGTGCATGTGTTAATGTGTTCATGTGTTCATGTGTTCATGTGTGCATGTGTGCATGTATTCATGTGTTCATGTGTGCATGTGTGCATGTGTGCAAACATCCTGTACAGATGGCAAAGTGTGCTTCCTGTCTCCCTCTCACAGGTGCTGAGGTAATGTTGGATGGGTGCAGCGGGGAACCTGAGGTCACTACCACTAATAGTGACCATGATGATACATGTGTAGTGGCACAGGCATGTTTGACAGGGTCTGACGGTGGTCCACCAATTGACAGTACACAGCTTTCCACCCCATCTATGTGCACATACGTACTGCCATTACATCCCTCAACACCAATGGCCTTAGGTGAGGAACAAAATACGATAGGCATTGACCAAGAAAGTGTGGTATCCATGGCACATGCAACCCCACACAGCTGCCATACCCAGACACATGGAACGGTACTGCATAGGTGGATGTCCAGGGGTTCTCGTGGGAGCATCGCTGGCTGTAATGCCCCTGGCAGGCGTGCCCACACAGGTCTCACAACCTCAGGTATGTTCCGGGCTGTGATGCAAGCACAGGCACGTATGGAATGGTACACCAGGCAGGGACTAAGGATGCAGAGGGCTCATAACACTGTGATCAATGACAGTATCCGTGACCTTGCCGGTGCCATCCGCAATTACACCAATGTTATTGATAGACATTGGGGGGAGACACTAGATGTCCTCCGCAATGTTATGTCCATGTGCCAGGACAGTGCAAGATGGCTGGAATGTCGATGTGGACGAATGCCAGCAACATCCTCAGCTGGCAGCCAACGTGGATGACACCCAAGTGCCAGCCGCTCCTGTAGTGCCAGTACCAGCCCCAGCAATGTTGTGGCTGGGCTGTCGGTAGACTGTCCAAGATGACCACGTGCACATGGCTCTGGCCAGTCCCAGCAGGGACATGGGACCAGTCAACATCCCTCTGCCTCTGACGATAGTACTCACTCTGGCTTAGTACCCGATACAGTCCATGTCACCCCTGCCAGGCACAGGTACTGTGTCCGTGGCCAGAGACAGTGATCTGTACAGCTTGGCAGGTACAGTCTATGGCTGTCCCACAAACTCCCATATTTGGCAGCCACAAGGAGGTACTGTGTGCATGCAGACACACACACACATACTACCAACACGTAGGGCTAACACATACACACACACATCACATGAACACTGACCCATACTGTACTGTTGTCCCTCACACACACACACACACACACACACACACACACACACACACACACACACACACACACACACACACACACACATGTTGATTGGATGGGTCATTGTCGGGCTCTGGAAAACAATCACACATCCTGTGCATATGATTAAACTGTGCCACCTCCTGTCATCTGTGACATTGATGCAGGAACAGGATAACATGATGCTGATGCATAGGGTGACCTACTAGCAGTGTAGCAATGCTAGCATGTTGTGAACAGTAATGGGTAATGATATCCTTGCAGGTGTATCTGAGCAGGCATGATGCATCCCAGCACTGATTATCAATTTCATATTGTCTACATCAGTGTTAATCCCAAACATGGATTGTCCACACATGTCACAGTTGGCTGATGTGTGTGGTACTGGCAGCATGGGTTGTTGAGTGGATGTAACGTCTATGATGTGTGCTGTACAGATTCCAAGGTGTACATTTGTGAACATGGTGGAGGTGCACTGTTTGCGTGTATGTGCATGGTGGGCACATGTGAAGGGTGACATGCCCTGTATTACACAGTGTTAATACTTCATATTTCCTATTGGTGTCCAATATGCATGTCACTACACATATGTCACAAATTGGGTACACATGTGTGTATGACATGGTATGACACTATGCTGTGGGTGATACTGTTGATATTGATCATTGGTTAGCATTCTGGTAATGTACATAACCTCAACAGCCTGATTTTAACCAATCATTACATGATGTCTTGACAACTGACACACAGCTGTAGGATACACAGTCACATTAGAATTTTTATGGTTTTGCACTATGCCAGTTACCACTGGTAATAACCACCACACATTCACGTGATCACTCCTGTTTGGCATGTGTCTGTCCTAGGTACACACAGACACACTAGGGATATGTACATCCACATCTAGTGATGCATACAGTGGCCTACAAAGCATTTCCCGGATTAGACACCTATCTTCCACGAGGGTATCATACAGACACACACCTGTTGACAAACACATGTTGTGAAGCTATGATCCAACAACAGCATAGTCATCCACATTTGCTACACATAGTATCCTGATTGTACTACATTGGTAGTAGCACACAATGTGTAGCAGGGGTACCAATGTGTACAGACAGCCACATGTGATTTCATCTGTCCTTTGATATCCACATCCCCAAAGCTATGCTGATGTCCCTCAGTGTATCACATAAGTAATAAGGTGTCTGTATGCATATACACGGGGTTATTGTATACCTACCATGAATGGCCATTATTGACAGACTGTGTTGTGTTTGGGCATGTCTGTCATATGCCACAGGCATACACCCACACTCACACTATTCTATAACAACTGTCATGTGTGTGTGTGACACAGATGACCTAGGGCACAGCTCACTACAGTGGCTGAACTTGTCACATACATACATATGTTAGCTACGGTCCAAGAAGCAGCAGCAAAAACTGTCAATGGTAACAGATGTAGTTGTGTTGACAGCAGGCTTCACACCTATGACTTGAATGAGGTCACATGTACATATATGTCTTGTCCACACAGTTACCAATTTAGGTCACATGTACATATGTGTATTTGACACACAAATACCTGCAGTGTGCAATGCACATACTGTTGTTTTACTGATATGTCATACAGTAGTAGTAGCAAAACACACAACATTTTGCTCAACACTGTCACACACACACACTCAACTATTGCAGGATTCAAAACCCTACCTACCTATGTCATGGTACTAGACACATATGCATTACCACTATGCACCATATGCTTTACTGGGAGTTTTCATTTCCACTGCGGTTTTTGTGGGATACTGACATCATCAAACCAGCAAAAGGGATATTCACCTCTTTCAATGTGTTTTCAGTCTCAAAAAAGGCCACTTCTCTCATAGGATTACACACACTCAGCATTTGTAAGATTCAAACCCCTACCCAACTATGTTATGATACCAGTGAGATATGCATTAACATGACATGCTATATGCTTTATTGGGTGTTTTAATCTCCACTGCTGTATTTGTGGGATACTGACATCATCACACTTGGCAAAGAGGTATTTACCTCTCCTAATGTGTTTCCACAATCTCCAAAAAGGCCACTCCTCTCAAAAGCAATTTCACACACTCAGCATTTGCAGGATTCAAACCCCTACCTAAATATGCTATGACATTAGTGAGATACGCATTAACACGACATGCGATTTGCTTTACTAGGAGCATTCATTTCCAATGCTGTATTTGTGGGATGCTGACATCATCACACTTGGCAAAGAGATTTTCACCTCTCCTAATGTGTTTCCACAGTCTCCAAAAAGGCCACTCCTCTCAAAGACAATCTCACATACACAGGCTTCAAACCCATACCTGACTATATTATGACACTACTGTGATACACATTAACACAACATGCTATTTGCTTTACTGGGAGCATTTGTTTCCAATGCTGTATTTGTAGGATGCTGACATCATCACACTTGGCAAAGAGGTATTCACCTCTCCTAATGTGTTTCTACAGTCTCCAAAAAGACCACTCTTCGCAAAGGCAATCTCACACACACACATTCAGAGGATACAAACCCCTACCTAACTATGTTATGACACTAGTGAAATACGCATTAACACGATGCACTATTTGCTTTACTAGAAGCATTTTTTTGCAATGCTGTATTTGTGGGATGCTGACATCATCACACTTGGCAAAGAGGTATTCACCTCTCCTAATGTGTTTCCACAGTCTCCAAAAAGCCCACTCCTCTCAAAGGCAATTTCACACACAAACATTCAAACTCAGCATTTGCAGGATTCAAACTCCTACCTAATTATGTTATGACACTAGGGAGATACACATTAACATGATGTGCTATATGCTTTACCAGGAGTATTCATTTCCAAAGCTATATTTGTGGGATGCTGACATCATCACACTTGGCAAAGAGGTATTCACCTCTGCTAATGTGTTTCCACAGTCTCCAGAAAGGCTACTTCCATCAAAGGCAATTTCACACACACAGACAGCAATTGCAGGATTCATACCCCTATCAACCTATGTTATGATACAAGTGAGATATGCATTAACACAATGCGCTATATGCTCTATTGTGCGGCTTTTATTCTCATGCTATATTTGTAGGTTGCTGACATCCTCAGACTGGACATGGTAATGTGTGTGCACTTAGTGTTATGCAATCCCAGGAATGAACCTTGTGGGTCATCAGGTGTGAACATCTTGAACAGGAATCCATAATTCATAGCTTGTATGATCTATCTGTGGACAAATTGCCATTCTTTCATATGACAATACATATTCATGCACAGACTGTTGGTTTTGTGGATACAACATGTGTCTGTGATGTTGGTGAAGGGCTATTCAAAGTCTATGTGGGACCTGTGTTGCTTCTTTCAGTGATGTATGTCCTGAGTGGCTGCCTTGCAAGAAATCTAGCAGGTTTGGGGAACACGATGTGCTCATTAACATACCACAGACGTTTGGGTTGTGTGTTTGTCGGTTTACAATAGCTATGTTCCTGACTGCAATCATGATGGACTCCATGGACTAGCAGTTCGGACTTAGGCTTATAGGACTATAGTTCCCATGGTGTGTTGTGCACCAACATTTGTGGGGTGTGCCACATGTTGCTGTAACACATTCAACGGTGTAAGATCCTGTAGACAGTGTGAGGCTTAACAGACAGTTCAGGTGCAGAGTCTGTTTGTTCTGTTGTTCACTTATGACACATATGGGGAAACAATGTTATCCACGTGATGGGATTAATTTGGCTTTGGGAGGACCAGTTTACACATTCTACATGTGATATCTCCTGGTATGATGATAGGGCCTTTTGCCACTGGGAGTTGGGTATGTATGTATGGGCCTGTCTGACAGGATGTCAACATTGTCAGTCAGGTACAGTTGACCCTGACTCAAGACATATATGACTGTACATTGATATTTCTGACATAGCTGAAGGAGGTGTGATGTTTCTGTCTGTACTCCTTTGCAGATTATCTTTCCAAAGCAACAACAAACCTGAACACTAAACCCCTGTTATACTCTTTTACACACTTCACACACTACTGATCCTTTGTGATCAGTCAACAGTGTATGTCATCATTATATCCTGGCATGTCCAAAGGTCGGTTTTGTGTGTACTCTCCAGTCCAGCTGGTGCATATTGGAATTTTGATGCATTATTACAACTGCCTCATGTACACAGGGAACACTGTCTTCCTACCAACAAACTCAGATATATGTGAGATTTGCAACTGTATAGACAGACAGGAGGCTGAACTCTCCCAAGCCATGACTGGCAAAGTCTATCAGGTGGTGAAGGTGACCACACACACCACAAATCCAGTCGCACATGGACCTATGACAAAAGCAAACCATATACATTGACACACAAAGACATACTCAGAGCATCTAAATATACTCTGCCTAAGCAGCAGAGACATCCAAAGCAGACACACAAACAACTGCTAACCCACAACCATACACACATATCACATAGTTCACAAAGTCATTGTGTCACACAGTCACTGCCCTCAGGCCTACACAACACACCTCATACACTTGTATTAGGTGACTGTAATTGTCGGTCACACTGACATCCCACTCACCAGGCTGAACAAGGTGAAGGTCACTTTGTGCTGTGTGTTGGGTGCCAAGATCTGCCACATGACACATGCACTCTTGTCAGTCCACTGCAAGTACAAATATGGCTCCATCATTGAACATGCTTGTGTGTAAACCCTCAGACGTTCCTCCCTGGACTACATGACAAGAGACATAGAAGAGCTCTCTGATCATGTAGCCCAGGCCAGTATGACCCTGACCTTATGTAGCATCTTACCCTCACCAAGTACTATGTCACAGTATACAGATGAACTGATCACTTTTAACAGTTGCCTAACATATTGTTGTCATTCAAAGGGGATCCAGTGTCTGTCAGCCTGGGATTACATGCTCAACATGCCATGTACATTCACTATGGACACCATGCACCTGTCACCCCTAGGCTTTCACAGACTGGCTTATGCTCTTGACATACATATAGTGGCTGTTTGAAGTGAGGCTCAGAAGACAAAACCACAGCCATAGACGTTACAAGGTAAAGGAAACGGAGAGTGATGCTTCTCAACAACTGATGTCTAACCCTCAGAATGCATGCACTCAGGACTCACATCAGTATGGAGGCTGTCGATATATGTGCAGTAACAGACACCTGGTTCAGGCTCACAAAAGCACAGCAGCACTACCAGGTTTTACTTCATACCATGGTTTTCAGACACAAGACTCGGACCAGACAACAACAATAGGGGGGTATCCATATACATCATTCATACACACACCTCCGGGTTGGTAGCACTGCACAAAGCATTGGGGAACATACATGTGCAACTGACAGTGGGCCAAACTGCATTTCAGTTTGTAGACTGCTACAGACCACACTACCAAACTCAGGAACAACACTTGTTATTCCTGGGAACACTGGGGAATGTGAAGGTCTTTCCAAACACCATTATATTGTGTGACTTCAAACACACAAACATTGACTGGGTATACTACTCAAGCACTGACACCCTCGCACAACCGTTGCTAGGATTGTTACAGTCAAATGCTATGGCAGACCTGGTCACCACAACCACAGGGGTTTAAAACATGTGGGACCTGATCATCACCAACATGGGGACTCTATGTTCCACACCAGAGGTATACCCCTCATGGTTAAGGTCAGAACATACATTCATCTCACTAGACATATATATCCCATACACACACAAATCCTAGGTAATCTCAGTGATGTCCTTCTCATGAGCAAATGTCAGACTTGTACAAACTGAGGTGGTATCCCTCAAAGACCCTGGGACAGTGTTAATTACGGCTCAGACCACTTAATCCTTTACAAGCCCATTCTATGGACAACTACTGAAATGCATGGATCATGCTATCCCAGATAACTACAAGACTCACTCCTCCAAAGGCAGGGGACCTGTCTGGTGGACCACGGTCATTAATGAGCTATACAAGGACGGGAGGAGGCTACTACATTATAGAGCACAATCACAATCAGGAAGGCATCTCTGATCAGTACTATGGTATAGCTACGATCACTTGTTGATTCATCTAAGGCCCAATTCTAATGGACACTTGCAACAGACACTATGGACAATCACAAGGCCTTATTTAGTTATGTCAGGGACCTGGGTGGGAACTCACAGATATGCTGTGAGTTACTGCAGAATTACAAATGATACAGTGAACCCACTGACATTGCGAACATCCTGGACAACAGGTTCAGTGGGAATGTTTCCCCCCCCCCACAGTGCACATGTCCATCAGAACAGGATGTAGCCTCCCTGACATCACAGATGAACAGGTGTGTGCTACCCTCTCCATAGCAGACAACACAGCATCAGTGGAACCAGATGGTGTCCCAGACTGCGGCTTACATGAGATTCATGACAAACTTCACACTCACATTATGTCACTGTTCAATATCAGAGTTACTACAGGATATGTACGCATGGAATGGCATACAGCTACGGTGTACCCACTCCACAGTGCTGGTGCCACAAGGGACCCTGGACATTATCGCAATATATGCCTAACTATCCTGGTCTGCTAAGCTATGGAGTGTATCATCATGCAACACATACACATAGACATTGTGAACCTACACACACTGGATCCTACACAATTTGGTTTTGTTGTGGGCAGATCTTGCCTCTTGCATCTGTTTGATGTCTTTAAACAGTTAACAGGTCCATAGATGTACAGAGGGTTGTCAACACAGCCTACCAGGAGCTCGCACACCAGTTCAACACAATACCCCACTAGGCCTTTATACATTAGATCACAGGATTCAATATCTACACATATGTCACAAGATGGATTGCTAACTGGATCATGGATAGCACACACATGGTCAGTATTGCAGGTGCCATGTCTGACTATACACCAGTTACACATGGTATCCCACAGGGCTCAGTCCTGGGACCTCTCTTGTTCTATATATATTTCTGAGATGTACTGGCTAACACAGGAGGAATATGGCTGACCATGTTTGCAGATGACTGCAAACTGTGTGCCATAATCGACTCCACAGCTGGCACAAGCATCCTCAGAAAGGGTCTCACAGAGATGGATGACTGCTCCCAGAGCTATGGCCTACAGCTACCTTCCTTTAGATGCACAGTCATCAACTTTAGTAGTAACATCGTGCCCACACATTACCACATAGCTGATGGTACAGTGTGTGTGATTTGTGATTTGGGGACATGAATACTTAGTACTCTCGCCTTTGACATTCACGTTGCCAATGTTGTTGGACACACCTTCTATTTAGCCCACCTTATCCCATATGGTTTTACATCCAGATCAGGTGGGGTCATTGTGACCCTATACTCATCAGGCACATGCTTGGATACAATGCCCCATTTCGGATGTACCTTACCTAACACCTGCAGCAACTGGAATGTACACAAATGTACATAACCAAGTGGATCTAGGGACTCACACAGATGGTATGCACAGTTTGGCTATGGTGACCCCAGCTCTCCTCAGTTGCTTATTGCCTACTTGGATGCAGTCTGTGCCTTTTGTTTGAAGCCATGTCCATCACAGCATTGATGGACAGGCTACACATGAGGATATCAAAGTCCCTTACAGCTACATGCTCCAGGGACAGTTACATCAGCAATGATGTTAACAGGACATGCTGGAGGGGCAGATTTCCATCACAGAGGCTACACTCACTCAGGAATGTGATCACAGTCCCACATATGCACAGACCCATGCTGACCACCTACAGGTGACATCTTCACTGGTGGATGGGTGATCGTATGTTTAGCCCTGGGATATGTTATGGGTCCCTGCTAGACAGAGGCAGAATGAAATGAACATATGTGAGATATCATGTGTGACCTACTATTCACAGGCACAGTCTACTGATCTAGCGGGGTTGCAAAATACAAACACACTGTGGCTAGGCTTCTACATACCCTAGGGCAGATAGTCTAGTGTCAACCTCTAAACCTATGCTAATGTTCGGGATGCACATTGTTCAGTGATGGTACTGATTGCAGGTTTTGTTTCTTCTTTGCTTTTCTACTTTCTATGAACAACCTAGGTATCTGCATAACATATTTGATTGTGACAGGATTTCACTATATTATATAGGTGTCTGTTGTCATATCACTGTGTGCACATGGCAGATTGGTGAATAGTGCGAGGTTCCTGAGTTGACACATGCAACTGAGGGATATGTGTGGCCCACTGCTGTACTCAAACTTGCCCTAAGTGTGTAAGCATGCCCAGTTCAGACTTTCAGTGTTTTGTTGCCTGACATTTGTCTCATATATTCAAGTGTGTGAGCATGCCCAGTGTGACCTTGCAGTATGTTGCTGTCTGAGGTCCACTACATTTGTTGATGTGTTTGAACATTACCAATATTAACATTTATACTATATGTGTGTGTTGAATATCAGGTTTTATTATTACTGCAGGTCTCACCTTTGTGTCTTAATTCGACAGGGATTATGCTATGCCTGCAAGGTTTCCATGAGATACTTAGCATTGACTTATCAACATTTTTTCATACAAGTGGACCATTGATGTAATGTCATGGTTTAGTGGTTCTGTACTATGACTATAGTGCACTGTATTCTGGGTTCGAGGACTGTCACTGCTTCATATTTTCATATATGCCAGAACAGACTGCTTCAAGAAAAGTGAAGCAAATATGAACATGTTAACCTGCTTTTGCTGAACTATGCCCACATTTGACCAGACTTGCACAACATTGCTGGACAGTGCACAATATTGCTCAACATTGCCTGTAGATGTGCTACTTAGTGTGTGCAATTTTATTTACATATTCTAAATAGTGGTGAGAGCTGTTTAGCAGTGCTTTATATTGCTTAACACATAGCAATCATGCCTCAGGTAGTGCTGCAGGGCTGCCTATGTCGGATGCACATTTTACACTCCCTATACAGGTAGTGTCAAGTTAGGATCCCTTTTACTATATGTGCGAGTCGGAGAGAGGTATAATTTCCAGGGTTCCTACTGAGCCAGTGTATATGCTATGCATTGCCTCTTTTCCAAGGCTAAAGCATACTGGGTATGCCTCCTTCTGCCTACTGGGGCAGACTCAGGTTGTTCCTCCTCCGAGTCACTCTCTGCCTGTGATGGCCTTGGCAATGGTGGAGGGTTGTTGTGCCCGGACTTATGCTGCTCCTGCTGCAGCTGTTTTTGCCGGATCATATTGTGTAGCATAGCACATACCATGACTATTTGGGTACATGTAGTTGGTGAGTACTGCAAGGCTCCACCAGATGTGTCCAGGCACTGGAACCATGACTTGAGCAGCCCAAACACATGCTCGATTACATTTCATGCTTGTGCGTGTGCCTCATTATGGCGTTCCTGTTCAGGTGTGTGTGCATTTCTGATGGGTGTCATCAGCCACGGCTCAAGTGCATATCCAGCATCCCCCACTAGGTGACCAAGAGGGATGTCCCCATTGGCAAATGTCTGGTACAGCTGTGTCAGATGTCAGATATGGGAGTCATGGTAGCTTCCAGGGCAACCAGCACACACATTCATTATTATGCCCTGGGCATCACACACGACCTGGCAGTTGATGGAGGGGTAACCCTTGCGGTTATAGTAGACCCTACCCCGCTCACTGGCTGGTGCTTTGATGCGAATGTGCGTGCAGTCTATTGCACCCACTACCTCAGGGTATTCCGCTATTTGCTGGAAGAGATGCATATTGCTGGCCAATACCTCACGGGAATTGGGGAAATATACATGATCACCGACATGTGCTGACATGGCATTCAGGAACTGGTGCAGTACCCTGGATGTTGATGCCTGTGAAATCCCCATCATATCGCCAGTTGGTCTCTAGAAGATACCTGTTGCTAATATTCTTTCCCCAACACATACCTTGGTTTCCACTGGAATGGGTTCCCCATTGTTGGTTCTGTGTGTGAGGCGTGGCCTGCACAGCTCAACAATTTGCTGCATGAGGTCTCTGTCCACTCTATAACACTCCACTATCTCCAGCTCATGTAGCCCCTGGTAGGTTACCCTAGGCCTGTACACTCTTCTCCGTCTCCTCATTGTGGGTTGCTCAGCAGCATTCGCATTGTCACCACCCTCAGCATGTTGCATATGTCGCCTTATAACAGCAATGGCAGCCCCTAACATTTCTTTGTCTCAGTAAAGCTTTTTCAGTTTTCACTTCTATTAGCTTACTGCAGTGTTGCAGTGTGTCTGAGAAAAACATACTGGAAAGTTGTTTGCTGAGTTTTAAGTGCTGGGCTGGGCTGGGCTAGTGTACTGCCTGTGTAATTGCCTGATTCTGATTGTTTTCACCTGCTAGCTCTGCTAGTACTCCCTGGTTAACTTCCTACTATTTGTTGTGCTTCCTTTTCCCTTTCTGTTTCCTCAGGGGGCAGCGCCATGCAAACAAGCGCTAACACGTGCACACCAGCTCACACGCGCGCACACATGCTTACACGGACTACAACTTGCTTATTCTTGCTAACACGTGTGCACACAGGTGCAAACGCACTTACACAGGTTTCAACATCTTTACAGTTGCTTACTCCGGCTTGAACACGTGCACACAGCCGCACACACATGCACAGAGGCTTACTCGGTTTTACAGGCATGCACACATGCGCATACACGGTGCAGGCATTTCTACAAGAAACTTTGGTGGTGTTCACGGCATACACCTTCAATTTCTTGCTTTTAGCTAGGGTACCTGTTGACACACCTCTTCCAGAGATTAGTATCTGACAGCAGACACATGACACTCTACTCCAATGTGCTTCACTTCTCTCAGACATACCCCCCCTTATGATGTCACCTATCTTCTACTCTGTTACACCCCTTATCCTACTCCTACACTACACTGACTGTGCTCTTTTGCTATGTAAACTTGGGATTCACTATCCTTATCCTTGTTTGCATAGGATTGCCTACTAATGCTTGGTTACATCTCTTAGACTATGCTTCCCCCCTTAGCAACCTCTACTCAGTAGCCATGTTGTCTTTGGACTGCCATTCCATTGCATTGTATATTAGGGATTACTGTAAAATCCACATTTCTGCTTTTTAATTATTGGTTTTCTGTTTTTTACAGCGCACCGCATTTGCACGGGGCTGCGCTACACTTAAACATCGGCGATCGGGAAAAAAATTTATTTTAATTTATTTTATTTTTGCATCGGTGGACATTGCCAATGGCTGTATTTTTGGCCATTGGCATGCTTCCTCGACTGGATGCATCCTTTTTTTGGAGCTGTCATAGCTCCGTTTTGCTATTTGCAGAAACGTACTCAGTTGTCAACGGAGTACATTTCTGCAAATAACACTAATCTTACTCAGACAGTTTAGGGTTTCCTGAATCACAAATTTACCTCATCTGCATACCTTTCAGCAGCAAATGAGGTAATTTGCATATCCTAGCCCTGTCCGTGTAAGAATCCTTTTAGGAGCTCTGTTGCATGCCCCTACCGGCTGTTCCTGGATCGCTCGGCAGACATGTTGGCTGCATGGAGTCTTACTCTACTCTTAGACTCCGTGCAAGCCTTCGTGAATCTGGCCCTCTAACAATACAGAAACCTATAAAAAACTACTACAAATATTTAAAATACTTAAATCACCTTAAGCCTATGATTTAAAAAAAACACTTTATATTAATAGAGTCATTGATGCCTGGTGAACAATCTGCACCAAGTTTTAATTGCCAGAGGATTTCCTTTTGCTCAACTTTGTTCTTAAAGTCTCCCCCTCTCAAATCAATTCAATCAGTATTTTATTTTATTTTATTTTGCATTTGTTTACTGGGATAGTCTGACTGGATACATGTCCATTTTCAGAGGAGGCCTGGGGAGAAAAGCTCCACATAGACAAACTTACATAAATTACACAGAAGTTAGCAAACATTTATAAAAACAAAGTGATAATATACAATGGCTTAGTAATGTTCCCTAGTAGGAACTCACAATTTTCATGGACAGACACAATTAAAAGTAAGAGATATCAGATTGGAAGCAGAGCTTGGTGACATAGTTACAAGTTACGATAATTACAGAATATGCTTTCAGTTTATAACTTAATCAGGGTTGGTACATTGGCATAGCCAATTCACTTTGAGAAACTGTTTGAGGTTTGTTTTGAAGAGACTTTTGGAGGATTGTATGGTTATATAGTCTTGCAAGGAATTCCAGGTATTTGTTCAACTATCACAAAAACTAAATTTCTTAAAATTCTTACAATCTACTATATGTTTAAATAAGGCATTTTTATCATTTTTAACTTTTATTGCATGTAAATGTTCCTTAATTCTAACTCAAGAATTCTTGTGGTCTTCTTCCTACATAATAGGCACTACAATATGTGCATTTGCTAATATATATTACACCTTTAGATTTACAGTTAAAACACCAGGGCTTTGAATAGTATAATTAATATGATCCAAATGTAAAATTCGTCCCTCCATAATAAACCTATATACTGAACAATTGACACATTTGTACATCCCCTTAGGTTTAGAAAACAGTTGTCCTGTACTTGTAATAGTGGTGGTGTCATTTTTTAAAATATTTTTAAGGTTGTAAGTGCTTTTAAATACAAATCTAGGTTCCACACCAACCCATTTCACCAAGTCAAGATATCCATGTAAGATTTTCCAATTATTTTTAATAGTAGAACAAATTTCTAGACTATCCACTGTCATGTGTATATTGCAAAAAAGTGACATTATTGTTTAACTTGTTCTGTGTAACAGTTTTTGTAAAAGGATTGAATAAAACTGGGATAGAACTCATTCTACTTATTAACAACCTACTCAGCTATTTTGTGAAGTTTATTTATGTTTTAGCCTCTGTATCAAAATAATTCAGTAATAAGTCTCACCTCTTCTTCAAAAAATTCATTATTTAATGTCACACTAGAAGCCATGATATACTGACCTTGAGGTATATTATTTTTAATAAAATTAGGATGATTGTTGTTAAAATTTGTTTTTAATTATTGCTGAAAATATTTTTCTATGTATTTTTCTATAAAATCTTTTCATAACTACATTCCATGTCAAATTTACATCCCAAAAAATATAGCAAGACCATATTAACCCATGGTAAACTTTAAACATTCTGACAGTGTTCATATTTTCTAGTAAAGCCATTCCATCTGTATTTGCTCCTTATAATATAATAAACAAATCATCCACAAATCTATTGTAGCATATCACCTTAAATCTGTTGGTAGTTCTTTGTTGCTAAATAATTTAAAGTCAGATATTAAAGACTCTTTGTATTTTTTGGAAAGGATAAGATAATTTTCTAACAGTTATGACTTTAAAGAAGAGAAAAAATTTTGTAAGACTGTTGATATATGTTCACCTTTTACTAGTATTCCACATGATTTAGGAGTAGAATACATTAGGAAATTTTTAGTAAGTAAAAGTGTGCTGGATGTTAAGATTATAACCTTTTATTGTAGTTTGTTAGAAATTTTATTGGCAAATAACTATTTATTGTTAATACTGGTTACCAGCAAATAAAAGAAGTGACCATGGGCTCAGCAGTATCCCCAGCATTTGCAAATTTAATTTTAGGCTGGTGGGAACACAAAATCTTTGAACCCATGGTCAGTCTCTTGTTAATCTTTTTTAAGTGTAACTTCGACAATTGAATGGGAAACTGCAAATTTACCCCAGGGGTTTCACCTGTGTCCCTCTTGAATAGTGGCAGATGGTACTGATTTAGATCTGCTTATATTATAGACCATATCTCTAGATCCTTAAGGAACAAAGGCTGAAGTTGGTTAGGCTTGTAAGGGCCCTAGGGCCATTAGCCTACTAACCATCTATGAACCTATGAATAAGTCATCTTTATTTCATCAACATAGGTTCAAAGGTTCATAGGTTCATAGGTAAGTACTAGGTTAGCTGCCCTTGTGGGCCATTTTAAGCATAGCCAATTTCCCTTTTTATGCATGAAATAACTTATCCCAGCTCATGGTTGATACTTATATAATACACCTAATAAGAATAACTGGGATAATATAGATAATTTGAAGGGACCCATGCATGGGATAAAGCATTTAGGAGCCCCATCTGTCCAAAGTAGTACAGAGGAAGTCCTGGGGTAAATATTCTGTTTCCTATTCACATATCTAAGTTGCACTTGAAGATGGACAGGGATGAACTTTGTTTTATGTGGATGGGGACTCTGTTCCATAGCAGCGGTATCCCATGCAGAATATACATGTCCTTCCAATTCATTCTGCTGATATTGCAGAAGAGGTTTAAATTCCTAGATCGAGTATTTCTGATGCCATATGACTTGCTGATGTGCAATAAATCCATCAGTAGTGGGTCAGAGGATGCCTTGCACACCAGACAGAGGTCACCTCTTAGCAGTCTGTAAGATAATGAGTATAGTAAAAGGGCTTTGCATTGGTCCATGTAAGATATGTTTTTAAGCCCTGTATCTTTTTAATATGGTATATCTGTGGGCATTCCTGTTGTTGCATATGCCTGGACAGACACATGCCAAAAGGGGTATTATATTCAATGACTGGCCTAATGAGGGCTGAGTAATGGTGGGGCAACAACATCCCAAGATCTAGACACAGCTGCTTTGTTTATTAACTGAGCAAAACAGAAGGATGTTCTTCCAACAATAGACACATATTGGTCAAAAGTTAGGTCACTGTCCACATAAGTTCCCAAATCACAAACAACTGGGTCACCTCTTAAAGTCGTATTGTCAGTGTGGTAGTTCCCTAGGGTAGATGACTTCCCAAAGTATACAATAATGCATTTTTTGGCATTTAGTTTCAAACCATGATTTTGAAACTAGTTATTTAGTCATTGAAAACAAACCTTCCTACAGGATGTTTAAGTCATTTGGGGATTCAGTGACTGCTCCTAGCTGACAGTCACCTGCAAACTTAGTCAGCCAGAGGCCTTTAGTATGGGCTTTTACTTCCAAAATGTAGATGTGAAACAGGAGTGGTCCCAGCATAGAATTCTGGGCATCTCCCTGGTGAATGGTCTCCTAGTGGAGGTAACTTCCCCTATTTTGATTATCTGCATCCTATCTGTGAGCCAGTTAAGAATCCATTGGGTGACATAGGGGTTAATTTCCAGTTTATTTAGCTTTTCTACTATGCCTGAGTGGGGCATTGTGTCAAAAGCTTTGGCCAGATCAAAGTATGCAGTATATATCTTTTTGCCTTCATCCATTACAATGGTGACCTTTTCAAAAATCTGCCAGGTTGAGCAAGTGTGACCTGTCCTTGACGAATCCAAACTGAAAGGGGTCTAGTGTTCAGAGGATTCCTATGTCCTGACTGATTAATTGCATGATAAATCTTTCCATGGCTTTCCATATGCAGCTGGTCAGACTCATGGGTCTGAATTGCCTTGGTCATCCCTTATGCAGGGGAATGACTATAGCTATTCTCCATTCACTTGGTACAACACTTATATGAATGCTGAGACTGAAGAGTGCTGTTAGAGGTGTGGCTACATCATGCTTCATGCTATTTAAGATGCATCCAGGAATACTGTCAGGACCCATTGATACAGTATTTTTAGCTTTAGATAGCACTTTTTGGACTGGGTCTTATGTGACAGCTGCTTGGAGTTGAGCCAGTTACAGGTATATTTTGAGGGATAGATGGAGGTGAGTGACAGGTAAAGTTAGTGTAAAACTTATAGGTTAGAAGGTTAGCTATATATTCAGCCTCAGTGTACGTAACATCATTCACAATCAGTTCAGCACATTGCTGCATTGTACTTTTGAAAGTACAAAGATAAATAAAAAATGCTTTGTGATTGTCTTTGGCCTGAGTAGGTATTTTAACCTCAAACTTGGCTTTGGTGGATTTTATTAAGCTCCTGAGTTGTTTGTTAATTTCATTGACAAGGGCACTAACATTCTGGAAGTTAATCTTCTTACTATTGGTCAGAATTATTTTCCTTTTATTAAAAAGCTTGTTGATATTATGGTTCCTTGTTTCTCTGGTTTGCCCTGCACTTGTTCCTATGGGGTACAGCTGCATCTATAAAGCTCTTTACATGCTGGTATAATGTTGTGGTGTATGTTTCTGCATACTCAGTGGAGTTAACTGAGATTGATGGGGATTTGAAGATTACCAATTTATCACCAAGGAGTAGGTAGTTTGTCTTAAAGAAATAACCAACAAAAATAAAATCAGATAAACCAAGAAGTGGACGTCAGCGGAAAATTGTCTAATTGAATTATTGGCTTAGCAGTTTAGAATATATATACTGCATTGCCACACTTGTATTGTAACTTGATAAAGCCTGGGATTGCCAGGCGAAAGCGCTCGTTTTTATGTTTCTTGTATTACATTAAAGAAGATTTTTTGATTCCAGCATTGCCTTTGGGTTGCAATTTCTTATTTGAACCATCCACGCTACGAGATTACCTACTAGAACTCTGGTTTTGTGGATATTTTTTACTTCTAATTGCTGCTGTCTTCAGGGTTCTGTTACGCCAATCTTCCGCTGACGTCCACTTCTTGTCTTAAAGAAATGTTTAAAGCTACCTTGGGTGGAGGAATCTTTGGTTTCAGTTTTATTTTGAAGGGACTGCTTTATGGTCAGATCTAACAAGTGATGAAGAAATGCAAGGAATGGCGCAAGATGCTGCCATAAGGACAAGATCCAAGATGCCATTCCCTGTAATGGGTGCTCTGAATAATTGTTCCAGGACTTTTATATTTAAAAAGTTCTGGAATCTCAGTGCTTGTCCACTTGTGCTGGTGTAGGTTATCAGTCTATAGCTGAATAGTTTAGATCACCTAGGAAATTGTATTGTGTTTATTCCTGAGTAGTTCTAGTACATGGATATTGTCTTTGTGGCTTTCTTTAGTCATAGAGGGAGTTGTATAGCTAGCTAATATATGTTACGGGACCTTTTTTGATGGTTATATGGACATAAAGAAGCTTTAGTGTATTTTGCTGCTTTATCAGCCTTGATGTGATTCTTTTCTGAATGTAGGCTGATACATCTTCCTGTTTTTCCCCTCTTGTACAGTGCAGTAACTGGTCTAAATGTGTGGAAGGCATTATAGCCCTGCACAGCTGGAGTGCTGTTGCTATTTAAAACCATGCCTCAGTCACTACAGAGATGTTGATGTCTTCCATCTTCCAGGGTGAGAAGAGATTGTAGTGAATGGAGTTTCTTGTCAAGCTCCCAGCATTGATTAGTAACAGCATCATATTTTCCTTTACTTGTTTCATTACATTGGTAGGTTTATCAGGTTGTCATTGCCTAAAAAAGGCACTATGGGGATGGGAAATGCCTTTGCCAATACGTGAAAGCCTATAGGGGACAGATGCAGGTCATCCCTGGTGAAGCAGCAAAGGTTGGTTGGTCATATCCTCCCAGGCCGACAAATATTGGACCCCCCTTGAATGACACCATAGTTATTGAAGTCAGTTATTTTTCGCTCATATTGCAGCATCATCTTTGGAGAAGGTAGAATGCAGCTCAATGCTAGGTTCATACCTGCCTTGAACACATAGTCTGAGAGCTCCATCATGTCTCTCTCTCTCTCTCTCTTCATATAATCCAGCGGGGTACACCTCAAGTCATTGACAATGGCAAAACTGTGAGAGTCGTACTGGTGGTTATTGTTCAAGGACATGAGTGCATGCATGACCAGTTGGAACCTGGCACAAGACAAACAGCCAACTGTCAAATTTTTCTTGCTGTGTCTGGTAAGAGGCGCATCTGTATGTTTTACAATGATGTCAGCTATAACAAAAATGCTTGGCTGGGCTGATGCCTGCCTTACGGGTTCAGCATTTGTGACTTTGTGACTCCTTGTGCTATGTGAGGAAGTAGGCTTAACATGCTGAGTGTGCTTTGTGCGTGTGCTGTGTTTTTGAGGTCTTTGAGGTTTAGGTAAGTTAATCATCAGAACCTCACCATATGATGGATTATGAGTATTGTGATGCCTTGGAGTGGTGATGATTTTGCTGTCTGAGGTTAATATATGTGAGATTTTTGCCTCCAAGGATATTATATATGCACAGCTCAACTACACTGTATTATGCTGTTTAAGTAATAGATGTTCATTAGGCAGCATGAAACAAATGTTAGACTGACTCAAGATACCCATCTCAACCAAAATGACTACAGAGGTTGTGGGGAAGTGCTAGTCTTTGATACTGACAGGACTGTCTCTGGGGAAGGGGTAACTATAACTGCTTGGAGTTTAGTTTTTGAATAATGTTTGGGTAGACTTGCTACTGAATATTTAAATTTCAGTACAAAGCAACAAGCCTGAAAACCTTCTTCTACCACCAGCAAGAACCAGTAAACTAATTATAGTAAAAAAAATCACCAATAAGTTCATAGGTTCATAGGCATGTACTAAGCTAATGGTCCTGGAGCCTTTACAAGCCTAGCCCAAAGAAGTGCCCTGGCATTGTGCAGCCCAATGTTAATTCCCAGTGCCTCTACCAAGTAGAACCACTGGAGTGATCCCTGGGGTGAACTTTCTATTACCCATCCACTCATCAAGATTTCTCTTGAAGAGGGACAGTGAGGTGCTCTGCTTGACATGTATGGGAAGTCTATTCCATAGCATGGGCAGTCTCTGGGTGAGGAATCTGTCCCTCCTGCATGTTCTGTTGATTATGGTAATGAAGCTGAGGTCTCTGGAGTGTGTGGTGTGGAGGGATTGGGATTTCTTTAGATGTAGCATTTCTAACAGAGCTGGGTCAGATATGGCTTTGTAAGTCAGGCAAATATCACATCTAAGAAGGCGGTATGAGGCAGAGAATAGCTGGAGTCTTTTGAGTCTGTCTATGTAGGATATCTCTTTAATGCCTTGGATCCTCTTCATGAGATACTTCTGTGGCCTCTCCAGTTGTTGCAGGTGTCTAGTGAGATACATGCCAAATGGGGCATTATATTCAATGACTGGTCTAATGAGGGAAGAGTAGAGAGAGAGAGACAATGACTTCTTTCTTCGTGGATAAAATCCCCTTGGTAATGAGATGTGCCACATAGAAGGACTTTCTAACCACGGTGGCAATGTGGTGGTGGTGGAAGGAGAGATTGCAGTCAACCTGCATCCCCAGATCTCTTATAACTCTTTCAGTGTTCACTGGGCTCCCATTTATGTGATAATTAGTGGGAACTGAGTCAGGGGTCAGAGTTTTGTCCCTACCCTTATTGTTTGTTCATGTTGGAATAAACAGTCTTTTATAATCACAACATAGTGCTGGCCTTTATTTTTTGAATTTTGTAACTGAGTTTTTACCAAAGGGGATGATGACGCATTTTTTAGCATTAAGCTTAAGGCCATGGTTTCGACACCTGTCACTGGTCTCAGTGAGGCCTTTCTGTAGGATGTCTGCATCACTTGGGGAGTTAGTAATGTCTCCCAGCTTGCAGTCATCTGTGAACTTGGTCAGCCAGAGTCCCTTTGTGTTGGCCTGGACTTCTGAGAAGTAGATGCCGAACATCATTTCATCATTTATAGTTATTTCCATTCATGAGCAACAGTTCCATTATTCAGACAGCCTTGACATCAGTTACATCATTTGCAAACAGTTTTAAATAAAAATAACATATATATATATATTTTTTTTTAACACAGGGAGGTATATGCAGTGCATATATTGTCACTATGCATTGTTTGTCAGTTTTACATAAAAATATTTATTACTATAAAGACTTGCTCAAAATCTAGGGCATAGGGAAGGAATAAGATAAAGTGTTAGAGCAGCCAAAAGAATGGAAGATTGTCATTTTAAAACTGGAAGCTAGCCTAAGAAGGACAGAAGGACTTGACTGAATAATACATTTCTCCTGAACTCCTTTTATGGCATTGCTGTAGGGCAATGAGCACTCTTGGTGTGACATGCAAACATGTTTGATGTTAAACTTTGATCAATAGCATGAAAGAATGCACATAATAAAGAAGTTCACACACACATATATATATATCCCATGATGCATGAAAAAGGGTACATGAATTTGTGATTGTGTGTTAGGGAGGGGGCATGCTGCCAGCGGTCATGTAAACCTTACTTCTAGAAGACATAACAATGGTTCTCTAATGACATGCATCCAAGACTCATTATTGTGCCTGTAAGTATACACGAATACTTCCCAACACGATCACCATTCATCTCACCCCCACCCCCCTCCAAGCAAGCAGCTGGCAGGCAATGGATTGCCATTTGACTTAAAATAAAATAATAAACATGCCAAATTACTGACTTCTCTGTATGCCCACCAGTTAAACTGGTGTGAAGTCACTGCATTTCATGGATCTGGAGCTACTACGTTTTGAGAGGTCAATAGTACATGAAATGCTACTGCATGTTTGCTCCAAATTGTACAGAAATTAAGTAGTTTCTAGATCCACAGGCTGTAGCTAAAACTTTTCTTTTATAATGTCCCATCAGTATAAGTTAAGCCCACTGTGGACTAACCGAGTGTACTCAGCCACTTTTCTAAAATTCTTCTTGCAAGAAAGTGCACATAAAAAGTGAACCATTGAAAAACAAAACCACCATAACATACTCATATTCAGTCATAATATAACAGCTTGCAGACATGCAAAAATTAATTAGGCAGACTACATACTCAAGTTCTGCGAATTTAAAAAGAAAAAAAAATGCACACCGTGAGTCCAAATAAATGGAGTAGCATTTTTTTACAGAAACAGAGCTAGTAACAGTTTTTTACAGAAACAGACCTAAAGAGCCACCTTCAGCAATGAATGCCTTCTTTCATAAATTACTAACACCCCACCTTCCAATTCATCATGTAAGATGACCTCACAATCTACAATCATTTGAATATGGTAAATGTTAATGGTACCAGCTGATTGCAGACCATTCTACAAGTACTGTTTTATATACTATTTGGATAAAGCAGCCTTATTTGCAATGCAGTCTATTGGTCTGTTGCCTCTGCAAAATACTTGGACACAAGGTGCACTACTCAGTAGATATACACACACACACACACACACACACACACACACACACACACACACACACACACACACACACAAATACAATACAGAAGGTTCACTTCTACCTCGCGTGGCGACCATGCACATTATTTTCTAATTGTGGATGTTGGCACTGGTGTTAATGTGAAGGTTCATTGCAGCTTCAATGACTGGGGTGGGATGCTTGGATTCATAGTAGTTTTTACTGTACTTATAAACTATGAGTTAAATTTTGAAACAATGCTTTGGTTGTTATTGCTTGCAGATGGGCTGCATTGGGTTGATTTTCCAGAATTAAGCAACGTATTTATGGATGTCCAGATTTTTTTTGACTGTTTGATGATGAACTTTGAGTTTTGCCATGTTAAACCTTTTTGTTCTCTTTTATACTTTGTTTGCCATGGTTTCTTAACTGCTTCTCTTGTTACAGCAATGTTTTAGACTTAATTTAGCCATGACTTTAGACGTTATCTCTAATTTACATGTGTTGCTTTGTTCTTTTATTTAACAAAGGTGCTGGTTTGTTTTTAATTTTTTTGGTTCTTAATGGTGCTTTCTCTGACAGGAATAGTACAAATATTGCATTGAGCATGTCTATTGCTTCATCAAAGGGAAGAATTTTAAGTGGAGCCCATTTTCTGTATTGAAATTTCTGATTTTTCTGTGTTACAATAAAGAACCTTGTGGGGCTGTTTGTTGTGTCTGAGTATGTGGCTTAGCTGGTGGTCTCTTCTATTGGGTAGGGTGCCACTTGTGGCAACAATGCTTGGGGTGGATGTTAGAATCTAATCTAGGACAGATTCCTTAGACATGGCCTTGATAATTCTAGTTAGTGTCTTGATTAAGTGAGAGATGCTGTGCAGCTGAATTGAATTAGCTGGGGTTTCTAGACATCTCTTTTACCAGTCTATGTTAACGTCTACTAGCAATATGGTTTCCAGTCTTATGTTGGCTGAGATCCAGGAGAAGATCTCTTCCAGGAAGGGAATGTTGTTGCTAAGTGGTATGCATACACCTGTGATAGCTAGAGATTTGTTAGAATCCAGTTTGAGGAGTGAGTTGAAAAGTTCAGCATTGTTGTAAGTGGATATAGTATAATAGTAAAACATTTCTGTAGAAAATGGCAACTCCACCTGCTTTCTTGTTGGTTCTATCTAGTCTGAGTATATTATATCCTGGTGGGAGTATTTCTGTATCTTTCGTAATTGTCTTTAACCAGGTTTCTGTGGCTATGAAGACATCAGATGAGTAGTGGGTTATGCAGGCATGAACTTCTCTGATTTTGTTATAGAGATTTCATAGGTTATTGTGTACTATTTAATGTCCTAGGTTAGAGAGGTATATCCCTCCCAGTATTATTGTTAACTATATGACTATTGAGGAGACACTTATATTTTGGGTTTAGTTTTATACACAATTTTGGATAATGGTGGGGCATATGCTGCTTGCTTGTATTTCAGGGTGCTAATATAAGTAATGTTGAATAGGCTGGATGAAATAATAGAAGAATTTGTTGTGGAATTCTGGTTTAAGTATTGTGTGCTAGGTGTATGTAAGTAACAGTGGGACGGAGACTTGTGACAGTTGGTTGAGAGTGTGAGTTTAGTGAGAAATTCTAGTGATAGAAGATGAAGCAGTGGCATATTTGGGATTTAGAAGAATGTATGGATAGGTGACAGTGTATGGTGGGAGAAGTGTGGAGGGATGCAATGATAGGCTGTAGAGATTAATGGAAAGAGCAAAGTATAGTAAAATGATAGGTAGAATTGATAGGAAGGAATACAGATTGATACATTGGATTGATAGGTATAGGGAACTATTGATATGAATGAGGATGAATCTATATTGAAAGGAGTAGGTATGGCAAAGAAGGGTAGTGAGAAAAATGTACTGATTTAACTGTGTATGGTCATAGAGAGATAGTGAGGATAGAAAGGTATAAGCTGTACAGATAAGGGGAAGACTGCTTTTTCTGGAAAGTCATTGAGGGTTGAAGTCAGAAAATAATGACAGACATCCGAATTTCACACTTCATACCCCACAGACAATTCATGTTAATGCAAACCTGTTATTCTATCAACTTTTTAAGATTGTAAGAGCAATATTTAAAAATCATCCCTAATGTTGGTCTTTGTTCCCCCATTATTTATGGCTTTGTCCAGTTTTCTTGGTGAAAGAGGTTGAGAAGTATGACTGTCCCTCTACTTTTGTTTCCCAATAGTATGCCTTCTGTGGGGATTTTGCATGTCCTCAGTATGTCCAACTGGGTAGTATCCGTGGTATTTAGTCTCCTGCTATATCCTGAAACTAGTCAATCAGCAATCATCTTACCAACCATTAGGTGTATATGTAGTATCCATGTAAGAGTGTGTGTGTGTGTGTGTGTGTGTGTGTGTGTGTGTGTGTGTGTGTGTGTGTGTGTGTGTGTGTGTGTGTGCGTTCATGATGTATTCCCATCTAAAGATTATATTTGACTTACACCTGTATATTTTCATTATAGTCTGGTTTTCTTGTGTTCCTAAATAGACTAAGATTTTTACTCAGAAATGAATGAATGAATACATGAGTTCAGAATCCACACTCTGAGTCTTTTTAATATACTACTGAGATTCAACAAGAGTGCCTATTTCCTGGAGTCAGGTATGAGAAGAAATATATCACTAAGGAAAATTAATAAATAAAAGACACTCATATGTTGGAAACTGTTACCCACTTCAAATAAAAATGTGCTGAGTAATTAATCTCTATCAAGTAATAATTCAAACCTGAAACAAAAAATTGATGACAAGTAATAATATTAGCTGGGAGCGCTTTAACAAAAACACACATTCAAGAACATTTCCATTTATTACTTTGTTTTGAGTAGAAGATTTCTGAAGGTCTGAAATAATATTTTCTACTTTGTCAAAATCCATGGTGCTTCAGTTTCAGTATGTATGATAAAAGGAACAGTGGTGTAAACATGGTTTTGAAAAATCCTTAGTTATCTTGTTAGATATTGTTGACCACAATATTATTTTTATGAGATGTAGCATGCATCTACTTTTCAAAAATTTATATTATGTTTTTTTTTCTGTCTACAATTACAGAGCAGGCTGAAACAAGATAAGTCTATAATGTACGCATATTTGAGTATGTAACTAAATGTTCTGTAAAAAATTCTTTTTTTTACTCAAAAAAGTTTTTATTGATTTTTCATTAAGATATATGATGCAACTTATTAAGTGATGTCTAATAATTATAACAAGATAACTAACTATGTACAATATTTACATTGGCCTGAAAATTAAATACAAAATGATCTAAACTAATCAAGATGATGTCATATAAAAGAAAACAAATATTTCCCATTCTTCTTTTTCCCTTTACAATTATGAAGAGCCTGAGTTCAAATTTAATGTCTCAATGAGAGATAATATTTTCTTCCATGGATTGTGGCTCCGTATCTTGGGTGTAATCCTTAGTTCCTTTACTTTAGTTTCCATCAGCGCAGTTTCCTTCAGTAGTGCTAAAAATTATTCGAAAGATGATTCAGTATTAGATTTCCATTTCCTAGAAATATATATATTTTTAGCATTTGCTAGTACATTCCAAAGTAGATATAAATTATTAGTCAATTCCAGATTCTCATTAACATTCAATAATATTAAAGACTTGGATAACACAAACGTATCAGAAAATATAGCTTGTAGGAAATTGCTAATATCTTCCCAGAATTTTTTAACTTTGATACAATCATGAAATATGTGTATCAATCTGCTTTACACATTTGTAAACATCTCCAGCATATGACATTATTAGAAGAATTAAATATAACTAATTTATTAGGTGTATAAAATGATCTATGCAGAAATTTCCATGTGTAGATTCTCCAGAATTGCATGTTAGATATTAATTTAATGGAATATAGTTTTATTTTCCAAGGATAAATTCATTGAATGTCCTTTAGTAATAAAGTTCCAAAATTTCTGATTGGTTTTAACTTTATAATTTATCAAAATTTTATATAAATTTGAAGTTATGTTTTCCCAGTTTTTATTATTATACATTATTTCATTCAGATATTTTATAAATTTAGGTCTATCTTTAAAAGAAGAATTATTGATTATTCTGCATAGTTCTTGTGTGTATAAATATGAGCTAATTTCGTGTAGAGAGGTCATATGCTTTTATTATATGTTGGCTATCTACAACTTTTTGATTGTTAATACATTGTTGCCAACAAGTAAAGTTTTTTGCTTCTCATGTATTGAAGATCATTCTATGTATCTTGTTATGGAAGTTTTTTTGTAACACTAAAAGTATATAACAATTCCATCCAAAGTTTTATATCTGTGTTAGAATTTACTAATTTTCTAAATGAATTAAACATGTCATTTATGTTTTTTTTATTTAGTAGGCTTTGTTAGATTATATTGGAAACTGACATATAATATATGCCATGGTTTATTAATGTGATCATCTTACATTAGGATTTTTAAAATTGTATTTTCTTTTGTATAGATGATAGCATGCACATTTTCCAATTGGAAGAATAATTTGGATCTATCTGATTTATAATGATTCTAAAAATAGAGACTTTAATATAAGTTTCGATATCTAGAAAGTTAATCCCTCCTTGTTCCCAGGATCTGATGTGATGTGCAAGAGCTATTCTGTTTTTGTTGGGATACCAAAGAAATTTTAATAGTAATGTGCTTATTTCTTTCAAAAAAGTGTTTATCTGGTATCACAGGACTGGCTTGTGCTATGTATAAAATTTTTGGAAGTAATATCATCTTTATTAGTTGCAATCTATCTTCAAAAGTTAAATACATTCTGTTCTACTTTACTACATTAGCTTTTATTGTGTTTATAATATTATTATAATTTATAGTTAGGGTTTCTTCTATGCTTATAACTAAGATTGTACCTAAATAGTTTAAGGTGGAAACGTGTTTGCCAATTATTTGTCTTCTATCAGGAAATCACTTTTTTATTCAATATCATAAAATTTTATTTTGTTTCATTAAAATGCAATCCTGAAATTTTTAAAAAATTCAATCTATATGTCCAGCTCATTTAAAGATTTTTTTGATGTGGTCAAAGTGAGTAGTATATAATCTGCAAATAACATGATTTTGGAATTGTATTTTCTATATATATTTATATCTTCTGTTCTGAGATTGCTGTGTATTGAGGAGACAAATAATTTAATAGCTAATGCAAATAGTATTGGGGGCATAGCCCAACCTTGTTTTGTATCTTTTGTTAGGGCTATGAATTCAGAAGTGAAAGCACCTAATTTTACATGTGCTAGATTATTTTTATAAATATTCTTTATCAATGAAATAAAAAGATGAGGGAAGTTGTAGAGTTCTAATGCTTTAAACAAGTAATCCTATTTTAAGGAATCAAAAGCTTTCTCTATATCCAAAGCAATTAGTAAGACATCTTGTTTCTCTATATTTAGGATGTCAGTAAGGGTTAATATTCTTTGTATATTATCATAGGTACACATATTATATATGAAACCTGTATGACCTTCATTTATAGTTTGTATCATAGACATTTTGATTCTATTGAGTAAAATAGCCATAAAGATTTTGTAATCATTAAGTAGAGATATTGATCTATAAGAGCTACACTGGGTTGGATCTTTGTTTTCTTTTATTATAGAAGTGATTAATGAATATTTCCAAGATGCCGGTATTATGTTTTGTGTTTGGACTTCAAGTAGGGCTTTATGAAAGATTGAGGTTATAGATGATGGAAAGATTTTGTATATTTCAATTATAATGCCATCAATCCCTGGTGCTTTATTAATTTTACTTTCTTTAATTTTCTCTATAACCTCTTTATGTTAAATGTGTTTTTGGATTTCTAATTTTAACCTCTCTGTTTTTTTTATTTGTATTGAAGTTTAATTAAAGATTTAAGTTATTTGTTTGATTTTTATCATTTCTATAGTGCTCAGTATAATGATATTTGAAAGCATCTAGAATATCACTTATATCTGATACGTTTTTGTTTATTTTTTTCCCTTCATGAATGATGATAGTGATGTTATTTGCTCTAGATTGGATTTTGACTCTCATTGCTAGATTGTGCATATGTCTAGGAGATACAGAATATGAACTTAGTTTTAATTTTTCTAATGCCAATTTAATTTTATGAGTTAAAATTTCATTATATTTTTTATTTAATTAATAAATTTTCTTTTTATTAATGTTTGTATTTGTTGAGTCATTATTTATCTTTGAGAGGTGGTTTTGTATGTTGTGTAATTCTGATTCCTATTCTTTTGATTTATTTTTATACCATGTGAGGATTTTACCATATATATAAGCTTTTAATGTGTCCCATATCATAATTATGTTACGCTCTTCATTATAATTAGTATCTAAAAATTGAAGCTCTGCAAATAACCAAGGTTTACATTCTTTCAATTTTGTGATTTAAGCTGATATTCTTGTCATATGTGTTAGTTTCTTCAAGTCAATTTGAATTTTAAGGATAAGTGCTCTATGACCCAATAGGGAACATGGAACTATTCAGAAATTATTTATTTTTGTGTTTAGGTCTTGGGATATGTAAATTTTATCTATTCTTGTTTGAGTGTCAAATCTGTGATCTTGATGGGAAAATAATAGTGAGTTGTTTTCTTTAAATGTAAATGTGTCTATTATATTATGGTTTTCATTCCACTTTATGAGCAGTTTTGCTAAAAGAATAAGGTGAATATTGTAAAAGGCAGATCATGTCTCCTAAACTTGATTGACATCTTTGAAGCAGTCATCAAAGCCATAGACAAGGGTAAGGAGGTTCACACAGCCTATGTAGATCTCGCCAAGGCTTTTGACACCATACCCCACTCTGGAATTATAGATGAACATACTAAACTAGGTATAAATTCCTATGTCATAAGATGGGTTGCCAACTGGCTCACTGACAGAACCCACACTGTGAAAGTAGCAGTCTCCAAATCCAACTTCAGACCAGTGACAAGTAAAGTAACACAGGGTTCAGTTCTGGGTCCTCTCCTGTTTGGTATCTACTTTTCTGTAGTACAGGGTAACACAGAAGGTCTTTGGCTAACAAAGTTCATGGATGACTGCAAACTAGGAGCCATAATTGAAACTCCTAACAATGTGGACATCCTACAAAAGGGCCTCACTGAGACAGATGCCTGGTGTCAAAGCCAAGGCCTCAAGCTCAATCCCAAAAAGTGCATTGTCATCCTCTTTGGTAAAAACTCTGTACCCATAAGCTACCACATAGGTGGTAGTCTACTTAACACTGAAAGTGTGATAAGAGACCTTCGGACACAGGTGGACAGTAGTCTCTCCTTTGATAATCACATCATCTCAGTAGTCAGGAACTCCTTCTATGTGGCACACCTCATCACAAAAGGTTTCTCATCCAGGAAAAAAGAAGTCATTGTTCCCCTCTACTCATCATTCATTAAACCCATTATAGGGTACAACACCACTTTTGGTATGTACCTCACAAGACATCTACAACAACTGGAAAGGGTGCAGAAATACCTGACAAAGAGGATTACTGGCCTCAAACATATGCCCTACATAGACCGTCTCAAAAAACTCCAGCTTTACTCCATCGCATATTGCCTACTCAGAGCTGATCTCTGCCTAACATACAAAGCTATGTCAAACTCAGAGCTGTTGGGCATGCTCCACTTAAAGAAATCCCAATCCCTCCAAGCTACATGCTCTAGGGACCTAAACTTTGTCACCACAATAAACAGAACGTGCTGGAGGAATAGATTCCTGTCCCAGATACTTCCCATACTCTGAAAAAAACTACCTATCTATATCAAACAAAAGTCCTCATTAGCACTCCTCAAGAAAAATCTTGTTGATTGGATGGGAAATAGGGAATTTACCTCAGGAATCACCTCTGTGGCTCTGCTCGACAAGGGCACAGGAAAATAATTTTCTTGGGTGACAAAAGCCATGGTACTTTTTTGGCTAGGCTTGTATAGGCCCTAGGGCCGATAGCCTAGTAACTACCTATGAACCTATTGGTGGTCTCAGATTTATCTAGAATGCAATTCAAATCATCGCCTATTATCAGATTACCTTTATGCATTTTGCTGATGAGATCTAAATGTTTTTTTTTAACTGTCCCTGTTCCTATACCTGGAAACCAGTATAAGTTTACTAATGTCCAGATTCTGTTATTGAATTTTATTATAATAATCATTATGATTCCTTCTTTGTCTTCATAATTATATATGATTTGAGGGTTAATAATATTTTTTCCATAGGATAATTACTCCTCTAGTTTTTGTTTTATATGAAGAGTGAGCTAACATTAAATACTCATTTGGGTTCCATAAATGCGTGTCATTTGTTTTAAAATGAGTCTCTTGAAGAAATACCACTTGTGTTTAGTTTTAAATATCTTAATAAATTTGATCTTTTCTTTGGATTGTTCCGACCATTAGTGTTTAAGGAGAGTAGTGTCAAGTCCATATGTTTAGCTAGGTTTGAATTTTACTAGTACATATGTTAATCCTCAAACTTCTTTCATAACATTTTAGTTGAGATGAATTCTTTTCATTTCTACAAACCTTGATCAGATTAGTTTTCCCTTTATAAACACTTATATTGGGGTTCAGTTCAGACCATAAAAAAAAAAAATAAAGTTGAATGTGAAAACAATTATATTCAACAATGTAGTCCAAAATTTCAATATTTTATTTATCAAGCATGGAATGATATACATTCCTAATCAGATTATCCATCATGTCTTAACAGACACATTTCTTTGTGCTCCATATTAAATTCATTGGAAATCTTTTAGCTTTATAAAAGTGAATCAGCATTTAGTTATACATGCTAATCTTTTAAGTCTTCAATTCTAATTGCATATGGAATTTTCTATTTATATTAATTTTTCCTCTCACAAATAATATCCCTGTGTAAGAATAAATTACAGTAAATGTTTCATTTGCTACTTAAACATTGCTATAATACAATCATCATTCAATGCCATCACTCTGTTAATGTATACTCATCTAATTTTCATATTTTATGAGTTTTGTCACATTTTATATGTAAGTCAAATAAAAGTAAGTGAGAATTATTGTAACATGAATTCATAGGTAATCATTTTTGTGTCAAGAATAAAATCTCAAGGAGCGTGGCTAGCATGAGCTCTGAGTAGCAGCCTTTCACTTCAGCTCTGTCTTTTCAAATTATTTTTGACAGGAATTTTTAAAAAATACTATCCTGACAGTGGGCATTTTTATACCATTGGATTTGTTATAACATATACTTGGATAGTATTAAAAAAAATTTTGATACTATTAATTTTCTTGTCAAATCAGCGGTAAGAAGTTCTTTTCAACAGATACTATGAGCGTCACCAAAACTTCACATACTGACATAACTTTTAAAAAGGAACTGCAATCTTTATTAACTAACATCCAAGAATTAACTTCCAAAATAGAGAGATTGGATATGAAACTGGATACTTTTAAAGAAAAATCTTCAAAGCAGATGGACATTCTTCATGAGGATATGCAGCAACAAAAACAACTAATTTCTGGGGTTGAAACAGCCTTAAATGACATGGAAAGTCATATACAAGAAGGTGAGCACAACACAGAATTTCTTTTAAAGCAAAATATATTACTTCAAACAAAAATAGATGACCTTGAAAATAGGTCCCGTCATAATAATATAAGAATATTTGGCTTACCTGAAAATATAGAAAATAATAATATGGAGAGATTTCTGTCATCCTGGATACCTGAAGTTTTAGATCTTTCTGAGGCTCTTTCCTATGGAATTGAGAGAGCTCACAGGTCTCTAGTTTCATCAAAAAATAGAAAAACTAACTTAACAAGGTATGTAATTGTTAAATTTTTATCTTCTCATGACAAAGTAATTGTCCTTAAAATTGCTTGGTCTAAAGCTCCAATCAAAATAAAAGACAATTTGATACATTTTGACAATGACTATTCTCTTTTGGTATTATCTAAAAGAAAAGCCTTTTTACCTCTGATTAGAGAATTAAAGAAATAAATATAAAAACGCAATTACTATTTCCTGCCAGACTGAAAATCTTTCATCAACACACTACAACTATATTTGAAGATGTATATTCTGCCCTCTCATACATTAAAATAAACAAAATACTAGCAAAAGTTGTAGATATGGAGTGGATAAATACAAGAACAAAAAGACTTGCTGAAAATGGAACATGGATTAGTACAGAACAAAAGAAAAAAACATAAGAAGTGACTCTATCTTCACTGTATATAGGACCAATAATGCCTGAATTACTTGCATAAAGCCCAGAAGTTGGGGAGAAGGAAATTGAGACAACTGGTCAGTTATTATTTGAATATTTTCCTTTGTTGTTATTTTGAACATGTTACAATTTATAATCTTAATCTTCATATTTAAAACGAATATCAAATAGTTCTATCGCTCTGCTTATATAATTAAAAGGGTATTTAGTGTTTCATGATTTTGCTAAAGTAATTTATTAATTCCATCTTTTGGTTATTATAGTAAGCTATAGTGTTATAGAGCTTGTTGTTACTACTAGATAGAAACAAAACTGACTGGTATATTTAAACAGTAGTGTATAGTTAGCATTTATATATATTGATGTCTCTTTAGCATTTCTTTGTCTATGAGATGTGAGGCAACATACAATAGCTACAAGTAATAGAGAGGTGATTGTTATATATTTTATTACATATGTACTGTAGAGACAGTAGTCATTTGTGACATTGGTGGTCATGGATCTCTGGTTTTATTTTATGTGGCTCTTCTCATGTTCTAAAGTTGCTGAGATGATGGTTACTTCTGACTCTTGGTTGGGGTACTTTGTGTGGGTAGTAGTGCTTGTGTTTTGTGCATGGTTTTGGCTACCCTCTCTTGGTTCGCAATTAAATTGTGTTTTGCAGTTTTGTAGCTGTGCAAATGACTGAAATATGTAGATTTTTGATGTAGGATGTTATGGATATAGGATGTTATGGTGGTTTGGTTCCGTTTTTCGTTTGCTCTTTTTTTTTTTTTTTATTAGATTCTAGGTTTGTAAACGCTGGGCAAGTCTCGAGGTGCTCAAAAGCTTCAAACTTGAAATACATACTTACATTTTCCCGCTGAGACACTCTTGAGTGTAATTCTGAGTTAACGGGGCTCTCGACCAGACCAGAGAAGCCTCTCCAAGTATAATTATTCCCTCTTGATCTCGACACTTAGCTCCTGACGTATTTGACTGAACTTTGAACTGGTGTGATTATCTCAGTCGCATAGAATCTTCAAAAGCACATAATAAAATGGAATTACTTTCACTGCTTTTGTTAAAGAACTGAGAAGTGATATCTAATGCCTTTAAACTAAATTTTATCATACCCATATCCGAAAATGATAAAGAAAGAACTTGAGGGGGAGTGAATGGAAAAACATAAGTAATGGTCAGCAACGTATACCAAGATATCTGAGCCTGATTTCTATTATCATTATTCTATTTTTATTAATTTTACTAACTTTTATTTTGTAATTTTGTAAAGATTGATTTTCACCTACAAATAATATATACATATGTTATTAGCATTATGCAAATATAACTATATACGTTATCTTAGTTTTATTGTAATACTTATGTCAAAAGATTTTTCATGTTATGTAGTGCTTTGAAACTGCTAGAGAACAATTAATGAATAGTTATATGCATTGTGATAAGTTAAGCAGTCAATGCACTAAGGTTAATAATAATACAATAGAATATATAGATGTTATTTCTTTATACACTGGTTCAACAAAGTCAATATATATATATATACATTAACAATATGCTTGGGATCACATGAATATTAGATTACATTTTCATGGACCGAAGTTTTAGTAGAACTATAGCTCTAGTTATTTGATTATGCTAGAACAAATTTTAAACTGTTGTTTGACATTTATTGTTTATACCATACTAAGGTGAATATAACAAACTGTATATAAAATTTAAATGCACTAAAGCTAGATGATTAGGGAAATATTATTTCTCCTTTTTCTTCTTTCCCTTTTTTCTCTTCTCATTATAAAACAGGATTTATTCACTACTTTTTTTTAGATTAAAATTGTCTAGTTCAATACTTGTATTAATAATTCTGCTTTTTCTATAGCAAGGATCCAAATGAATAACTGTAGTTATATCTTACTATTACTTATGCAGATCCAATGAACTGTTTTTAATGTACAGGCATTTTATTAATGTTTTAATTTGTTATTACAGATCTTGTGTTCTAATATTTTACTACTATAGTGTTTTCATATGAAGCCATATTAATTTTGCCTAAATATATATATCTTATTAGACAGTTGCTGAATGGAGTTTGCTATTGGTTAGAAGGTTAATTTGAGTGATAGTATGTCACTCAAATTAGGAGTTTTATACTCCAGGTGGGTTCTAAGTGGTTTGGGATTGTTATTAGAGTTTTGTAACATTCATTCTTTTGATGGTCTCAACCACAGATAAAAAAACAAATAATATTTTGCTTTCATCTGTATTAGACTTTAAACACGATCAATCATACAGTATTCCTACATTTATCAATAATAAATTAAATTGGTCAATAATTTTTTATACCTTTCATATTCCTTTAAATGAATTCACTAAGAGGTATTTCTCTAAACATTAATGGACTAAATAATCCTAGAAAGAGGGGTAACTTATTTAAATTCATCAAGCTACATAAATCTCAATTAATATTTCTACAAGAAACACATTTAATAAATGATATAGTCAGACTAAATAATAAATCATACAAAGTACTAGTAAATTCAGAACACACTCAAAAAAAAGAGGAGTTGCAGTTTTATGGAACAATTCTTTACCAAACCCAAAAATAATTAACACATTTAGAGATGATAAAGGAATGTTTTATCTTGTTTCAATTGAATTAAATAAGAAGATTTTTACATTAGTAAATATATATTGGATCCCAGGAATAGGAACCAACACTGTGAAACAGCATCTAGACCTTATTATACAACTATCTAAAGGGAATATAATACTGGCAGGAGATTTTAACTGTATTCTTGATACCAAGGATTCAACTTCATGCAATAAAGAAGAATCTCACCATCAGCCAAAAAAATTAAAGGAATTCTCAGATATATATCTATTGAAAGATATAAGCAATTTTGCTAATCCTAGTTCCATATTATATACTTTTTTTCCCGCAGACATAATACATTTTCTAGGATTGATAGAGTCTTTTTCTCTAATAATTTAATAGATTCCTTGATAGATACTAAAGTAATTACATGTCCATTATCAGATCATAATCCCATTCTATTTGAAATTATAGTTAACAGCAATTACAATACCCAAATAAGAAGAATACCTGCCTATATTACAAAGTTAAAGGAATTTAAAGAATTTATAGATCTAGAAACTCAGAACGTTATAGACAATACTACTACTACTAATGAAACCAGTGAAATCTATACATGGGATGCCCTTAAGGCTTATCTCTATGGAAGAATTTTGAATTGGTTTTATAAAAAAAAAACAAAGGTTGGGATGAACAACTACTTGACATACAAAATAAATTAGATGTCTTAAAACAGAATCAAGAGAGAGATATTGATATCAATGGAAAAAAGAAGGAAATAAACTTACTAAAAAATAAGTATCTAGAGATATTAAACCATAAAACCATGATTGCTTTAGAAAAATTAAAATTTATACAATTTTCCACTAATCTACAATCACTAAACATGTTAGCTAACAAAACTAAAAGACTATCCAAATTTAATCATATAAATGAAATATATTCACCTAAGAAAAAAAGGACGGTCTCAGATATACAAAATATATTGACTGAATTTAGACAATTTTTTTCATTAATATAAATCAGCATACCAAGACAATTGATTCTAATGAAGAAATCAAAACCTTTATTAATAAATACATTCATAATAGACTTTTGTATGAACAACCTAATATTATAGACTAGCTCATTACCTTTAAAGAAATTGAAACACAAATTGCTAAATTAAAATTAAATAAGGCACCAGGAAATGACGGCATTATTCCGAAAATCTATAAGATCTTGCCTTCGAATTCCCTAGAAGTATTACATAAGGTATACAGTATTGCTCATAATGGAAATATAATACCACCCTCATGGAACACTTTTATAACCCCCATCCTGAAATCCAATAAAGATCACATTCATTGTTCATCATATAGGCCAATCTGTTAAATGTTGACTATAAAAAGTTTATGTCAATATTTGCAAATAGGCTTAAAATCTTTTTACCAGCCCTAGTAGAAGATGATCAAACTGGTTTCATTATAAATAGAAATTCTTATGATAATATTAAAAGAACCCTATCTTTAATAGAATCAGTTAAACCTTTAAATAAAAATCTAACATTAATCAGCTTAGATATAAATTGTGCGTTAAATTCGGTTAATTGGGGCTACTTATTTATTTTATTAGAAAGATTAAACTTTTCGAATAATTTTATTAGTTTAATAACCCAATTATATCAAGGTAGCCAAGCATACATTAAAATAGGAACAAATATTTTTCAAAATACCCCCATTATTAAAGGCACCAAACAAGGTTGTCCATTATCTCCCTTTTTATTTGCATTAATTATGGAGACCTGGGCCAACTTGATAAGAAATAATGTGGAAATTGAAGGATACAAGTTAACCTTAAATGAATCCTCCAAAATGCAAATGTTCGCTGACGATATTCTACTCACATTAGAAGGAAATAACAATTCCATCAGAGCATTATTCTCAGATATGGAGTATTTTCAAAAAAAAAACAGGGTTAGTCTTTAATAATAACAAAACACAAATACTAATAATCGGCACTAAGAAATTTGATTTACACAATGATTATAAAAATACATAACACAATCAGAAGAAATATGTTATTTGGGTATTGTAATTACTAAAAATATTAAAGATATTGTTCAAGTAAACTATTACAAAAGTCTAAAGGCAATAGAAAACCTTACTCAAAAATGGAATAAGATCCCGTTCTCAATGGATGAGAAACTTTTAATAATTAAGATAATCTTTCTACCCAAAAATTTGTATATTACTCAATCAATCTCTTTACCCCCATCCTACTTATATTATTAAAAATTAATTTCTGTGATGCATACATTTTTATGGTACCCGACCAAACTCAGAATAGCTTGGTCCACTCATATGAAAAATTGGAATAATAGAGGTATGGCTATCCTGAATTTAGAAATTTATGCAATCTCAACAATGGTTAAAACTATTTCTCTTCTTATAGATCCACAATATTCAGCCAAATGAAAAAGAATTCTAGAAATTTAAGTTTGTAAAACAATAAATAACAACAGATCCCAGAAAATAGACCTGTTAAATAATACTTGCATATGGGTTTTAAAAGAATACATTACTTTTAATAATACTCAGCATTTTAAATCAAATTATATAACTCTTTTATTGAAATCTTTCAGAAATGTAATGTTTAAATTTAATAATTTTAAAGATTGGTTATTTCTGTTATTTCCAATAGCCTACACACACAGTGTTAGAGTCTGTTCTTATACAAAAAATGTGTTCATTTAGAGAAAAAATATAATAGTTTGGTATCACATGATGTCAAATAATGACTTAAAATCCATTAACATACTTAAAAATGAATATGAAGATGTCTCACTTTCTTGGTTGGACTTACATAAAGCAAGGAAATATATTTTAAATAAGTTTGATACTATGCCTTTTACAACCAAGAATTCAATAACTAAGATTATTCAATATATGTTTTTTTTTATCTATACAACATAAATCTCCTACCAAAAACATATTATCTCACATATATAAAATATTTAAACTTGATTCGGAAGCTGTCTCAGATACCAATTGGAACTACTTTACTTTAGTTAATAATCATTCTCCTACAGAAAATGATAAAATAAACATATTACAATCATATAGTCTTACCACCTCATCAATGAAATGGAAACTTTTTACTTGGAGATAGTTACACAGATCTTTTATTACCCCATTCTCTTTTAGCAAATTTAACAAAAGTAATGTCAACTGTTGGAGGTGTAATAAAGAAGTAAATGCAAAATGGGCTCACATGGTATATGATTGTGTAATTTTAAATGAATTTTGGAAAAATGTTAATTCCTTTTTACAAGTTATTTTCACAGATAATTTTATTCTCACCAAGTCACTTCTTATTTTTAATACTCCAGTACTTAACTGTATAAGCAAAGCTAATCAATCTTTAGTCTGGACTATATTATCAGTTGCTAGAAAAATAATTACAAGAAACTGGAAATCCAGTAATACTCCCTCAGTTCAAGAATTCAAAATTTTACTTCTGGAAGTCTGTAATTTGGAATATTTAACTATCAAATAAAGATCTCATTGGGATACTGTTAAATGCAATATATGGAAAGAGGTCTACAATTTATTACAAAAGTAATTATTTAATCAATGTATAATTGTTGAGAATGTCTTTGTATATAGTTTATTTATGTTTATTGTATCATTATTTGACTATTTGAAAATTGTTCATTTCTAATGTACATATTTATTTTTCAATTTTAATTCTAATAAAACTGTTTGAAAAAAAATAATAAAATCTCAAGTATGTATATTCCAGTAAATGTTTTAGACATATATTGTGGATCCATATAGATATGTATTATTGAATTTCATGATTTTGTCTCTAGCGTATGTTATATGATACAATTCTGTTTTAGTTTAAAGTTTAACTAAGTTTGTTGTGATTATGTATGTGTCCATCCTAATAAAAATAAATGCCTCTCTTCCTTTTATTTCTTGTTTTTTTTCTCACCTTCACTTCTCTCTTTTTCTTTTCCCTTCCCCTTTTCTCCCCTTTTCCTCTTTTTCTTTTTTGTTTCTTCCCTCCCCTTCCTTTTCCTCTCCCTTTTCCATCTTCCTTCCCTCACCTTTCACTTCTCTCCCTTCCTTCTATCGTCCCTCTCTTCCCCTTCTTACATACTTTGGGCTAGTTTAACTGGAGATAACATGCTGTGAGGGTTTCATTATAAGGGAGAAGAAACAAAAACCCTTAACTGCGAGACCTTTTCTTTATTCTAAACTCTTATTATGATTTGTTGGTATTTCCTAGTTTTCTAGTTACTCTTGTCATTATCTCTTTTTAGTAGTATGATACTATATAGATGTTGACCTTACTAGTTTCTTCTGTTCCTTTTTATGGTCTTATATCTTTCTGACTCATCTCTTCTATCATAGCTTTCCTTCATCCTTTGCTCAGGTCTCTCTGTGTGCTTTGTATAATGTGTTAACTTTGCATAGAGGCAAACTAACTTTAGTTTACATGTCTGATTATATTTATTTTAAAGATAACGTCTATTTATTAGATGAAGCTTACATTTTCTTTGTGAACTGTAGAATTACTTTGTACTTTTTATTATTATATTACCAGAATTAGTAAGTGAGTAATGCTAATTATTTTATAGCAGTGCATTATTCTGTGTATCATAGCTTAAATGGTAAAATGTGAAAGCATATTTATAACTTATAGACACTTGTTTAACTTTGTTCCCTTCTTGGTGTTTAAAATGACTGCCTGTCCCTTTAATGAAATCAGGAAGTGCTTTATAAGCTGTGACTGGGCTACTCTATTAGTCACCGTGTTGTGCACTAGTTAT
The DNA here is from genome assembly GCF_019279795.1 of Protopterus annectens. NCBI lineage: Eukaryota > Metazoa > Chordata > Ceratodontiformes > Protopteridae > Protopterus > Protopterus annectens. The sequence goes on from NC_056728.1 coordinate 1,648,252,354, forward strand.
GACTTATTTATGCAATATTTTTTAAATGGAGAAGAATGGGGAAATACAGAGAACAGAGGTCAGTCTTCATTTTAATCTTTTAATTTTCCTTCCAAGAAAAACATTTTTCAGAACTGTGTGACCTCTGACTGCCCTAGTGTTGTAGTTTATTGTATTTGTTGTTTCCTTCTCTCCTCCTCTTCTGATAATAGGTGTGTTTCATGAATGTGGTTGTAAGATGTTGTGATGATGACTCTGCAATTTCTCAATATTGCTATGTATACATGTTTTAAAACCAGTTATTGAGAGATTAAGTTCTCTCAGAGACTCTCGATCCTGTAATGGAAGAAATCTTGTCTTCACAGAGGCTCTCAGAGAGCCGTACACCCAGTGCCCATATCTGAAATGTGCTATCTGTGCTTTGGACCATCCTAACATATTTAATCTTTTAAAACTTGCATATACACTGCTTAGTGTTACTTAATCCCTCATATTAAAGCATAGTTTCATACACAGGCTCTATCCAACAGGATTTAATGCAGGACAGCAAGCTTCATACATTTTTGCCTAGTCAGTTCACTCGGAAGCTCGCGCTTCTTACACACAAACTAAATTGTCAACACCTAGCTTCACATCACAACATACAGTCTTTAACTGCCTTTTAACAGGCATCACCAAGCAAGCAGTTTTGAAATTGTCAAGTTAATTAATTTTTAACACTCTACATTAATATTACTTTGAGAGACTCAATCCCTTGTAATAGAGCACTTTTATGATAAGTAGGCTCTGTTTTACTACAAAGGCTGTAATCTTCATGTTTTAAAAGCCAAAAAGCCGATAAATCACAAACTAAATGAAATTGCTGAAAAAACACTCCTCTGGTAACAAAAAAGAATCCGTTTTATTAAGCGCTTTTTATCTCTCCTTGTAGGAGAAGTCTTAAGATAAAAACTGCATACAATTCAACAGCTTAAATAAATAAATCATCAGTCATGTGATACAAAAACACACCTCCATTTAAAACATCTCTTCCTCATAAAATTAATCCACATACAAGTTATTGCATCCTCTTAAATACATTACATCAAATAATACCAAAATTATTAAATATGATTATACTAAAATGTTTGGCTACTAAACTAAAACCGCTTTTCAATTTTGTTTTACGAAACCTGAACCTAAACCATTCAAGTTCATTTACAAATACATAAAAATAATTATAATTATTTGTTATATACTTTCTGAATTTTAATTGAGTTTAGTTGGGTTGTCTTGTCTTGTTCTGTAAACACGTTGACACCTATTATACAAGGATGTGAACTGATTTGGCCCTCCCTTATGCCTACCTTTCTAAGTTTTTCATTTTAAAATGCACAAAATAGAAAAAACTTCATTTAATCCTGGAAAATGGCAGGCATCCGTACGCAACTGCCATCTCAATTCAAGTCTTTCTAGTAATAGTGAGTCAGGGCCACCCCTTCTATTCAAGTTGACACAGTCAATAGCCCTAAATTTAAAAGTATGATCAGGATGTATCTCCACGTGTCTAGCTAAGGCACTTTCTTTTTTTGATTTAGATATATAATGCAAGTGTTCATATACTCTTTCTCTTAGCTTTCGGTCCATTTTTCCGATATAGAAAGCCAGACATTGCTGACACTGGTATTATTTGATGTAATGTATTTAGGAGGATGCAATAACTTGCATGTGGATTAATTTTATGAGGAAGGGATGTTTTAAATGGAAGTGTGTTTTTGTATCACATGACTGATGATTTATTTATTTAAACTGTGGAATTGTATGTGTTTTTATCTGAAGAAGCCTCCCTACAAGGAAAGATGAAAAGCGCTTAATGAAATGGATTCTTTTTTGGTTATCAGAGGAGTGATTTTTCATTCATTTTATTTAGTTTTTGTTTTATTGGCTTTTCAGGTTTTATATGTGTGCAGCAGCTATGGAAACCTCTCAAGGTACACCATCATTACTTTCACAAAGAGATAGCATAGGGGACTTGACTTTGCTTATCGAAGCACTGTCCCAAATAGTTGATAACCTCTCTAAGAGGTTAGATGCAACAAATGCATCACAAACAGGAGGGACATTAAATGGAAACCTGTTGCTAACATCTCCAAGAGCAGAAACACAGAAAACTACTCACCTGAGCAGTTTTAGGAATGGAACAAGTTCCCCTCAGGCTGCCCAACCTTCCTTTGCAACAGTAGCAATGAATAGCGACTCAAACCAAACAGGTCTTGGAACCAGCCTTAATAATGAAACGAGGACCAGTAGAACATCTATGAACATCGGCGAAACACCCTCAGGGCTTATTGGAGCTCCTAACCTTGAGCATTGGCTTTCTACATCATTGGGTCTTAATAGAGACAACAAGGACCAACAGGAGCAACCAGCTAGAGGGTTAATCAATATTTCTTCACTTTTGCAACAATTTGACAACAGGTTAATGAAATATAAAAAAATACAACTAGAAATTAACTATTTTAAATAGTGCATCAGCAAGGGTATAGTGCCTAAAGGGCTGAGAAGCTGGCAATACCCTACCGGCTTAATAGAAAGGTCTGACTTTCATAAAGATCTTTTAAAACTATTCAATAGGCATGGTTTAAAACTATTAGACTTGATTTGTATTCATTATAAAAGGAATGCTGAAGTATTGGTAGAAGAGGCTACAGAACTGGACAATACAATCAAAGCTAATGTTGCCTTTCAGCAATATTGATTTGATTATGAGAGGATATATTCAAGTATTGACCAGCAAATGCTTAAACTTAAGGCTATGAAAGTCAAAAAGTTACAGAGGGACAGAAAAGTTTATACAACAGGTACAGCTTATCCCAGACAACCTTCCTCTGAAAACTAATTCCTTTCAAAATTAAAATGGGACCATTGAGCCTTTACATAGGGTAATGACCAGGCAGAGGACATCGAAGAACCCAAGCATGCACATAATACACCAGAAGCAAGGAGAAGCGCACGGATAGTGAACAATAGAACAACACAGAACAATGGGGTAAACAAAACAATGGAAGGAGAGATGGAAGGAAATTTTCAGAACAGGGCATTGAATCACTGGCCTTATTCTACACCCCAGAGGGGGAGGGGGGATGGCCCTCAATGCCAGAATAACAACCGCAACAACAACAAAAGGAACAACCGGAACAAGCGCAGATAACTTATGGGGAAGAGGGGTTTGAATATGCTTGTGACATTGTGTATAACTCTGACCATGATTTCAAAATATACAACTATACCATAAGGAACAGTGAACAGAATTTGGTGGATTTATTAGCCAAGGGTCAGAGTTTTGTTCCTTCTTGTAAAATGGACATTGCAAACATGCACATAGATCTTAAACATTTTGTAAGAAAATTAAATTTTAGGGTGTTAGTTGGTCAGGATAATAATAATAATATGAATGGGTATAAATTAGCCAGTACATTTTATCCACCTTTACACCCTACTTTATACCTTTTTGAACAGATCTGTGAATTGGATTTGCGAAATACAATAGAACAAGGTACTAGACCTAACTTGTTTGTCCATAATATAAGTAAAAATGAAAAATTGTTGTTGGAAGGTGTACAACAGGCAGGGATACGTGTTATGCAACCCGATAAGGGTGGTGGGTTGGCAGTCATGTACAGTGATGATTACAGCAACAGGATAGAGAATGCTCTAAACAGTGAAACCTATGTGGAAGTCTCTAGGTCAGAGGTCAATAGGGCCTATTCTAGAATCAAATTTTGGTTAAACGATTTGTTTATAGATGCTAGAATTAATATAGACCTCTTCAATTACCTTTCAATGCCAGCCCCTAGGATCCCAATATTTTTTGGGATACGAAAGGTCCATAAAAGTATAAATGATCCCCCCATGAGACCATTGCTGGATGTAAGGAACAGCATTACATATTCCCTAGCAAAGGTGATTGATCAAATGTTGAAGAAATATGTGATCCAGGAGAGTCAAATTTGCAAAGACTCTTGGACCTTCCTTTCAAACATTAATACAATAGAGTTCAACCCCATTTACAATTTTATTACAGTCGATGTAAAAGATCTATACTCTGCCATTCCCCATGCAGAGGGAGTAGAGTGGATAAGCTACATGATGCACAGCAAGCGAGCATCTTTAGATTAAGTTTCCCTCATCTGTGAACTCATAGATACAGTTCTTACCCAGAACTACATAACTTTCAACAACAAGTACTACTTACAGAAAGTTGGGATGGCTATGGGTTCACCATGCGGTGCCAGTATAGCGGATTTAGTAATGGCATACTGGGAACAACACTTTGTGGAAAACAACTTAGAGACTGCTAGCCGAATCATCCATTACACTAGGTTTTTGGATGATATTTTTATGATATTTAATGGTGATGAAAAGCAAGCTATAGATATGGTAACCTATTTTAATAATACAACCCAGTTTTTTACGTTTAGATACACTTTCAGTAATGAATCTATAGCCTATCTGGACGTAAACTTTAGGAAAGATTCAGTTACTAATAGTTACTGTGCTCAAATTTTTCATAAAGAAACATATTCCAACACATTCCTCCAGTTTACTAGTTGCCATCCTTTACATCAAAAACTATGTGTTGTTAAAGGGCAGTTAGTAAGGGCTGCCCGAATGGTGATAAAAAATGAGGAATTTGTTATGGAATGAAACAATTTGAGTAATATCTTTAAAGTAAGACATTACCCCAAGTAATTGATCAATGAATTGATCAGAGAGGTCCAAGGTAAGAGGGATAGAGGTTTTAATAAACCAATATTGTATATTAAGAGCACAATTGGTAGTGACATTGAAAGGGATGTAAACGTGCAACCAAGGATGCAAGATTATAGTACTACAGCTCTTATTACTAGATACAGTGTAAATGATCCAGCTCTGTATTCCCTCATCAATAAAAATTGGTCATTAATAATGAATGACAGTGGACTTAGGCACAAATTTCAGGAAACACCAAGAATAGTTTTTCAACGTGGGCAGAATTTGAAGGACATACTACAATATAAAGTAAAAGGTCCCTACACAAACAGGCATGGTCAAATGCAACATATGCAACTTTTGTAAACACATGGAGGTTGGTCAAAGCTTTACTTTGAGGGAACAGAAATATGTGACTAAATGTAAGTTTAACTGCCAGAGCAAAGCGATAGTATATATGGCACAGTGTCAGCAATGTCTGGCTTTCTATATCGGAAAAAAGGACCAAAAGCTAAGAGAAAGAGTATATGAACACTTGTATTATATATCTAAATCAAAAAAAGAAAATGCTTTAGCTAGACACGTGGAGATACATCCTGATTATACTTTTAAATTTAGGGCTATTGACTGTGTCAGCTTGAATGGAAGGGGTGACCCTGATTCACTATTACTAGAGAGACTTGAATTGAGATGGCAGTTGTGTACAGATGCCTGCCATTTTCCAGGATTGAATGAAGTTTTTTCTATTTTGTGCATTTTAAAATGAAAAACTTAGAAAGGTAGGCATAAGGGAGGGCCAAATCAGTTCACACCCTTGTATAATAGGTGTCAACATGTTTACAGAACAAGACAAGAAAACCCAAGTAAACTCAATTAAAATTCAGAAAGTATATAACAAATAATTATAATTATTTTTATGTATTTGTAAATGGACTTGAATGGTTTAGGTTCAGGTTTCATAAAACAAAATTGAAAAGGGGTTTTAGTTTAGTAGCCAAACATTTTAGTATATTCATATTTAATAATTTTGGTATTATTTGATGTAATGTATTTAAGAGGTTGCAATAACTTGTATGTGGATTAATTTTATGAGGAAGGGATGTTTTAAATGGAGGTGTGTTTTTGTATCACATGACTGATGATTTATTTATTTAAACTGTGGAATTATATGTGTTTTTTATCTGAAGAAGTCTCCCTACAAGGAAAGATGAAAAGCGCTTAATAAAACAGCTTCTTTTTTGGTTACCAGAGGAATGTTTTTTCAGCAATTTAATTTAATCTTCATGTTTTACTCATTTAGATGATTCATTCAGAAGCTCACGTTTCTTTCATATAGGCAATATTAACAGAGCATAGCTTCCCACTGAAACATATGTCCTTTCACTGATTTTAACAGACATTTTTAAGCAGATAATAACATCAACCTGCATTCTGTCATTAAGTTACCGTGACCTATTACTTTGTGACAATTTATCTTTGTCAAATAATGAATAACATTATGTCAAGTATTCTTTAGGTCACATATGTGTAATCTAAGTAGCAGCATTTCATATTAGCCACATTTGCTTTCCACTAAATGTACAGAAATTTGTTAGCAGCAAACAAAAACACACATACACATACATACACATACTATGAATACAGGCAAGAGAAGACACAAAGCAATAATTTATGATAAAGGTTATTTCTATTCATGGAGTTTGTAAAATTGGTTTAGAAATATTTTGTACTATAGAAAATTCATTAAAAATATTCATTTGACTTTGTCAATTAATTGAGTATATTAATACACATACATTTCAGAGTTCTTTACTTGTACCTGTAGATTCTTTGAGAGAGTTGGTGGATGCTATATTTTTAGATTCAGTCCTTTGTTTCTTCTTTTTTACATTAGTCCAGGAGTTTTTTTTCCAGAGATCTTTTCAGAGAAATAGATGATGCCCAGTCCATTTCTTCTGGAATTGTGACTATGTTATTGTTTTTGATAAAGGAAGATGCTTACTCAGTGTAAAAAGTTCTCATTTCATTTAGGTGGAAGATCTTGATTTTTGCCAGATATTCTAGTTGAGCTTTTATTTGGTTTTGTTTAAGGAATTTCACTACTGGACAGTTTTCTTTTCCTTAAGTCCAATGCTCTAGTAGAATAGTCGTTGTCAAATCTGATTTGACTTTGTTTGTATTTTGATGGACTTTTCCTCCAAGCTGATTTAAGAACCAGTTCTTTATCTATATATGATAAAAACTTTACTACTACTATTGATCTAGGAGACGTAGTAGGAAAGGAGGGAATTGGCTTTCCTATGGCTCTATAGACTCTCTCTATACTACTCGAGAACCCTTTTTTAAGTCTAATATTATAGGTAGCCATGAGTTTAAAAATAAGATAATGTCCTCACCTTCAGTTCTCTCTGGAAGCCCCAAAATTCTGAGGTTTATTCTCCTTTCTCTGTTTTCCAAATCATCTATCTTGTTGATTAGCCAGTTGTTTTGTTGTAACAAGAATTCACTATGATTTTCTTCCTCCTTCAACCTCCTCTCTATGCCACATAGGGAAGTTTCAATGTCTGATATTTTAGTTTGTTGTTGTTGCAGGACTTCTTTGAAGACCTCAGTTTGTTTTTGGCAACTTTCCTTTAAGTTTTTTCAGTTATCTTTGAAACCATCCATTTTCAAGGACAATTCTTGTAAAGTAGAAGACTTCAACTGTATTCTTTTTCTCAGTGTAGTCTCAGAGTGGGTATTCTTTCAGTTATTCATTTCCACACAGCAAGGTTTTTCTCCAAGTTGATTTGACAGGAAAATCTCGAAACATTTCTTCAAAGTTGATATACTAGTAGGTCAGATGTTTATCTACCAAGTTTTGTAGTTTTTGATAGATAAAATTAATTATTTTCCTGTTTTTTGAACTATTTCTGTGGAGCTCTGAAAAAGTGCTGATATCAGTTTGTGATCTAGGCTCTGCTTCTGTAAAAATTCTGATACATCAAGGAACAGACAGTGATGTAGCTTTTCAAATGACACAATGTCTGTGCTGACAATTAATATGTATAGAAGGACAATGTGCATGAAGGATAGTAAAGCAGATTTGACACATCATTATTTCAGTTGTTTGGTAACAATAGAAGGACGTGAAAAGAACTTTTGTATACCCCCTTTACTATTAGCTAACATGAATAGGCATCACTATTTTGCCTTTTATTGTAAATACATCACAGGGTAGGCTGGGTTAATGCTTGTTTATAGGTGAGTACTACGCTAATAAACACAAGGGCCTTTCTAAGCATAGGCATTCTTCTCAAATGTATCCAGCAGGTTGTGTGCCCTAGTGGGACTTTTTAGGGATATGTGTAAGGCAGGGCATGCAGGGCCAAACATCTACAGGCTGCCTCTAACCTTTAGAGACATAGATGACAGAGCAAGGATGAATTTCTGATTTCCTATCCACTGGCTCAAGTTATACTTGAATAGGGTTAGGGAAGACTTCTGCTTCACATGGATGGAAAGTGTGTTCCAGTGAAGAGGTAGTCTCTGAGACACATAGCATTATAATAAAGCACATTCTTGTTTTTAGGTGCCCTTGTTTCCTCTTGTATCATATAGCTATACATGTATATCTATCTATATGTCTGCATGGATAGACAGATAGATATAAACAGCTATGGATAAAATAAGAAAATTAAAAAAAAATAATGAAGCATTGAACTTGGATATTATTTCATTTAGAATGATCATGCATGTCTTCATGTCTCATTCACTCACTCATGTATGACTTAGATTTCGAATCTAAAGATGCCAAGGCTACCAGGATGCTCAGCAATCATACTAAAAGACTACTGCATTGCTCATGTTATAACATGAAATCAAAGACAATGGTTATATTCATAAAAAGATCACCTGGTTCAGTATGACTGAATAGCCCACTCCCCAACCCAGGGTCTTCAGAGATTTCCATAAAAAATATGAAATTAGAATGAGAGTAGACAGCACAAAAAAAGTTCACCACACATCCTAAAATACTTAGCATTTTTGAAATAAGGCCCTCATTCTTTGGACAATATAAAATTCCTGATGCATTTGTTCACTAGGAGATTGAAGTTTCAAGGAATATAGCTTCAGTGAGAAGTAATCCATTCCTCAGCTCTGATTTTGTAGCAACATTACTTGAAAAATAACTAACATGTACCATCTCTTTGTTTTTTAACAAACAGTACTGTGGCCATATTGGCTGACAAAATTGTTAGATATCCTTTATCAGTGTCCAAGCAAAACTACCACCTTATAGAGCACTCTGCTCATGTACATTGATATGGATCCAAAATTTCTGAGGAAAGCAATGATCCTAAACTTTAAACCCATGAAATGCTCTCTCAGTATTAGTCGGAATCAATATCAGCAGGGTCTCCGATGGAAGAATCCAGGAAATCTCTTTGGGGTGTGTTGTCAATGTGGTATTTACCAGGGGTGGCTGACTTCCTGAAGGATACTATCATGCATTTATTGGCATATAGTTTTAGTCAATGGACACCAGTTATTTGGCTGTGTCAATCCTTTTTGGAAAACATTAATGTTGGTGGGGGATTTTTCTCCTAATTTTCAATTGTCTGGAAATGTAGTCAGCCATTGGACCGGTGTTGACTTCAAAGAATTAGATGCCAAAAAGGAGCTGTCCCAGGACTAATCCCTGAAGGACTTATACTGGTGACTGGCTTCTTTGTAGAGGTAGATTCCCCAATTCTAACTTCTTGGGTCCTGTGTGCAAATCAGCTGGCTATCCCTGTGTGAGATGACAGTTTATACCTAATAACCTTTTCAGTGTAGCAATAATGCCAAAGTTGGGTATTTTGTGTTACATATTTTGCATCCCTTAGGTCATTGTCACTGTCATATTTTCCAAAGCATGTCTGAAACTCAAATGTCTGTCATTATTTAGAGACTTCAGTCCTCAACTATTTGCCAGAAAACTACAAATCATATTAGGAACAGAACAAAAACATTAGGCAAAAGTCTGGACATTCAACAAAACTCTGGACAATTGAGAGGTATGGCTACTGCTTCCATTGGCCTGTTCTGTTTCTCTGATTCTGGTACAGCACAAAGTACCATTGTTTAGGATTCTCTAGATGTTCTTTTCCTGACAACAGTCTATCGCTGTTTCTACAACCCAGTTTCTGAGGTTCTGAGATCACTGGAAGATTGATGTTGTCCTGTTACTCTCACTCAAGACTCCAGAGGCCATTAAACTAGACCTTTAACTTAAGCAAGTAAACTGCACAGGTTTTAAAAATGGGCCCTGCACCTCTTAGTCATATTTGTGCTTCTTCTTCTGTTACTGGTTGGTGATTTCACTACCACATACTGTAACATTCAAATTTCAAATAAATCATTAGATTATAATTTATAATGCAGATGACTGCCAATTAGGTGCAGTCATAGAATCCCCTACTGATACAAATGCTCTCCAGAAAGGGCTGACACAGATAAATAACTTGCATCAGACCCATGGTCTAAAACTAAATGCCAAGAAATGCATAATAGGGTGCTTCAGGAAGTGTCATCCACCCCTGCTGACTATCATATTGACAATTCTCAAACAAACTGATACTGTATGTGAAAAATGCATTTACACAAGGTCACTGGAGGCAAAGCTCTCACATAAAAGTAGTCTTAATGTCAATAAGGTGTCAGCAGTACATATGCTGCACCCATCATGCACAATTCAAAGCAGACATATAGACCCACATATAATGAGGCACTTACATGTAACCTTCCTAAACCACAAAGACCTCCTAGACAAAGTACACATAAGAAATACCCTCAGCAGCCCCAAATGCACTCTTTCAAAACAACACCCACATCAACACATACAACTACATCTCATGGAGCCTCTATCTCTAAGCCCATAAGGCAAGTCACCACACAATCCAACATTCTAGTCATTGGAGACTCCATTGTGAGACACACTGATATCCCCTCTCACCAGGCTGAGTAAGGAGAAAGTTATGGTTAGTTGATTATCAGGGGCTAGGATCCACCACATTACGCATGCACTCAGGTCATTGGATCACAATTACCAATATGACTCAGTCATAGTCCATGTGGGAGTAAATGACCTGAGATCTATCTCCCTAGACTATATGAAAAGAGACATCATAGAGCTTTTGGAATATGTGTCTCAGGCTGGTATGAGGCTAGCATTGAGCAGCATTTTAAGTCATCCAAGGATGATGCCACAATATGAACAAAAGATGATTGACTTTAATAATTGTCTTGGTTTCTGTTGTCATTCTAAGAGGCTGCTATATTTGTTAGCATGGAAAGGGATGGTCAACAAACCACGCTGCTTTGCCAGTTATGGTCTGCACCTCTCCCCTCTAGGCTTTTGAATATTAGGTAAAACATTGTCTTCCCCCATAGTGCCTTTTTTAGGCAATGCCAAACTGAAAGTACTTCCGACATAGCTAATCAAAACCAAGAAAATCTAAAGGTATTACTGCTCAATGCTAGGAGCCTAAACAAAAAAACTCCACTGCCTGGATCCTCTCTTTACCCTGGAGAATGCTAATGTCTATGGAGTCTCAGAGACATGGTTTAAAGCCATGGACAGCACACCAGCAGTGCAGGGTTAGAATGGCTTCCACACATTTAGACCAGCTACTTCACAGGCTGGGACTAAAGGTGGAGGTGTCTCTATTTACATCAAAAATAAATATATGTCAAGGCTGGTCAAACAGGCCAATGCACTTGAGCTACTCCATGTTGAAATCACCATAGGTAAAATCCAATACCACTTCCTTGCAAGCTATAGGTCCCCCTCTATGACCCAGGAAACCAATAGCATGTATTTAAACTTATTAGAAACATTAACCATCCAACACAATGCCATATTCATTGGTGACTTTAATTACCCCACCATTAACTAGGAATCCTATATGACATCAAACATACTGCACAGAGATTACTGGATTTTGTAAACACAAACTCCCTGGACCAGATAGTCAATACTCCAACTAGGGGTGCAACTGCTATTAAGTGAGAATGTGGCAAAATTTCAAGCCACTATAAACCCTGAGAACATTTCTGCCTATGCAGAACTGTTCACAGAAACCCTGTATGAGCGTGTTAATAGCTGTATATAGGCAGATGTACCCAACAGGAAGAAGTACAGAACTAACTCAAAAAAACAAGCCACCCTGGTGGAATCACAAAATCAATCAGATGTATAACAGGAGGAAGAAAATCATGCCAAAAATTAGGAGGTGAAGCACCCAGCAGGATAAAAGCACTCTCATTAAACTAAACAAACAAGTCAGAGGACAAATAAAGTCTACCAAAGCCAAATTTGAGGTAAGTTTTGCCTCCCAAGTCAAGGACAACCACAACGTATTCTTTAGCTATGTCCACAACTTCAAAGGCAATACACAATTGTCTGGAGAGCTCATTGTAAATAGAATCACCTATAGTGAGCCAGAAGGTATAGAAACCTTCTGGCTGATAAATTCAGCTCTAACTTTACTTCTCTCTCCCCCCCTCAACCTTCCCTCAGGAAATATCATCAAATATAACATCCCTTTCTATCACTAGGGGACAGGTCCTTAATGCTCTTATTAAGATTAAGAACACTGCATCAGTGGGGCCAGACAATATCCCAGGATGTCTTCTAAATAGCATGAAACATGACCTATCAGGGCCTCTGGAATTACTATTTAACTGTATCCTCGAAACAGGCTTCATGTTTCATGAATGGAAAAAGGCAACAGTCATCCCTCTGCACAATGTAAACCCATGGAAAGAATTGATTATGGAGATGATCAATAGACATATAGTAAACCTCCAGACACTTGACCCAACCCAGTTTGGTTCCGTAAAGGGCAGTTCATGCCTACTCAACCTGGTAGACTTCTTTGAGAAGGTCACCAAAGCAATGGATGAGGGCAAAATCGTTTGACACAACACCCCACTTGGGCATTGTTGACAAACTCAAGAGGTTAGGTACAAACATGTATGTCACTCAGTGGCTAGCCAACTGGCCCATAGACAGGACTCAGGAAGTTAGAATTGGGGAGTTCACCACTACAAAAAGGCCAGTCACAAATGGAGTCCCTCAGGGATCGGTCCTTGGACAGCTCCTTTTTGGCATTTACTTCTCAGAAGTCAAGGCAAATACCAGTGGTCTCTGGCTGACTAAATTTGCAGATGATTGCAAATTAGGAGCTGTCACTGAATCTCACACTGACACAGATGTTCTCCAGGAGGGGCTGACACAGACAAACAACTGGAGTCACAGTCTTGGACTAAAACTAAATGCCAAGAAATGCATAATTATCCATCCCTGGTTACTATCATATTGACAACACAACCCTTAGAGTTGACCCACTAGTCAGGGACATAGGGACACACATAGATAGTAATTTAGCCTTTGATCATCACATGTCTACAATGGTAAGGAAATCATTCTATGTTGTGCAACTTATAAACAAAGGTATGGCATCTAAGTCCAAGGAAGACATTGTTCCACTGTATTCAGCATTCATCAGACCTATCATTGTGTACAATGCCCGCTTCGGTATGTACCTAACCAGGCATTTCCAACAACTGGAACATCCACAGTGGTTCCTCACTAAAAGAATACAGGGCATAAGTAATATGTCCTATGCAGACTGCCTCAAGGCCCTAGCCCTGTATTATGTCTCCTACAGGCTTTTGAGGGGAGATTTATGCCTGGCATACAGGGCATTGTCAGACCCCACTCTAATGGACCTCCTGTATATCCACAAAACAAACAGTCCAGAATTACCTGTTCTAAAGACTTAAACCTTGCCAGTGATATAAATAGGACCTGCTGGAGAAATACGTATATATCCCAGAGACTACCCCATCTATGGAACAGGGTCCGCATCCATGTAAAGCAGAGTCCCTCCCTAATCCAATTCAAGTGCAACTTGGACAATTGGATGGCAAACTGGAAATTCATCCCTGGTTTGGCACCTATGACTCTTGGCACCTTTGTGAAAAGTTCTGCATAGGCAGCAGTGTTTTCAGGATTTATGGGGGCTTGGAATATTGCCAGGTTCTCATTTAATAGCTGGAGGTTAGCCTTAGAATAGTTTCTAACTATCCCAGGTTTAGCTGGAGGTCCAGGTTTTATTTTTACTTTAAAGCAGACCATTTTGTGGTCTGATATTACCAGGGATGGCATTACAGTAGGAGGTGTGCAGCAGTCTCCCATATTAGTGAGGACCATATCCAGTATGGTTGCACCCCTGGCTGGTGTATTGACTATCTGGTGCAGTGAATTTGTGTTTACAAAATCCAGGAATCTCTGTGCATGTAGGTTTGGTGTTGAATAGAATTCCCAGTTATTAGTGAAGTAATTAAAGTTACCCATGAATATGGCATTGGGTTGGATGGTTAGTGGTTCTAATAAGTTTAAATACATGCTATGGGTTTCCTGGGTCATAGAGGAGAACCTATAGCTTTCACGGAAGTGGCATTGTATTTTACCTGTTGTAATTTGAACATGGGGCAGCTCAAGTGCATTGTCCTGTTTGACCAGCCTTGAAGCATATTTATTTTTTATATAAATAGAGACACCTCCACCTTTAGTCCTTGCATGTGAAGTAGCTGGTCTAAATGTGTTTTGAAGGTATATCCATATATACATACATATATGTATGCACAGCTGCAAACAAATTAATTATTCAACAAATAAATAAATAAATATACAGAAAAATTGTGTGCAATATTTGCTTAATTCTAAAGTCATTCGGCAAGGGGAAAGCACAGGAGAGAGAAAGATAGACCTCCGGGTATGTATAGTCAATGAAGGTCCTGGAAGTCATCTCAGAAAATGCTGATAAAGAGAACTAGCCAAACTGGTCAATAGGGCTGGAACTCTATGTCATGTAAAAATGTTATGTCACAAGATTTCATGGAAAGTATTTGTAGATGGACAATATTTCAAAGTCAGTTTTCTCAGCCTGTGTTAAAAATTCTTATTGTCATGCTGATAGCACTTGTCAACACATTACAACTTGAAACATAATTTTTTTTTTTTGGTGTGTTTCAGTCAATATGCCTCACAGCAAGAGGTTCTCTGGTTCGATCCTCGGCTGGGGTGCCTTCTGTGCGGAGTCTGCATGTCCTCCCTGTGGTCACGTGGGTTTCCTCCGGGTGCTCCGGTTTCCTCCCACATCCCAAAGACATGCTGCAGGTGGATTGGACACTCTAAATTGGCCCTAGGTGTGCGTGTGAGTGTGCCTTCTGTGGAAGGTTGGGCACCGGGCTGGCAACTCGACACCGTAAAACTCCACTGCCATTCAATGTGCGGACAGGGTGATCCGCTGTGGCGACCCCTAACCGGGAAAAAGCCGAAAGAAGAAGAAGAAGAAGAAGGTATGTTTCAGTCAATAATAGTACGACACCCAGGACACCTAATTTCACATTTTTGAGATATAAAATTTTTTTGACAAAATCCATATTAAAAACTGTGACAGACATTTTTATTTGAATGACAGTTGAAACAAAATATAAATACTTTGAAATTTTAGATATCTTCCTACTTTAAATTTGGTAGATGTTTTCAAAGGAGAATCTACACATATATAGTATATCTTGAATTTGATATAATTTTGTTTAAAATTGTGCTTTATTATTAACTGCCAATTTTAATAGTAATCCTGTGGAATGGTTATTGTGACAAGTTCATTTTGCATTATTTGTGCTGGACTCCATAATCACTATGGGGCTGAATTTAGTTCTAGTTGTAATAGTATTTATATTCAAATTTGATAACTGCCTACTGAAACAAAGATAATCCAGTATCTTGTTGTAGGGGGGGGGGGCGAGACAAATGTTTTGCATGACTGTCTATAAGACTTGGGGCAGGATTCATGAAGCCTCCATGAAAGAGTTACAAGGCTTACACGGAGGCTGCAGTTAAATGGTGTGATGTCAGCATGTCATGCATATGCATGAGGGAAGGCTGAATCACACCTAAGTCTAACACAGTCCATGGAAGACAGTAGGGGGCATGTCCGTAGGGCGAGCCCTGCAAACGGACACGCCCCCAGAAGAGTAAAAGTCCTGAAAGTAAACCCCCACGACAGAGTCCATGTAAATGTGAATAAACACAACACAACACATGCCCCCACAGACTATGAACATAAAATGTATAAATGAACATCTTATATATTTTTTTGAAGTTGTAAAGATGTTTGCCCGTGAGTGCGTTCGTTTGCGTGGCCGTGCCCGTCACTTAGCCACAGTTAGCAGTCAGTGGAAAAGCATATAAGAACTAAATATGCAAAGTAAGCCAAGAAGCAATAGCGTAGTGGTAGAGATGCCGGCTGAAGAGGAGGCAGTCATGGTTCGAGCCCCCACAACATCAATTTTTATTTTTAGTGAAATAAGCACAAAACAAGTCCCTGACATATATGTACATATATAAAATTATATTGTATGTAAAATGTAATGAAATGGGCCATGTATTTTGAAGAAATGTGAGATAAAAAAATAAAAAAAAAATGTGAGATGTGCCCATAGCTGAGCTACAGTCTAACAAGTTGAGGATATCTGCCTGTAGGTGAGCAGTGGTTTAACAGTTGTAAAATGAGTGCCCGTAGATGAGCAGTGGTTTCATAGGTGTAGAATGAGTGCCCGGGATTGAGCAGCATTTTAACACACTGAAACTGTGTGCCCGTAGCTGAGCTGAGCGTAATATGCGTGCTGACAACCAAACGACGCATAAACCGGCGTAACCCGTTTGCGCGAAGCTGCGCAGCGCGCCAACAAGCTAACCGGCGGGCAACGTTGAGCAAGCTGTATCAAAACTGCCTTTACACAGACACACCTCCTAGCCTGTGTAGACATTCATAAAATATAAAAAGCAATGGCCAGGTTCGAACCCAGGATACCATGCACCATAGTCAAAGTACAGAACCATTAAGCCATGACAGTTGTAGCTAGAGATGCAGTAATAGCATATATATAGGAATGAATAGAAAGAGGAGCATGACAAAGCAGGTTTTGTGAAGCTGATACACTTCCAAAATGGCCAATCACAGATAAGTGAGGGAAAAACGGCATATATAAGCCCCATAGACGGGAATACACAGCATAAACATTTGTAGAACCATGAGGGTAGTTGCTTCCGAGCACAGAGGTGGGGCGTTGAGGAGTCCAAATATATGGTTTGACTCCTCGTCCATAATCATGAGGCCCAAATCATGCAGGGCCAGGTCCTGTGGGGAGCATATAGGGCTGAGGCGTGGGACCACTTGGCTCATGATCTCACCAGTGCCACAGGGATACCAAGGACTGGTGAGCAGGTCCGTCACCACCATGCGGACCTGAAGAGACGGAAGCAGGACCAACTGAACCGTTGGATCCAGGAGGCCCGGCAAATGCCCAATGCCCCACTACTGAGTAAGTTACATGTAATTATTTATGTAAGAAATTAACCTAACTGATATTATGGAGATGTGTATTCCAATATTACTTTATTTATATTAAAGCTGCAGGTGTCCATTCTGTGAACCGTTGAGCCTATGGTGATAGGCTGGTGCGGTTGCGCCACCAGGCAGGTCAGTAATTCTCTCCCTGTAACTGTAAATAAATATATAAGTATGACAGTTAGCAAAAGAGTGCAGTGTAGTCACTAATTAATAAAATGTGCAAGTAACAGTGTAAGAGGGTTTGCAAGTATTGCTTGATTACAAAAGTGTGATGCAGCCTGTAATCCAAACATAAAAATGAAACAAGTCTGAAATAAAGATGTCCCACCTGTAATATAATAAAAACACATGTGTGAAATATATCCCTGTTGAAATACAGAAACATGACATAAGTTAGACTGTTGGAAAGGATTGCTATAACTACAGGTAAAACATGTCAATAAAGCCTAGAATTAAGTACCATCCCGAATTGTAAAAATAAAACAAGTGAGAGAGTGTGAGAAAGAGGTATGAATCCACCAATAAAGTAGTAATAACTCCTGAATAAAGTATACTGCAGTCAGTACAGAATGGAATGAATATGACAGGCAGAACCAAACAGTAACATGTGTTGAAAACAGTACTGCAGCTGGAATGTGTGTCCCAAAATCTGGATATGTTTCTCTCAGTCTGCAATATGCAGATAGTATGGCTGTCTGAAATACCAAACATCCACAGTTGTCTATAGCTATATTAAGCAAATGTAGAAGGATGATGTAGCTGAACAGAGCCAGATATGAATGTGTATGAATAAAAATGAAACGTATATTGATGTAGCAGTAACATTCCTATCACCAGCCTGAAGTAGTTATCACATAGGAAACTGTAGGCAGAACTGTAGTGTGTATATATCTGCAGCTAGTAGAAATGTATAGCATATGTATTGGTATTTGAAGTTGTTAATTAAATTTTCTTCTCCCTACCGTATAACCACATATAATCCATTCCATGTGAAATTGGTATGTGCAATCACAATTAACACCCATGGACATTTGTCCTGTTGGTTCATACATATTTGCATGTACGTTGATGCATCTGCCCTGTTCATACATCCAAACCTGATGGCCTGTTGCCATCAATCAACCCTGCATGTTGTTGGATTGTGTATTGCTGTTCAAATTATGCATGTGTTATGCTTGCTGTTCAATGGCTTGAATATATGGGTGTTTGGTTAATGGGAATACTAATGCATGCTGTTACAACTAATTGTGAATGGTATTGTATGTTACTAACCCAAACTGTCATAACATAATGCAAAACATAGGACGACAGGGAAGGCGGGTTCCAGATGACCCACCTCTCCCTCCTCAGCAGGCGAGTGCACCTGGCAGTAGTGCCCAGGTGGGACCCTCCTCCGGTGGCCCTGTGCCACCTGCAGGTGGAAGCGCTGCAGGGGATGGGGCTCGTCCCTCCTCTGCAAGTGTGGCCGGAGGAGAACATCCACTCACCCTCTGTAGTGTCTGGACTGTGGTGCGTAGGGAGATCCGGGACGCTGTGCTTGGGCCCCTACGCCAGCTTGAGGCATGGGTGGCACAACTCATGGGCGTGCCTGCTGCCCGGCCTACACAGCCCCCAGCACAGCCCCGTCCTGGGCAGTGAAGGCACAGTGGCAACTGCCCATGGGTGGGGATCTCAGTTCCACTGTTGTCATCTGTGGGCTCATGGGCTCGAGATATCCAAACATCCGTCCCCGTCATTTGTGTAACCCCCCCACATGTGTCATACACCACCCCTGTATGCATCTTGTTTGTCTTGTCTGTTAACCAATCCAACCTACCTCCCCAGCTATACCGACTTCCTGTACCTGACATACCACTCTCACCTGAAAAAAAAAAAAAAGGGCACTCTGTACCCACAAAAAAATTACGCCCCATACATAGCTGCCCATTTTGCACACATGTCTGCTGGACATGGACACTGTCAATTACAATTGGCTGTCCAACAAGTATTATTGTTGTCCTTACACCTCTCTCAGGGTGGAAGGTTTCAAATGTCACACCAAATTACAAACATATGCACAGCTGTTGCTAATGAAGAAATGGGCAGCTATGGGCCTTACCTACATCCCTCCTGCAAAACTCAAGCTTGTTTCCCTACTGTCATACCCTCTTTGTGACCCCATTTTCACCACTTTCCTGTCTTCCAATTTTCATTTCTTTCAAAGAAATTAGTGCAGGTGTGTGCAAGAGTAAGCACTTTTAAGCAGTTGTAAGCGGGTATGCGCGTGTGTGCGTGGAGCTAAAGGCCAGTGCGCATGCGTGAGCTCTGCGCAAACCAGCGCTAACCTGCTTACAACTGCTTAAAAGTGCCTTAGTCACTCTGAATGACAAGGCCTGCAGTCTGCTCAAAAGCAAAATAAAATCCCACTGTCAATCCCGAACCCAGGACCTTGGAAACAGTAGTCTGCATGACTTACCACTAAGCCATGACTGCTATATAAGACCATTGTGCTTCAAGAAATATATCATGCAATAATAAGAATGAATGTAAAGGGAATATAGGATGTGTAGTACACAAAGCATGTAATGTATATTTACTGTCAAATGTAGTGGATTTCTATAATAGTAGTGTGTGAACAGAAACAGCCATGCTAGTTGGTAGCTAGTAGGTAATAATGTCACTGTAGCACCTTGCAAGCCACACACATACTCACAGCAGGATAATCACTGGCCATACCCCACAACTTCTTACAGCAAGACATCTGGATTAAGTAATAAAAAATGTGGAGCAAAGGCCCCAAAACAGGGACACATTTCAAATATTGCTCCGACAAACTTAGACAGTTGAGAGAGTAACAGGTTTTGCATTATTATGGATTTTTGGAAGGGTATGAAGTCTGAAACTGAAATGTTTGTCACTATAGTCTGACTTGAGCCCTGAGTGATTTGCCAGAAAAAGCAGTTTTATGAGATATGGACCAAAATATGAGGCAAAAATGTGGACATCCTGCAAATATCTGTACACTTGAGAGGTATGACACTGCCATATTTGAATAGTTAAGAGCCTAGACATAGCAACAGTGACTGAGTTACAGGGATGCCCCACAGACTCCCTGTGAAATGTACAAATAGTAGGCAGAAAGGTGTTACAACACATGCAATGGTAACTATGAAGTACTGAAAGTATGCACCACTTGCACGGCAGAAATAGTGTAGTAATACATATGCTCATGCTAACCCACAGTCAGAACTGAAGAATACCAGACAATTTAATGGGTGTACCCCACTGATATGTATCATTCCATGAGGCAGATAAAAGATGCACCTGAGAGTTTCTGGGGCCTGGTCAGCAGCATACTCAAATACCCTAATAGATGTCAAGGCCCACACCATGGCCAGACCACACTGCATGCAGTAACACCCTATCAGATATAGCAAGCATTCCAAGGTGTGAATGTACATGGAAGATAGGAAAGCCACAGCAACACACTACAGTCAAGACACCTAGCAGGCATACAAGTAGTGAATGTAAAGGGCAAATAATGAAGCCATAGCAACAAAGTGCAAGAGCCACTGCTATATACCAGTTACACCACATGTCCCACAGGAAAGCACACACAGCCACATTAACAGTAGTAGTAGTCTTAGGTGTCAGTGTACATACACACTTAGTACAGGAAACTGGAGAAATGAATGGAGAAATGTTAATCTACAACACAGCTGGAAATATGAGAGAGATACTAACCTTTACACTCACAGAACAGTGTCCATAACATACCAGCATGGTCCCTGCCCTTAAAATCTGAAAGGGCTATGCCTATCTCACATACCTTTTTATAGCACTGCCCTGAAATCACAGTGAGAACTGCAATCAGTACACAACTGACTGCATGCAATTAGCAAATGCTGGCTAACAACTGGTGCAGAGGCCATCACATGGACATATGCAGATACCTACAAAAGCATGCTGTACTCCCAGTCCACACATGCAATACTTTCATTGCACCCTCTGGAGGTAGGGAGAGAGAGAGAGAGAGAGAGAGAGAGAGAGAAAGAAAAAAAAAAAACACAAACAAAAACACTTATTAACAATACCTACTAGAAAGCTGTCATCTGTCAACTGGAGCAGCAGCAGGACACTGATCCAAAAGGCAACGCAAGCAGCTGTGAAAAACACAGGTAATGTAAAGTAATACTTTAAAAGTCTATATACTGTGAACCCTCCATATGTGTCATTGGTCTGTATCTATATGTATATGAAGATGTGCATAGGGCAGGGGACATACAGCAACTATCAGTGAAGGCTGTACATACATATGTATGTGACGGCATCTATGTGCACATATCAATGTTGGTTGAATGTAGGTTGTAGTGCAATGTACAATGTAGGTTTCACAATTATGTATGTTTAGCAGTATGTTAGTGTGTGTATACAGTTTTGTAAACAAACATGTTGATATACCTATCTATCATATGGATACGTATGTATGTCAATATATGTATGTATGTATATATATATATATATATATATATATATATATATATATAATATGCATATATGTATACATAGATAGAGAGGGATGTAAGAATACATAGACAGATGTAGATAGATAGAATATGTACAACATATATATGTAATACACACATACAGATATAGATATATGTAGATACATATACACAGATCTGACTATCTACAGATATGACTGTATGTGACTATCTCACACTCCCCCTGTCCCACCCCCTCTGTCACTCTCACCCCCTCTCTGTCACACTCCCCCCCTCTCTCCATATCTATAGCAATATATGCACATCGATATATTTATGTGTATATGTATACAGACATATATATATATATATATATATATATATATATATATATATATATATATATATAGACATATATATATATATATATATATATATATATATATATATATATAAAGATATATATATATATATATATATATATATATATATATATATTCTGAGTGAGGCACATGTGTACAGATGTATGGCAACAGGTGCCTGGTGACAAAGGCATGGAGTGAGCACCAGTGTCGAAACTGGAGTACCATACCCCATTTCAAATCACCTGCACCAGTAACCACCAGATATGTGATTGGCTGCCCACCACTGCATGTGTCAGGGGTGAACAGGGTCATAAACGTGTACAATAGGCCCCCCAATGATAGTCACAGTGGCACACTATTCCTGGAATACCTGTACATGGTGTGTGTCAGCAGACATGTTGTGTCAGCTATGGACATGTAGGTAAGTGTACCCCTCCACACCACACAATGTCTGCCACGGTATGTACCTCACATGACAGCTACAGATATGGAGAAGTTTACAGTGACATGTACGACACTGTGACAATGCACTCAAACACATTACCAATGCACAGTGACTGACAACAGCACAGAGTGCACACATACTACCCACATAGAGGTTACCACTCCTGGATTTACATACTTAAGTCACACCCATGACAGATGTCCAACAACCATAGTAACACCTCACACCATCCACAACCTAAATGACCACTGTGTGTCGTCCTTGACACCGCAGTAGAGAGCACATGGCAGAGGTACAGGTTCCTACCCACAGATAAGACATACCCTGCCATAACCCACAAAGCTTTAAGAAGCAAGATTCCCCATGAGTACATGTCACACATACTCCTGCTGAATGTTAGTCAGATAGGTAATATGCCATAAGAGTCACCCTGTGTAACTGTTTGACAGGAGCAGGTACCATCACATCACATGTGTCACAAGGGTCAGGGTAGCAGAACAGTATGCTGCTGTAGTCCCAGGGGCAATAGCATATTGTATTGTATTGTATTGTATTGTATTGTATTGTATTGTATTGTGTTGTATTGTATTGGTATGTAGAGGTGCCTCCTTTGTGGAGTGGAACCACTGCTGCTGTACACCAGTGTACAGGTACATATCCTGTAGTCAGGCTAGTGTTACATAGCACTTTTATATGTGGGTTTAGCTCTTCTTGGAGTTCATGTAGCATGCAACTGGGGATACCATCAGGTCCCATTGATGCTGTGTTTTCTGCTTTCCTGAGGGTGGCTCTCACCTGGACATCTGGGATGACAGGGAGGTTACATTTAGCTGGGATAAGTATGTCTTCATTTGGGGGAGAGGGAGGGGGGAAAATTGCACTGAACCTGTCTGCCACAATGTTGCTAATATCTGTGGGTTCAGTGAATTATTTGTTGTTGTGTACTAACTATGAGCATATTGGAGGGTTTCTGACCAGGTTTCTAACATAACTGAAGAATAGGCCTTGTGGTTATCTGTAGTGTCCCTGGTGATTTCCCTCTCAAAGTTTCCCATGGATGTTTGTATGAGAGAACATAGCTCTTTACTAGTGCTGATCAGACATGCCTTCCCTTTATGGAATTATGCTCTGTCTTGCAGTAGCTTCCATCTTTTGTTATACAATCTGTTTATGGCTGAGGTCCACCAGACAGGATGCTTTCCCTTTGTGGAGAGTGTCTTGGTCTTATATGGGATTGCATGATCCATGCATTCTCGGAGATGTCCGTAGAAATCATTTGTGAAGGAGTCAGCATTGTGGGTTGTGGCTTCCACTGGCCCAGTGGGCTTAAAGGATACCATCTCAGTGTTAAGAAGTGTAAAGTTTGCGTTTGGAATGTTATTCACTGTAGTCGTTTGTGCTGGTGGTGGAGGTGGGATATGTATATCCAGGGCGATTAGTTTGTGGTCAGATGACAGTAGTTGATGGTGTTCCCCATACAGTACCTCGATACAACCCCCCAGAGTGAGGAGGTGCTTTGGACCTGAATCAGTGTGCTGAGTGCTGGGGTTTGGTAGTATGTCGTATGGAGTGTGCCAGGTACTGTTGCACATTTGTTGGCTGAGCACTGATACCTGGCCATTTACATGTGTATCCACCAATAGACAGACAGATGCTATATATGGGAGATATGTTGTATCACAACAGTCGAGTAGCATGTGTAGTATGTGTGCCAAATTCTGCTGACATATTTTGCTGATATCATTTTATTTTCTTTTTCAGGACCATGGCTCACCAGCGCAATCCGTCATACTCTGCAGCCGAGGATGAGGAAATACACCAGAGCCTGGTGCGGGATTTTGCAATACTCTTTTCCTGCACCAGCCAGAATCAGCTGGAGAGGGCTGCACTGTGGCAAGACCTGGTCCATTGGGTAAATGACATAGGCACGCATAATAGGACATATGAGCAGGTATGACATCACTGCAGTGATTTAATCAAAAATGTCCATCAGCGTGCGTCAGATATCCACAGGCAACAGGTTGCCACAGGTGGTGGGGTGGCTACACATCCCCCACTCACCAGACTGGAGGGACTACTCCTAAGTGTTGTGAATCCAGCCCACCAACAACAACAACAGCAGCAGATCTGCATTATGATGGAGGCTGGAGCCACACAGCACCATGACTATGAGCATGCAGGTAATCTGCCATATGTATAGCTGACTGTTATCTACACTGGTAGTTAATGCATGTGTGAGGTGTGTCCTTGGTTTGTAGCTGTCATCATAGTATTTCTTGTGCAAGTGTGATATTCTCAATATCAGCAGCTGACGTGAAAGGCAACTGTTGTACTACTGACCTGTATCATACTCAGTAACAATGGCACAGTTGTGCCCACTGACATTAATGTCCTCACTTCTGCAGGTCCCTCTGGTGTAACAGCAATGTAGCCTATCCATGCTGGTGATTGTGTATTAACAATAACTTTAATAGTCTTGATAGTAATAGTAATATTAGGCTCAATCAGTAGTGCTCTGTTTATGCATGCAGGTGTGTCTGTGTCTGTGTGTTGATATCTCGCATACTGAGTAGTGTGCAAGTGTGCAAGTGTGCATCTGTGTGCATGTGTGCATCTGTGTGTATGTGTGCACCTGTGTGCATGTGTGCACCTGTGTGCATGTGCATGTGTGCATGTGTGCATGTGCGCATGTCCGCGTGTGTGCATGTGTGCATGTGCGCATGTGCGCATGTGTGCATGTGTGCATCACTGGTAACATTGTGTAGACATTGTTGTTTACATGGCGACATGTTTGTCATGTCCGGCTTTTTACATAGGCAAAACCATTAGGAAGTTAAAAGACAGAATTGCAGAGCATAATAGAGATATTAAAAACAAAAAATACTAATTCTCTATACATGCATAGCACACACTGTATGGATTTTAAAAGGTTTCTGTTTTTTGTTATAGACAGAATACCCCAAAGTGCTGTCAATGAGGGTGATTTTAATTCCTTATTGGAATTAAAGGAAAGCTTGTGGCAACTGAGATTGAACTCATGCAACAAGCCTGGTTTAAATGAACACATTTCTACTGCATGTTATTTAAAACTGAAATCCTACGATATATAGATTATTTTATATTTAAAGTGTTTTTTATGGTTGTTTTTATTGTGAAAGGTTGGGCACTAACGTTTAAATATTTACTAGAACTGTCATTGACGTTGTGACACAATTGTGTATTTTTTAACATTTTTTAACACTTTTTAACACTTTTTATACATATATTTTTTTCTTGTATGTATTTAAATGTATTTACTGAATTGGATTTTTTAATTAATTAAGAAAGGATTGTGATTGGTTGAGTCTGATTATATCAGGTAGCTGCTGTGTAAATGAATTTACTCTGATGAAACCAACGAGATTGATGGGTGAAAGCGCTTAGGCATTGTTTCTTATTCAATAAATATCAGTTCGTGAATTCTAGTGTGGTGGTTCGCCTTTTTCACTTTTACATTGTAAACTATGTTTCCTGTTTCCCTCCCACAGGTTCTGGTGCTGCTCTGGTGTCATGCAGCAGGGAACCTGAATCAGGTGCCACGGGTAGTGATAATGGTGATATCTGTGCAATGGCACAGGAAGGTGTGCTAGGGTCTGTCATTGGTCAGCCAATTGACAGTATACAGCTGTCAACCCCATCAATGCGCACAGTCATCCTGCCAATACATCCTTTGTCACCAATGTTCCTAGGTGATGGACAGGATACAGTGGGCATTGACCAGGATAATGTGGTATCTGTGGCACATGCTTCCCCACACTGCAGCCATGGGCATGGCCCTGAGATGGTATCACACAGACACATGTCCAGGGGTTCTCGTGGGAGCATCCGTGGGTGTATTGCCCCTGTCAGACTTGCCCACAGAGGTCTTACAACCTCAGCTATGTTTTGGGCTGTCATGCAGACACAGTCACGTATGGAACGGTACACCAGACAGGGTCTGAGGGAGCTGACAGCATGTCGCACAGCCATGAGTGACAGTATGCGTGACATTGCGGCTGCCATCCGTAATTTCACCGATGTCATAGACAGACCTTGTGGGGACATATTAGATCAGTTCCACAACTACATGTCCATGAGCCAGGGCAATAGTGGATGGTTGAGGCATCGACGTGGGCGTATGCCAGCAACAGCAGCAACTGGCAGTCGTTGCGGACGACAACAGGGACGCAGCCGCCCCCATAGTGCCAGCAGCAGCCCCAGCAATGCTGGGTCTGTGCTGTCATCAGACCGCCCCAGGAGACCACGTGCACGTGGCTCTGGACAGGCCCAATAGGAATCTGTGTCCAGTCAATGAACACCTGCTTCTGATGACAGTACCCAGTCTGGATTAGTACCGGATACAGTCCGTAGCACCCCTGCAAGGCACAGGTACCGTGTCCGTGGCCAGAGACACTGATCTGTATGACCTGGCAGGTACAGTCTGTGGCTGTCCACAAACACCGGTATATGGCAGCCATGAGATGGAACTGTGTGCATCCATACACACATGCGAATTGACAACACCTAGGGCTACCACATACACTCACACACTGCATCAACATTGCCCCACCTTGTACTGCTGTCCCTCACCAACACACATACACATACATGTCAATTGGTGGTATCAGTGGCAGACTCAGGCATACCAAGTTCACACCCTGTGCATATGATGAAACTGTGCCACCTCCTGCAAATTGTAACATCAGTGCAGGTACAGGTTAACATGTTGCTGATGCACAGGGTGACTACATAGAAGTGTAGTAATAGTATCATGTTGTTAAGAGTACAGTGTGCTGATATAATTGTGGGTATATCCCAGCATGCCTGATGCAGTAAGGGTATGATTGTCTTGTACTGTTTTCTACACCCATGGTAAGTACCATAGTGTATCATCTGCACATGTTTGCATACTGGTGGTAAGGATGTCAACAGAAGGCCACATACATAGGTAGCACAGGGGATAAGGTAATGAAAGTATTGATATGCAATGATGGACACGTAAACTGAAAGTGACATGTTGCCCATATTGGACTCTGCAATGCAGATGTTTGAGGATGTTGGTATGTGTGCAGTACTACACAACTGGTACAGGACACACAGGAGCACCTTAGCACTGCAAGCTCACACCTCATACCATGCTGGACAGCCTCAACACACAAAACTAACTTTCACAGGAGGGAGAGTCCCTATAAATGTCAGGGATACTGTGGTGGCAGGACAGGTAGCATACATCCTACTAAGTATGGAACCACTGAGTGAAGGCTCAGGGTCTGTTATTTGACATGTGTATTAGTGCAGGTATGAGCACCTGGGTTTCCGTCCGGTTATTGTACATCCTGACGGTACATGGTCTGTACACTTGTGTGCGCTGAGACTGGACCCTGGCCATCTGACCTGTGTATTTCCATGTACATGTGTACAGTGCCTGCATATTTGCACTGTTACCTACTGGAAGTGGTACAGCTTGTTTGCTGTACAATGGACTACATTCAGCCCTGCTTACTGTAGCTTTGTTTGCATGCATGTTTGCTTGCAGTTACCCTGGAACACTGATTCCACCTGCAATGCAGATTTACTGAGCTTCTGTGGATTCCTAGTGACATCTGCATAGCTTACTATACGTATGTCCATGTCTCACTTGACAGAACGTCACTGTTTGTCCTGTTCGCATGTACGTTGCCTGTGACACATTGCATATGACTTACCTGGCATTTGCCCAAGTGAGCAGTCATATATGCCAGCGCTAACTAATCACAGGCACTACACCCTCACATACTCACCTTCTGTACCTTGTTCCCCATTGGCACTATGTGCTGTTAATCACCATGGCAATCACAATACTATGGTAGCATGTGCAAAGGTCACTTGTCAGTCACCTCTATGGTACAGTTGTGGAATATGTGAGTCATGTGGCAATGTCACAGCTGCCACATGTACACAGTCAACCCTCTCCCCTACCCATGAACGTACAACACATGTGTGAGATGCAACCACATATCCAAACTGGGGACTAAGCACTCTGAACCCAGTACTGGCATAACCTGTCAGGTGGCATGAAATACTACAGTGACTACAATACCAGTCTGATGTAGACCTACACTGACAGCAATCCAAACACATGAACACACTGGGGCATTCTTGAAGCCTCAGAATAGCATCCTGTCTGAGCAGCAGACACCACTGCAGCTGGCACACAGGCATACGTTAAGCCGGAACACAGCACATGCAACACATAGCACACAAATCCTGTGTGCCAGTCACAGCCTGTATGGCTAGACAACACACCTGCTACAGTTGTGTTGGGTACCGTCATTGTCCGGTACAGTGAGGTCCCGCTCACCAGGCTGGACAAGGTGAAGGTCACAGTGATATGCCCATGGGGCACTATGGTCCACCACATAACACAAGCATACAGGTCAGTCAGAGGCATGGACACATATGACTCAGTCATTGTCCGTGCCACTATGGCTGACCTGTGATGTACCTCCCTGGACTACATGATAGGGAACATAGAAGGGCTCTCTGAGCATGTGGCACAGGCTGGTATGACCCTGACCTTGGTTGGCATCATACCCTCACCAAGAATGCTGAAGTATTACTGAATGCTGATGAATTACTGTAGCTACAACACCCTAGCTGAAAGGTTCCTAGCATGTAGTCACTGCATTGCTATGGAACAACTTGTTACCACTCCCACAACAGGTGAAAACATGCAGCACCTGTTCATCAACAACATGTAGACTATATGCCCCAGACCAGATGTGTATCCCTCGCTGCTAGGATGATACCATATATAACTCACACTGTATATACACATACCACATGCAGCACCCGCACAGAAAACCACAGTCATAATGTTATCCAGTGCAAATACCATGTATTCACATGTGGCAGGCATCAGACATGGGAACTATTGAAGGTCACAGGTATATATGTGTAGTTGGCACACACATACATCATATGTGTGCATTGCCATTACTGGTTTAATTGATGTCATGCATTATTGTGAACAACAACCCACACACATGGGCATTCTGTGTGACAAAAACACACGTGGCATTTGTGGAATTCAAAGCCATAACTAACTTTGCCATGACAGTAGTGAGAGATGCAGTAGCAGAGCATGCTATTTGTATTACTGGGAGATTTGCCCTCTTCTGCTGTACTTGTAGGGTGCTGACATCATCTCTGTTTAGAGATTGGAATATGCAGCAGCTGGTGTGTTGTACTGGTTGCCAAAAGGGTCTGTTCTCTCACACATGTAATTGCACACACCCTACTTCCACCCCCCCCCACACACTTGCAGGATTCAAACCCCTACCTGACTATGTTATGACACTAGTACGAAATGCAGTAGCCGAGTGCACTATTTGCATTATTGGGAGGTTTCTCTTCTCCGGCTATACTTATAGGGTGCTGACATCATCAGTGTTTAGAAATAGGAATGTGCATCATGTAGTGTGTTCTCCTAGTCACCAAAAGGGACACTTTTTTCATACAGAATTGCACACACCCTAACCCCCTCCACACACACGGAGCATTTGCAGAATTCAAACCCCTATCTAACTATGTTATGGCACTCGAGATGGACGCATTAGTGGAGCACACTATTCGCATCACTGGGAGGTTTCCCTTTTCCTGCTGTACTTATAGGGTGCTGACATCATCAATATTTAGAAAGGAGAATGTGCATCCTGTAGTGTGTTCTCCTAGTTGCCAAAAGGGGCATTTCTCTCACACAGAATTGCACACACACTAACATCCCTCACCCAAACGCACACACTGAGCATTTGCAGGATTCAAACCCCTACCTACCTATGTTATGCCACTCGAGATGGACGCATTAGCGGAATGCACTATTTGTATTACTGGGAGGTTTCCTTTCTCCGGCTGTACTTATAGGGTGCTGACATCATCAGTGTTTAGAAAGGGGAATGTGCATCCTGTAGTGTGTTCCCCTAGTTGCCAAAAGGGACTTTCTCTCACACAGAATTGCACACACACTAACCCCCCTCACCCAAACTGAGCATTTGCAGGATTCAAACTCCTACCTAACTGTGTTATGACACTTGAGATGGACGCATTAGTGGGGTGCGCTATTCACATTACTGGGAGGTTTCCCTTCTCCGGCTGTACTTATAGGGTGCTGACAGCATCAGTGTTTAGAAAGGGGAATGTGCATCCTGTAGTGTGTTCTCCTAGTTGCCAAAAGGGACATTTCTCTCACACAGAATTGCACACACACCAACCCCGCTCATCCACACATACTGAGCATTTGCAGGATTCAAACCCCTACCTAACTATATTATAACACTTGAGGGAGAAGCATTAACAGAGCGCACTATCCGAATTAATGGGCATCTGTTCTGCACCTGCAGTATTTATAGGGTGCTGACATCATTATTTATACAGAGGTATGTACATCTATTACTACCTGTCAGGTGGGGGATAGCATATATATGCATTTGCAGCCACATACTTCAGGGTCAGATATGCAAATCAGCACTGGCAGGTTATGTTTTATACCATGCTTCGTGACCACAGGACCTGTAACACACAACGCAACCTGTTCAGACCACCCCTGCCATATCCAAGACACACACTTTGCTTCCCTGGGAACAGTGCCAAGATATGAAGGTGTTCACATACACCATTCCAGTTGTTAACGTCAGGTACAGGTATTTTGTGTGTGGGAACTACTCAGGCCTCTACAACATTACCCTACAGCCACTACAATTTGTGAGTCCATGTGCTATGGCAGGACCACTCACCACAGCCACAAGGGGGAATACATATTGCACCTGACCATCTGCAACATGGGTACTCACTGTTCCACACCAGAGGTAGACCACCATTGTTGATATCTGACCATACCCACCTTTCCCTGGACATCCATATCCCATCCCCACCCCCAGGCAAGGTTGTAACTGCAAACAAAGTGTATTTATCAAAAGCAGACTTTGCACTTGTGAAGACTGGGGTGGAAGACTTCAAAGGACCCATGCTGGGGGAGTATACAGGCCACTCTGCATAATCCTTGACAATTGCATTCTATGAGCATGTGGAAGGTTTGCATTGATCATGCTATCCCAAATATACCCATGACTCCTCCACAACAGGACACCTGTCAGGTGTACACCAGCCATATATGAGCTGTCCAACAGATGGAGTGAGCTAATGCATTGCAGAGCAGTAGCCCACAGAGGGAGGACATCTCTGAACAGTACTGGCACGACACTTCAATCCCTCATAATCATCACGACAAAGTGTTGACAGTGAAATTGTCCAGACACTGCAGATAAGGCTCCCATCAGTCTGTTATTGATGCCCACTTACTGTTAGAGGTCCTCACTAACCCTCTTCCAGCAAACACCGGCCACATGGATGTGGCATAGCAAATTCAACCCCTGGGATCTCCACTGTGTCCCTGCTTGACGGAGGCACAGCACACTAGTCTCAAACGGTGCCTTATGTGACCTACTTTACAGTGGCACAGTAGCCTACTGTACTGGGGAGGCAGACACCAAGCACACTCTGGCTAAGCTTTCATTCCCTAGGGCAAACAGCCTAGTATTGACCTCTACACCCATATGTTTAATTGTCAGATGCACAATATTTGTTGCTGATAGACTGTTTGCAGGTCTTTATTGCCATAGCATTCTCTGTTTCTATGAACAACTTGTGTATCTGTGGAAGATGTTTGAATATGAGAGGGGTCCACTATATCACTTATGTCTCTGTAGTCATTTAACTGTGTGCACTGGGCAGATTGCTGTAATGTGGTTGGTTCCTGGAATAACACGTACAAATACCAGATATGTGTGGCCAACTGCTAAACTGAGATATGGCCTAAGTGTGTGAGCATGCCCAGTTCAGGCTTTCCATGGCATGTTGTCTGACATATGTCTCATTTATCAAAGTGTGCGAGCATGCCCAGTGTGAGCTTTCCATATGTTGAAATCTGCAGTCCACTACATTTGTGGATGAGTGTGAACTTCAACAATATCTCACGTTTATGGTTGTGTGTTGGATGTCATGTTGTGTACTTACTGGCCAACTGCTTTGTGTCTGAACACAACAGGGATTATACTGTGCCTGCAGGGTTTGCATGGGATACTTTGCATACAGTTGTCAACATCCTTTCATACTGACCAAACACTGTAGTACCGTATAGTGTACTGGTTCAGTACTTTCACTGTGGTGGACAGTATCCTGAGCTTTAGTCCTATCACTGCTTTAACTTTTCATAGTGAGCACAACAGACTGGTTAAGGGCCAGTTGTGCACATATGACCATGTTGCATTACGTTCAGATATGGACTACTTAAACCAGGCTTGTCCAACATTGGTAGTGTCTTCCACAACATAGGTGGACATTGGCAAACACTAGCGATGTGCACTAGGCCATTTCTAATGCTAGTCAGAGAGTGTGTTTGTCCTTCGACACACACATTGTAACTGGAGTTTGCCATGACATATGTCATGGTTAGTATACTGTGCCTCCGTCTACCCGTGACATAACAGTGATACCCAGGGTAAACCTACCATCTCCCATCCACTCATCAAGATTCCTCTTGAGGAGAGTCAATGAGTGACTCTCTGGCTAACCTGTACTGGGAGTTTACTCAAGAGTGGGAGTGGCTTCCGTGTTATGGATCAGTCAGTACAGCATGTTCTATGCATGTCAGTGCTGGGGTTCAGGTCTCTCATGTGTATAGCTCACTGCCATTCAGATTGTACAAGGTGCAGCATGTTCATTGATTCCAGCTTGGACATGGCTTTGTACATCAGGCACAGCTTGCCTCTGGGCGGGCAGTATGGCACTGTGTGGAGCTGCAGTTTGTTTAATCAGACAACACATGGCATCTGTTTGAGCTCTTTGATACTCCTGGTGAGGTACTTTTGGGGTCTTTCCAGTTGATGGAGGTGTCTGCTGAGGTACATCCCATAGGGGCCATTGTACTCAATTGTGAGGCTGATGAAGGATGACTGCAGAGCCACAATGACCTCCCCTGATCTAGATCTGACTACCTTCATGATTAGGTGGGTATATGGTATGTTTCTGTAACCACTACAGCCACATGCTTGTCCAATGCAAGATATCTATCAACTTGTGTCCCCAGGTCTCTTATTACATTTTAAGTACTTAATGGGTTAACACCTATGTGGTAATTGGTGGGCAATTACTGTATATCTACAGGGGTTGACTATGCACTTTTCTGCAATTAGCTTGCTGACATGGCTATGGCACCAGTTGTCTGTTTCTATGTAGTCCTTTTGTGGGATGCTTGTGTCAGCTGGAGGGTCAGATACGGTGGACAGTTTGTAGTCCTCTGCAAACTTGTTCAGACACAGTCCTTCCATGTTGGCCTGTACCTATTGGACATATATACCAAACAAGGGAGGTCCCAGGACGGAGCCTTGTGGGATGCCAGTTGTATCTGGTTTGTAGTCTGACATGGCTGCAGCATTTCTGACCATGTCAGTTCTGTCCTTGGTCTGGTTTGCAACCCCTCTACTGACATAGGGGTTTATATTTAAGTTGGTGAGCTTATCTATAATGAACATGTGGGGTATTGTATGGAAGCCTTTTGCAAGGTCCAGCTAGGCTGTGTGGACCACATTCCACTCATCAATGGCCTTAATGACTGTTTCAAATGAGTCAAACATGTTTAAGGGGCAGGATCTGCACTTAAGAAAGCCACACTGGGTAGGGTCCAGTGTCAGTAGGTCCCCAATATCTCTATGTCTGAGGTACATGCTGATCCTTTCCATAGCTTTGCAGACCAAGCTTGTCAGGATTCTAGGGTGGTAGTTTGCAGTATCCATTCAGGCAACACCTTTGTGGAGAAGGAACACTGTTGTTGTACACTGCTCTTTGGGTACATATCCTGTGGTAAGGCTGACATTGAGCAGTAGTGTTATTTGGCGTTCCATTCTTCTTGGAGTCCATGTTGGACTCAGCCCAGGACACCATCTCGTACCATTGATGCTGTGTGTTTTGCTTTGTAGATGCTGGCTGTTACCTCAGCATCTGCAATGTCAGGGGGCCAGCACTCTGCTGGGATAGATATTTGGTATTTGGGGGGGGGGGGGTTTGCACTGCACCTGTCAGGTTGGATGTTGGCAATGTGTGTGTGTTTGGTATATTGTTTGTAATATTTGAGTGATTCAGAGCATATCTGTGAATTCCCAACAAGGTTCCTACAATCAGTTAAGAAAGCCTTGTGATTATCCTTAGTGTCTTGTACAATTTGTATCTTCATAGGTTCATAGGTTCATACTAGGCTATATGCCCTAGGGCATTTATAAGCCTAGCCAGAGTGTGTGTGGCTTTTGCCACCCCTTGCTATGTGAATATTATGGCCATTTAGGATTTACTTTACTGTGCCTCTGTCTGGACATGACACAGTGAAGACCCCCAGTGTACATCTACGATCACCCATCCACTTGTCAAGATTCCTGTTGAATAGAGTCAGTGAGGGGCTCTGCCTAACATGGAGTGGGATTCCGTTCCAGGGTGTAGGGAGCCTCTGGGTTATGTATCTGTCCCTCCAGCACATCCTATTTCATTATGTGTTGAGGTTGACATCTCTTGCTCTCACAGCTCTGATGGATTTGGGTTTTCTGGGGTGGAGCATGTCCATTAATCCTGTGTTGGACATGGCCTTGTACAACAGGCATACAACGCCTCTGTGTAGGCAGTATGTGACTGCATACAGCTGGGGTGTCTACAGCCAGGCAGCATATGACATATATTTGAGACCCTTTATCCTCTTGGTGAGGTACCTTTGAGGTCTTTCTAACTGCTGCAGGTGTTGGGTAAGGTACATCCCAAATGAGGCATTGTACTAAATTATGGGCCTGATAAGAGAACAGTATGGGGGCACAATGACCTCTGTTGACGTAGATGTGAATCCTTTCATGATAAGGTGGCCAATATAGAATGTCTTCCTAGCCACGTTGGCAATGTGAGTGTCACATGACAGGTTACTGTCCACTTGTGTCCCTAGGTCCCTGTTTACTCCTTCCATACGTAATGGATTACCACCTATGTGGTAATTTGTGAGTACCTTGTTTGGTATTTGGTGAGACATTCATACTGTCCAGTGTCTTCAGGAAGGCTGAGTGGGGTTCCTGTGTGTGAGAGTGTGATCTCTAGCATGCTACAGACTGTACAGCAGTTTTGCCTACGGTTAGTTGCACATGGGAGGTCTCCGATGCTTCGTGCATTGTCAGTTACCTGGACATGTGGGTATCTTTGCTGAATATGGATACTCCCCCTCCATTTATGGTTTGGTCCAAGTTTTGGGGCCATAACGCATGATATGAGGTATAACCTGGTAGTGCTGGTGTGCTCTCAGGAGCCTTGCTGCAGGTTTCTGTCACTGCACGGACATCAATTTTCCCCATACTGGGGAGGGCCTTGGGAGCATGCATGTTGAGGTTTAGATGTCTGGCATTGGGCAGCATTACCCTTATGTTTCTTTCCACTTACGTTTTCTAGGGAGGTGGGTTAGTCTTTTCAGCCTTGCCTACAAAAGGCTCTATGGAGGTGGCAAGAGCCTTAGCCAATATCCAGATGCCCAGGGGTAACAGGTGCAAGCCATCCCTGGCAAAGCAGCATGGCTTGTCAAGCATGACATCCCAAGCAGACAGACATTTGATCCCCTTGGAATGACACCAGTAATTGTGCCTCTTGTTAAAGCTGATCATTCTGTGTCTGTACTGTGGCATCATTCTTGGTGAGGGTAGGATGCTGCACAAAGTCAGTGTCATACCGGCCTGGACTACATAATCGGAGAGCTCATCTATGTCTCTTTTCATGTAGTCCGGGGAGGTACGTCTCAGGTCATTCACACCAGCACGGACAATGACTGCATCATATTTGTACTTGCTTTGGGGTGACCTGCATACTTGTGTCATGTGGTGTATTGTAGCAGCCTACAGGCAGCTTACTGTACCCTTTCCCTTGTTCAGTCTGGTGAGCAGGACTGCAGTGTGTCTGACTATGGAGTCACCTATTACAACTGTATCTGGCATGTTGTTTCTCCTTCTGGCCTGTGACTGTTTGGCACACCAGCTTTGTGTACTATGTGTTTCATGTGCTATGTTTGGAGGTAGTGGTTGCTTGGGTGTCTGCTTGGGAGGCCTCTGTTGATGTGGTGTGTTTTTAATTAGAGCCTCCGGGAATGTTTTTCTGTGTTCATGTCTTTGGTTTGCAGTTGTGATAAGTCTATGTGAGACTGGGTTTGTGGTGTGTGTGGTTACCTTCTCCTCCTGACTAGTTTTGACAGTACTGAGTTGAGAGAACTCAGCCTCCGGTTTGGATAAATGGTTGCATCTCTCACATATATTTGTATTTCTTGGGGGGAGGAGAGGGTTGTCTGTGTACATGGGGCAGGTGTAATATTTCCTCAAGGTTCACAGATTCAACTTGTTGTAGCTGGCCTTAGTGGATTGTATGAATGGACATATTTTATTGCCATAATACTGATCAGAGATTACTTCCCTTTTTAGGTTTGCTCTATCATGTAGTAGCTTCCGCATTCTCTTGCATGGTTTGGTAATGGCTGGGCTCCACCATGCCAGATGCCTGCGTGTATAGCATTGTGTCTTGGTTTTATTTGGGATTGCATAATCCATGCATTCCTGGCAGTGTTCATGGAATGCCTGTATAACAGGTTCTGAGGTGTGGCCCATATTTTGCACATGCACAGGGCCTTTAATGGATTCCACATCAGTTTGGAGGAGTGCAACATTTGCTTTACACATGTTTTTCACTGTGGTTTTCTGGCCAGGGACTGTGGTCAGGATGTGTATATCCAGTGTGATTACTCTATGGTCTCATCTTACCAGTGAGGGATACACTTCTCATCTTGCCATCCAGTACCCATGTTGCTGATTATCACATCCAGTATGCTTTCCCCTCTTGTGGGAGTGGTACGTTGTTCCTGAGCATTTTGGTTTATGGATTCTAGGAACCTTTGTCCTAGGGTGATGGAGCTAGAATAATGCTCCCAGTCTATGTTTGGGTATTTTCAGTCACCCAATATAATGTGGTTTGGAGAGCTTGATATATTCATGTATTCCAACATAGGCCAAGTGCAGTTCCTGGTGTTAGGATGGTAGTCTGTAGCAGGCTATAAACTGGGAGGCAGTTTTAGCCACTGTTACTTGACCATGGCTAGTCCATGCTGCTTCTTGTTGTGGTACCAACATGGGGGTGTGGTTATCCTAGACAATTATTGCTAGTCACCCTTCTTTTGTAGCTTGTTCCATGTTTTGGGGCTGTACAGCACAGTATGAGGTGTAACCTGGTAGTGTTAGGGTGCTGTTGTGAGCTTTGAACCAGTTTTCTTTTACAGAACAGATATCAACATTCCCCATGCTGGGGGAGTTTAGACTGCATGCATCTTGCTGTTTAGACTTCTGGAATTGGGTAGCATTACATCTAGGTTCTTATCCCTTGTGATACCTATGGTGGTGGGTTTGTGTTTTGAGCCTTACCTATTCAAGGCACACAGTGGGTAACAAAAGCCTTTGCCAGTATCCATAAGGCCAGGACTGATAGGTGCACACCACCCCTACCAGATAGAGCATCATGTCGTGCTCAGCATGTCATCCCAGGCTGGCACACATTGGATCCCCTTTGACTAACAGCAATACTTCAGCCAATTATTGCAATTGATCATCTCATCTTCATATTGTGGCATCATGCTTGGTGAGGGTAGGATGTTAGTCAGGGTCATCACGTTTGCATATACTACATGGTGTTACATTGCTTAACACATGGCAATCATGCCTCAGGTGGTGCTGCAGGGCTGCCTATGTTGGATGCACATACTACACTCCCTGTACGTGTTTGAAAGCAGGTTGTGTCAACTTAGGCGTCCCTTTTACTATATGTGTGAGTCGGAGAGAGGTATCATTTCCAGGGTCCCTACTGAGCCAGTGTATGTGCTATGCATTGCCGCTTTGCCAAGGCATACTAGGCACGCCTCTTTCTGCCTACTGGGGCAGGCTCAGGTTGTTCCTCCTTCAAGTCACGCTCTGCCTGTGATTGACTTGGCAATGATGGGGGGCTGCTTGGCCCAGCCCTATGGTGATCCTGCTGCAGCTGTTTTCACAGAATCATATTATGTGGCATAGCACATACCATGACAATTTGGGTACATGTAGTTGGTGAGTACTGCAAGGCTCCACCAGATGTATCCAGGCACCAGAACCGTGACTTGAGCAGCCCAAACACACGCTTGATTACATTTCGTGTTTGTGCGTGTGCCTCATTATGGCGTTTCTGTTCAGGTGTGTGTGCATTTCTGATGGGTGTCATCAGCCACGGCTCCAGTGCATATCCAGCATCCCCTACTAAGTGACCATGTGGGATGTCCCCACTAGCAAATGTCTGGTACAGCTGCGTTAGATGCCAGATATGGGAATCATGGTAGCTTCCAGGGCAGCCAGCACACACATTCATTATTATGCCCTGGGCATCACACACAACCTGGCAGTTGATGGAGGGGAAGTCCTTGCATTTAATGTAGGCCCTACCCCGCTCACCAGCTGGTGCTTTGATGCATATGTGCGTGCAGTCTATTGCACCCACTACCTCAGGATATTCCGCTATTTGCTGGAAGAGATGCATATTGCTAGCCAATACCTCACGGGCATTGGGCAAATATACATGATCACCGACATGTGCTGACATGGCATCCAGGAACTGGTGGAGTACCCTGGAGGCTGATGCCTGTGATATCCCCATCATATCACCAGTTGGTCTCTGGAAGGTACCTGTTGCTAGTATTCTTAGGCCAACACATACCTTGGTTTCCACTGGGATGGGTTCCCCTCTGTTGGTTCTGTGTGTGTGAGGTGTGGCCTGCACAACTCAACAATTTGCTGCAGGAGGTCTCTGTCCACTCTATAGCGCTCCACTATCTTCAGCTCATGTAACCCCTGGTAGGTGACCCTGGGCCTGTACACTCTTCTCCGTCTCCTCACTGTGGGTTGTCTGGCAGCATTTGCATTGTCACCACCCTCAGCAAGTCGCCTATGTCTCCTTATGACAGCTATGGCAGGCCCTAGCATTTCTGCTCTGAGTGAAGCTTTTCAGTTTTCACTTCTAATAGCTTACTCCTGTCTTGCAGTGTCTCTTGAGAGAAACATCCTGCACTGCTGTTTGCAGAGTTTTAAGTGCTGGGCTGGGCTAGTATTCTGCCTGTGTAATTGCCTGCTTCTAATTGTTTTCACCTGCTAGCTCCAGCAGTATTCCCTGCTAGCTTCCTACTATTTCTGTTGCTTCCTTTTTCCTTTCTGTTTCCTCAGGGGGGAGCAACGCACATACCAGCGGAAACACGCTCACAGTGGCTTACACGCGCGCACACATGCTTACACAGTTTAGAATCTATTTATTTGGGTTAAAACGTGCGCACACCAGCGCAAACAGTCTTACAAGTCTGCCAACAGGCTCCCACATGGTCAGTCTGCCTTACACGCGCGCACACTGCCCTACTCCCGCCTCCTGGCGTGGACATGTGTGCATGCACGCCCAGCAAGAAACTTTGGTGTTGGCTACAGTGTACACCTTCCATTTCTTGACTTTCCCATGCTTACCTTGTGGCACTCTTTCCATGATATGTGTCTGACATCTGTCACGTAACACTGTCTTCCAATGAACTGCATTTCCTTCTGCCATTCCCCCCTGTGATGTCACCTATCTTCTACTCTGTTCCTCTCCCTTATGAAATTCTTACACTACTCGGAATGTGCTCATTTGCTATGTGACAGTGGGATTCAGTATCCTAACACTCATTTACATAAGATTGCCTACTAATGCTTAGTTACATGTCTTAGACTCAGCTTCCCCCCTTAGCAACCACTAAACGGTGGCCATGTTGTTTTTGGTCTGCTGGTCCCTGCATTGTAAGTACATGTATTGCATAAAACCCACATTTGTGGGTTTATAACCTTCATTTTTATGTTTTATATAGCGCAGCCCATTTGCGCGGGGCTGCTCTGCGTTTAAACATTGTCGATCGCCGAAAAAAAAATACTTTTTTATCATATTTGCACCAGGGTACCTTGCCAATGGCCACATATTTGGCCATTGGCATGCTGCCTGACACATATGCACTCTTTATCTGGAGCTGACATGGCTCCATTGTGTTATTTGCAGAAACATACTCAGTTGTCAACTGAGTACATTTCTGCAGCTAACACGACTCTTACACGGGCTGGTTTCAGCTTTGTGGATTGCTAATCTACCTCATTTGCATGCCTTTCGGCTGCAAGTGAGGTGATTAGCATATCCACGCCCAGTCCGTGTAAGAGACATTTTAGCTGGTCTCTTACACGGAATTTCGGGCTGTTCCTGGATCGCACTCTTAGACTCCGTGCAAGCCTTCGTGAATCCTGCCCTTGGTATACTAAGTGTTGTTATGAATTTGCTTTTATCTAATGCATCTCTGAAATCAATTATGCAAGCAATAATGATGATGCTGCAGGAGGAGGGCCTTCTCACCCCTGGAAGGGTGGTAATTACACATTAACACACACTCTGGAGGGCATTATTGTGCTTAGAGAATGGGGTCACTGTCAAATTGTTGTGTTTTATTTACTTTTTTTTTAAGTACTATATTATTTTTTTGTATTTTTGATGTAAAATAGTTCCGCCGCCTAATGTTTCAAACTTTCTGTAGTGCATGTTAATGTTGTTGGAGGAAGCATTTTACATCAAAAATATATAAAAAAAATAATATAGTACTTAGAAAAAAGTAAGTAAAACGCAGCAATTTTACAGACAGCCCATTCTCTCTCTCATACACAAGTTTCATATGCACATTCACTCACACAAGATCGCTCTCACGCTCTCTCAGTTTCTCTCTCTCTCAACACACACACACACACACACACACACACACACACACACACACACACACACACACACACACACACACACACACACACACACTCTTCTCTGTTTTCATACATGCACTCTCTCACACATGATCACTCTCAGTCTCTCTCTCACACATGCAGTCACTCTTGCTATCATGCACGCATTCAGTCACACAAGCAGACATCAACATAAGCACACATACACACGATCATTCCTCATTATTACTTTCATAAACACATACAGACTCTCTCTCACACACACACACAAACACACACACACACACACACACACACACACACACACACACACACACACACACACACACACACACACACACACACACACTTTTTATTTTACAATCGCTAAACAGCAGAAGCAATGCTTAGCCAGTGTAAAATAGGAGCTTAACTGATCTGTATCTTACACTCATACATGCCTACACTTTCACACACAAACACATATACACACTTTTTTTTACTTTCATTTTATTTTCCACTTGCTAAACAGCAAAAGGGCTGGTTAGCAAGTGTGAAATAACGGTGGCCCTTCTGTTTCTCTCAGTCCAAGTTCAATGGCGACTTGATAATTTGCCTTGAAGCAGCAGACTCGTTTTTCACTGGGCATTACTTTTATATTAATACCCTGCTGGAGAATGCTCGTTCTCTCCTCAGGGTCCAGTTGTACAGTAAGACCATTCTCTAACTGTCTGCAAGGCATACAAGGACAGGGTAGATACACCTTTATTCATTTATCATTTGCTTGCTCTGTTGCAAGTCGCATCTGACTCTTAGAATAGCTCCTGCACATCCATTGTTATCTGCAGAGTTTTCAAGGCAAAGGAGTGAAATGGAAATAAGTTTCTACCAATGTTACATGCCCAGCATTTACCCAGACAAACATTGTCTTCATCCATATCATTCATGCATGCACTCATACCTAAGAACAGTTTAGAAACTCTGCTACACCTAATGCATGATGTTAGAATGTGGGAGGGAACTGGAGCACTAAGAGAAAACCCATGCAAATGTGTGGAAGACATGATGACTCTGCGGAGAAGACACCCTAGCCAAGAACTGAAACAGCAATATTTTACACTAATTAGTGTTAAGAGTTTTTTTAATACGAGTCAGCATACAGTTACTTTGTTAGCTTACTTACATTTGCACTTATAAAATAGGTAATGAAGTGGTTTATAATGGTTCATTTAGCTGCTACTCAAGCAAAGCCAAACATATCAACAAGAATAGTGGAACAAGCAAACACAGATCTCATACACAACATTTACTTCAGGTAGTACAGTTCCATAGCAAAACGCAAGCAACAGTTACAAAAAATGTGTATTAAAATACCAATATTTGGCAGGGGGCTAGACAGGGGCCTGGAGAAGTAAATATTGTGGGAAGAAATATCCAGGGAATTGTTATGGCTAGGCTTGCATAGGTCCTAGGGCCTATAGCCTAGTACCAACCTATGAACCTATGAATATGTGAGACCAGAGCAAGATATTTTACAGCCAAACCAAATGCTAAAGCTAATACAGATATTATATATTAAATATCTAAATAAATGAAGGTGATATGCAATGTATTAAGTGGCTGAAAGAAAGGCAAAGTAAAGTAACTACATAGATCTTTCATTAGCATGGCTGGTTAACAATGATCTAAAGAGATCAGGTTCATTCTTGTCTCACCAAAGCTGAAGACATGCTTTAGGTATTGGTAAAGAGTACAACTAAAGCACTATTTCTAATTTTGAACTTCGGCCTATGATCTAAAAGAATATTGTATAGACTTTACACAAGCTAAAGAGTAATTTGCCTTGCACAGTGGTGCAGTGGTTAACATTGTTGCCTCACAGTAAGAGGTTCTCTGGTTCGATTCTCGGCTGGGGTGCCTTCTGTGTGGAGTTTGCATGTTCTCCCTGTATTCGTGTGGGTTTCCTCTGGGTACACCCGTTTCCTCCCACATTCCAAAGACATGCATCTGGAGCATTTCTCCCCGGGCCTCCTCTGAAAACAGGCTCTGTGGAACCTAGCCGGACTTTCCCGGTCAACAAATGATAAATAAATAAAATAATTTGAAGATAATGCTCAAAATGGTTTTCTTTTAATGATATTTAATGTGCCCTTTTTATGCTGGGAACATGCTGTTCTCATAAAGGGAATAATAAAATAAACTCTACATATCATGTTAAAGAGAGCATATTCTCACTGAGATATTAGCATCTCTTTAACAGTAGCTATTCTTGCTTTTAATATCAGATTCCTCAATTATATCTAACAATAGTGAGGCACACTGCAGATGTCTTATTTTAGTTTATAGAATGGGCAACCTGTATATCACTACTCTAAGTGGAGAACAAATGTTCTCCAGCAGGTTATTAATGTACAGGTAATGCTCACTGGGAAAATGAG
Organism: Protopterus annectens; assembly: GCF_019279795.1. Taxonomy (NCBI): domain Eukaryota; kingdom Metazoa; phylum Chordata; order Ceratodontiformes; family Protopteridae; genus Protopterus; species Protopterus annectens. Next base: position 1,648,296,120 of record NC_056728.1, read on the forward strand.
CCTCACGGCAGCATATTAAGTTGCCATGAAGCATGGTCTCTAAGGAAACTAATGGCTGCCTTTGTTTTATGCTCACTAAGCAGTGTCTTTGCTGCTTAGTGAGTGTAAAATTAAAAAAAATAAAATAAAGAAATAGAAATGTGCGAGTGCTTATGTCAGTGTCTGAGTGCATGTATGCATGAAAGTGAGACTGCAACTGATCAAGCCATTATTTTACATATGCTAAGCAGCACTTTTGCTGTCTAGCAAGTATAAAACTGAACAAAACATTAAAGAAAGAAAAGTGTGTGTGCTTATGTTTCTATCTGTGTGTGTGAATGTGTGCTTGCATGCATGAAAGCAGAACAGTTTGTGAGAGAGAGAGAGAGAGAGAGAGAGAGAGAGAGAGAGAGAGATCTGTGGAGCTGTGGCTGCAGTAGTTAAGAAGCATGAATACCTCTCAACCTCTTAACTGAAGAAATCAGAATAAAGCATAAAATAAAGGGGATACAAAGGCACAAAAATATGAAGAAATTTTAAATATTGCTCTTATAAAACGACAATATTGCTAGAATAACAGGATTTATATTAGTATGCATTTTCTGAAGGAAATAAATACTAAAACTCAAATATATATCAATATTTAGTGACTTCAATCCTCAGTGATTTCCAACAAATTTCATGAGTAATGGACCAAATATATACATATATACATACATACATACACACACACACACATACACACACACACACATACATATATATATATATATATATATATATATATATATATATATATATATATATATATATATATACATATATATCTAGGTTAAACATTTGGACATTTCTTGAAAATCTTATATCTTGCATGGAAAATACTTCCTCCACCATCACCATTTACATATACTACACCAAGTTTGAAATGTTAAGTGAAGCAACTATTTTACATCAAAAATATAAAATAATAAATACATAAAACACAAACAATTTTACAGACCTAAGCCTGCATTATTTTCACAGTAGCACATATCATGTTGGGCATTATTGCTTGCCTAACACAGAGGATTAAAGAATGAATGAGGAGGTTAGCCATGCTTCTAAATACCTATACGAAGACTGCAGAATTTATTCAATCATCTGTCTACTGCACTTGATTAAGTGTAGAAGCTGTTTCAGACATTATAGTATTTTATATCTTTGAGTTATTGGGCTATAATGTTCTTCTACTCTACAACCTATAATACTGAGTTGACTAATCCAAGTTCACAAAGACTGTTGGCCAGCCTCCATTCATTCTTAATATGATTAAAAATGATATGCAGACTTACACAGATCAAATTGTACATAATATCCTGATCCACTTTTGTAATACTTGTGCTAAAAGGGTGTGGTAGATAAGATTATCAGATTTATAATGCTCTCATAATGCTGTTAAGCTCAAGTTTTAAATATATATATATATATATATATATATATATATATATATATATATATATATATATATATATATATATATATATATATATTGGGCTTACATTTATTAATTTCATTAGAAGAGCCCAGTATTGCAGAATACTACATATCATTCTGCTATGTTATGCATAGACCTCCACTGGATTGTTAAAGTCCAGGAGGTGTTGCAACAGAGCTAATTGTATGCATATAATGGTATGGCAATAATGCAGCAGTATTAGCCTATCTCCTGGCATATTTCTCTTTATTTCTATATTTGTTTTAAGCTTATGGTATTCTGATATATTCCTACATGTCATTCTAGTGTGTATTCTTAGACAGATAGATAGATAGATAAAAGGCAGACAGATAAAGCAAATAAATATGATAAACTAACTTGAGAGAATGTCAGATATATTAAAATTAACTGCATAAGGAGCACATGCTATAATATTTCTGTTGTTTCACAGCATTCCTCCCTTTTATGCCCTTTAAAGCTCAAGTATCCCAGAAGCCATTGAATCACACTTCATTTATTTTTTTTTTAAAATACCTCTCTCTCTCTCTCTATATATATATATATGTATATATATATATATATATATATATATATATATATATATATATATATATATGAATGGAAAGGAGTTAGCAGATAGTGTAATAGGCATGAAATGGTCCCAGGACTACTACTGGGCCTGTGTGGATGTTAGATCTTTGCACACAAACATCAAAAACAAATGGGGTTTGGAAGCAGTAAGATTTATGTTGGGGGAAGCTCCACGTACTGATTTTTTTGATACAAGTTTTGGAATTTTCCCTCACATATAACTGTTTCAGCAAACAATTCTTGCAAAAGGATGGGGCAGCCATGAGGGCATCATATGCCCCTGCATATGCAATCCTGTTTATGAATTATTTTGAGATAACCTATGTATATAACTCAGAGTTTTATAAACACAGAGTTATATTGTTTAAGAGATACATTGATGATCTCATATTCATTTGCAAGGGTGAAATGGAGGAATTTTACGATTTCATACAGGAGTTGCACTACAATCATTTTGGATTGCAGTTTAAATATAACACCAGCAGGAAGGCTGTGCAATATTTAGGTCTGAAATTTTTTGTGGGCAAAGAATATACTGTAGAGTTCAAACTTTTTTCCAAAGCTACTGCAGTTAATAATTTTCTTAGAACTTACAGTATGCACACTCCTCATTTGTTATCTCACTGCCATATGGTGAGTACTTGAGGACAGCCAACAATACGTCAGACAAGGGCAGGCTAGGTGCTGAGTTTGTGAGGGTTAGGAATAAATTGTTAAGTAGAGGTTTTAATTTGGATGTTTTGAACAGAGCGGAAAACAAAGTGATTAGGAAATTGGGGCTGACACACAGTATGATGCAAGAGAGGCGGTACATGTTGACAGGAAGAGTAGGAAATTGAATAAGGAAGAGGATCAAGATAAGTTGTTCTTTGTTAATAGGTATTCACCTTTCGTAGAAACCCTGAAAAGGTCAGTACATAGATTTTGGCCCATAATATCTAATGATGGGAAGCTGAAGGGCATTCTTCCTGAGAGAGTCACTTTCTCCTATAGTAGATTTTAGAATTTAAGGGAACTGCTATCCATTAGGAAACTGGATAAAAAACAGGGTAGGAAAGGTAGTTTTCCTTGTGGGAGATGTAAAGTGTGTAACAGGATCAGGAATTTAGATGGAAAACAGATTAATGGGAAAATTTCTAAGGCCATGGACCAATACAACTGTGAAACCATGGGGGCAGTTTACATTACAGGATGTGGATGTTCCATAGTTAAGTGGTACATATGGCAGACTAGAAGGGCAGTTAAGAAAAGAATAATGGAACATCTAGGTGACATTAAAAGGAGTAGGTTAGAGAGCCCGGTTACAGAACATTTTGCCACATGCTATGTGGGTACAGACACATCTTTATTTTATTGTGTGTTAGCCAAACCATTTCAATGTCAAGGGGATGAATTTACACTTAAGCTGACACAATTGGAAACTAAATGTATTATTAATTTTGGTACCATTTGCTCAAGAGGATTAAATCTTAATATTATTTTAAATGTAGGGCGGGAGTAGGAAAATATTGTGCATGTGATTTCTGTGTAGAACATCTGTTTTGTCTAAATATGTATTTAGATTTACTGTTTATAGTGGCACTTTCCAACACTGGGAGTTTTTATTTAGTTGAACATTTATATTATAACATGGAATATATAATTTTGATATGTAATGTAGGAAGGGTAGCAATGTGGCAATAGTATAGGAATAAGTAAAATAGTATTATATACATTCTTATAACTTAATATATAGTTCATATTTTGAGAACAGGGCACTTTAATGAAAATATGAACTATTTCAATGGGACAGCAATTGTATTCTATTTGATTTGTAATAATTATATTTATTGAGAAATAATTATATTTAATTGGATCTAATTATGTATTTATTTAATGTATATAATGAAGAGCTGCTTGTGTGGGAAATATCCCTTGAAGGCACAAGCCAAGGTACCGGATACACCAGTAAAGCTTTTTTCCAACTGTTTCCTGGTGTGGAGTGGTGTGTTTTTTAGTTACATTGAAATGAGGATCCAGGTGAACATTAGTGGCAGTGGTAGGTTATTGAAGACATCAAAGATGGCTGATTGATTCAGAAATATATGCAACAGGCAAGCAGTAGTATGACAATTACTGTTCTGAGGTTCTTGTATTGATAGTGTACAAGATGATAGGGTGTATGTAATAGCAACAGTTATATAGCACTGCAGCATGTTACTGGCCATTTTCACAGCCAGTGCCCATGTTATGGCATGCTGTGGCCCCCTATACCAAAACAAATGGCACCACCAACACCTAACATACCAACATATGTGGAACATTTCTTTGTGGATTGGGATACCCTACAAGAGCTTGGTGATCTGTGTCACATACATATGGAATCATATGGGAGTTGTATGGACTGTCTATCCTTGTGGATATTAAGCTATATGTAGCTTTAACTGCCTTGCCTACAGGGACCTTTCAGCAATCTACAGGGACACGGTAGGAATTTTGCTGTTATCAGTCTCATGAATTCTGCACCAGTTCTTTGATATCTTGCCTCAGTATTTGGAAACTGAAAAGAAGAAAAACACCACTATGAAGGTATTCTATGATGCTACTTGTTTTTCTAAGGTTTTGGGAGCTATTGGTTTTACATGCATTGTTATGAAGAGGCTGCCTAGTTTACATGGTGTCAGATAACAGCCATAATGTCTGCTATTCTCTCAAATGTCAGGTGGTGTGCAATGCACATGATATCATCTGGAATGTGTCTATGTGTTGCCCAGTCAGTTCCTCTGGTTATCAGATCTGGCACACATTCAACCTGTACCAACATTTCTTAAGGGAAAATTACAGGAGTTCACTTTATACAGTTATAATGCAAGTAAGGCCACATAAGTGATGTCACTGTTGTGTGCTGCAAAGGATTTTGGGGATGCATTAATACCTTTAATAATAACCTCCGTATATAAACTGTAGACCATGGTAGAGATGACAATGTTGCACATGTGGAGACATGCTGGATGAGATTCTATGACATACTAAACAATGAGTGGCTTATTGAACTGTTTGTGAATATTAACTGATGCAGGTAAGTTAAATGTGCTGGCAATTAATAAAAAGTAAGACTGTTTCATAGAATTCACTGAAATGTTTTACCCATAACAGGATTAAATGTGAGAATAATATTCTAATATGCAAAAAAAAGACTATGATATGGAGGATAAGGGCATCAGGGCATCAGGGCACGGGAAGGATTTAAATGTGAGAATAATATACTAATATGCAAAAAATCAGACTATGATATGGAGGATAAGGGCATCAGGGCATCAGGGCACGGGAAGGATTTACAAGATGGCTGGCTAGGCTTAACTCTATAAAACAGATCATACTAATATTAGCAAATGTAGAACTAAATCTGCCAATGACTGGCAGGAGTGAGGGGGGGGGGTCTCCCTGATGTACATAATGGTTCATAAGAAGCTACAATTTCAGTCAGCAACTGTCTAGACAGCCCAGTTGAACTGTCCTTTCACAATTGTAAAAACAGGAGGCAAGGTCTGAAAATGACCAAAGTGTCGAGAATTGTATAAATTTAAAAGAAAATACTGAGTGGTCTGGGCAGTAGGAAATAACATTTAAAAGAAGGAAAGCATTGCTGTCAAAGGCTAGGTGTATGACAAAAGAACAAGATGAAATACAAGAAAAACTGAGAAGAAACAGTTCTGATAGTTGAGAGAAACATAAAGTAGATCAGTCTGTATTTAAGAATTAAAAAATTTAAAAGATGTAATACAAGCTACTTGTTGGAGGATAAGCAAAGAAATAACTCCAGATTGGACAGCAGAGAGATAACGGAATCAATTCAGAACATCAAATAAAGTGAAAATAATCCCTGGGATTCAATCAACTCTGTGTAGGCTTCGTGCAAAGCCTACACTGAGTTTACATGTTTGTATGGTGAGCAGCATGGTGAATTACATATTCATGCCGTGCACCATCTTTAAACATAAGCAAGCATGGTTTTGTGGCTAGCAACAGTGCTGTCAACCAGGAAACCATGTAAACCAACAAGGATAGTGAACTTGCTTACTATAGATCAAACTGGGTTAGCAGGATTGCACAGAATACCACAATGATTACCAGGATTTAGCATATAGTAATGTATATGGTAGAGACACAGTACAGGACAGTGTATACAGTGCAGAGTATTGTGAAATCCCATTGCAGGCATTCTGCACAAAGATTCTGTTAATGATCTGCAAAGGTACATGGACTATCATGCAAAATAAACAGTCAAGGGAAGTGTGTGCTTTGAATAGGGACACACAGATGAATTTTAGGAATGAACACAGGGAACGAGGAATGGTGAAACATCCTAATGTACACCAGATGAGAGCATTTGAATTGAAGACAGTTGCAGCACAAACACTAATTACATATCACTATGATACAGTATGGACTGCACATAAAAATGTGTATTATGTGACTGTCATACAAGGTGACATAACAATGGAGAAGATGTATTTGTGAGATAAGCATCCTTACATAAATAATGCAGAAGAAATCTATTAGGGATGTTATATACAATTGGGTAGGGTACATATTGTGAAGCTGTGCAAAGTGATTTGCCTGAATATGAGTGTAATATCAGCAGAGGTCTCCAACAAGTGGGACACAGTTACAGGCTCATAGACAACAGTAAAAGAAGCATGATGAATCATGGACAATATCAGAATAACACCACCGGTAATCCCATGTCCCTTAGTGATATTGCATGATAGAAAGAAAAGTTGCAACAATGTATCTTTTTTGACCATTACACTGTCTATGCCCTCTATGCAGTTGTTCTGTTTGCTTCCTGTGTGGTCTAGTAGTCCAGGTTTGCAAACTGCCAAGCATCATGCAAACGAGATAAACACAGCTAAACCTGGCATTCATTGAGTTTCATCAATTCCCTTGTTTGCACTAGGCCACTCATCATACACACACTGCATAAAAAATAAAAAAATAATAAAAATATAGAGAGAAAATTAGTTGAAATGGAAAAAAAAAACAGTCCCTGAAATAAACACTACAGTTTTTTTTCTTGGTACACATGAAATATTTTTACACAGATCTGGATTTGAGCTCTCACTCCAATGAACCTTCAAAACACAGTAAGAGTGTCTAAGCCCTCTCTGCCACAGAAACAGCTTTGCAGCAGGGAACTGAAATCATGCCACATACAACCAACTGCAACATCATCCACAGTACTAAGAAAACATATGACAGTTGTTTGTACATGTATTACTTTCAGATGTAGGGTACTTAGTAATCACACAACCATTTATGACTATTGCTTGCAGTAGTGAAGTTCTGCCTTATCTCTCTGTGTTTGTTGTTCATTCTTGTCTTATCTGATCAGTAATCTGAGACATGCAGTCTGTAACGCATTCAGTATAATTGTCCTAAAAATGTGTGAGGATATTAAATGACAATAATATACATTTGTCAACAAATGAAGGGGAGGTTGGATGTTACTGAACAGAAGCTGTTAAATGTGTGCTGCTTACTTACATATAAAATCTTCTGCTGTGTTTTAGTTAACTTAGGACTATGGAACCCAGGCATTCTAATCCCCAACCCCCCTTCACTGACACTGAGAATCAGGTCATTGTGGAAACTTTTAGGCAACATGGTGCCTTTCTGTTTGAGAAGGGACATTGAGATATGTCAGGCAGAATGCAATTTTGGCAGCAGAGAGTTGCTGATGTGAATGCGGTAGGCAGCCACAGCAAGACATATGATCAGGTTTGCCATAGGGCCCTGAAATGATTTCACCTGCATGGAGGATAGCAGCTGCAGTGGTCCATGATCAGATGAGAACTAGGGTGGGGGGGGTTCTGCTACAGACCCACCACTAACAGCAAATGAAGAGACCCTGTGCCCTGTCAGGGATCCAGACAGTGCCCTAGAAAGTACAAAACAGCGTGTAATTGATATTGGTACTTCTGTTTCAGGGAGAACAAGTATGTCCCAGGAGGAGCTTCCAGGTAGGCTTATATATCTCAATTGTTAAATACTCCTGTATAGTAAAATATTGACATCAATATGTAAGTTCTGTTTAACAATCAGTTCATTTTTGGGGGGGTAGTTTAGATTGATGCAGTTAACACATTTTGATTACACATTGGCTTAGGTTGCACTTGTCATCCAAGTTCTTGTTAAAAGTATCATTAATGGACATGTAAAGGGCAAAAAGTTTTAAACATATAAAGAGAAAAATGTTTTGAACCCCTGTATTACTGTTATTTGTGATGATGTTGTCCTTACCTTTTGCTTAACTTCTTTCAGAACCATCATTCATATGAAACCTACCATCATCTGCACATGGTAAGACAATTTTTTTGTCAGTAATGATAAGCAGTTCAACAAAATATATATTTTATCCATACGTGTGATGTGGGTGTCAGGACTGCTGTGTATATTGCTGTACTGTCTGTAGTAGTGGCACCACTGTTAGTTTATTAGCATACATTTGACTAAAGATGTGTAGTTATTCATTTCTTTCCTGTGTTTGTTGCTTATTATCACAGGTGAACCTCACAGTGGAAAGGTAGGACTATTACCACCTTATGTCAGACTCTGATGATGACAGTGGCCAAACAGAGGGACAGTTGGGGGGTGCAAGGGCTGAATCTGACACTGAGAGTGACATTCAGCCATCATCTCTAATTCCATCAGAAACAACCAGTAGCCCTAGGCCAACCCATTCCAGTAAGCCCTCAGATATTGGACAGGTGGAAGGTGAGACACTTGATCAGGGAAATGTGGTTGCTGCATCCTCAGTGCCTGTTGATTCTGGCTGTATCCAAAGTGTGTGTGAGGTACCATGCGGGAGGGTTGTTAGGGATGCCTGGAGGAGGTATGCTCTTCATCCTCCACCTGATCCAGGTGTGTGTTCTCATGTCAATCAATGTATATTTAGGGCCATCATGAAGGCACAGGCACATTCCCATAGGTCCTCCAGAGAAATGCTTAGGGTTGTAGATGTGGCACAGACTGCCTACACCATGTTGTTGATTCAATGGATCAGAGGAATGGCACATTTGAATGTGAGTCAGTTGCCCTGCTAGACAGGGGACCAGGGAAGTAAATATTTTGGGAAGAAATAGCCAGGGAATTGTTATGACTAGGCTTGTATAAGCCCTAGGGCTGATAGCCTAGTACCAACCTATGAACCTATAAATTTGAACAAAGCCATAAATAAAAGTGGGACAAAGGCCCAAAAATAGGGACTTTTTTAAAATATTGATATTACAAACTTAGAAAATTGATAGGATAACAGGTTTTGCATTAGCATGAATTTTCTGAAGGGTATAAAGTCTGAAACTCAACTGTTAGTATTTTCTAACTTCAGTCTTTAATGATTTGCCACTAATTTGCCAGAAAACCACAATTTTATGAAAAATGGACCACACTATGAGTCAAAAATCTGGACAATCTTCAAAAATCTGTACAGTTGAGAGGTATGTCTGCTTGCTCCCCCTCTGACTCATATGTGTGTGGTTGTGCTGATCTTGCCATTTGTGGTGGAATGTGTGCCCCTTCCCCTTGTTGATCCTGCTGAAGCTGCTTTCTCAGGATGATGTTGTGTAGCATGGCACAGATGGTGAATATTTTGGTATATGTACATGGATTGTACTGCAGGGCTCCCCAGATGTATCTAGGCACTGGAACCATGACTTCAGCAGCCCAAATACATGCTCTGTGATACTTTTGGTTTGAGCGTCTGCCTCATTTTGCAGTTCAGCAGGTGTGTGTGTGTGTATTTCTGATAGGTGCATTCAGCCATGGTTCCAGTGCATAACCTGCATTCCCCCAGTAAATGACCCTGTGGGATATCCCCCCAGTGAACATCTGATACAGTTGGGAGGTGTGCCAGATATGTGAGGCATGGTAGCTGCCTGGGTTGTCAGCACACACTTTTAAGATGATTCTCTTGGCATTACACAAAACTTGGTGATTAATAGAGTGGAAGCCATTTCTCTTTATGTAGAGTCTTCCCTGTTCCCTGGGTATTGCTTTAATTTCTATATGTGTACAATCTATGGCTCCCATTACTTCTGGGTAGTGTGCTACAGGGTAGACGTCCTACATATTTGTGACCCTTTCCTCAGAAGTACAGGGGAAATATATGTGCTCACTGGCATGTTGGAGCATAGCATTCAAAATGCATGGAAGATCCTTGATGCTACATGATCCTACATGAACTCCAAGAAGAGCTAAACCCAAACATAAAACTACTGTTCAATCTCAGCCTTACTACAGGATACGTACCCAAAGAGTGGCGTTCAGCAACAGTGGTCCCTCTCCACAAAGGTGGTACCTCAACGGATCATGGAAACTATCGCCCCATAAGCCTGACTAGCTTGGTCTGCAAAGCTATGGAAAGGATCATCATGGACCTCATAAATAAAGATATTGGGGACCTGCAGACACTGGATGCTACCCAGTTCAGCTTTGTTAAGCGCAGATCCTGCCTCTTAAACCTGGTCGATTTCTTTGAAACAGTCACCAAAGCCATTGATGAGGGGAAGGTGGTCCACACAGCCTACCTGGACCTCGCAAAAGCCTTCGATACAATACCCCACTCGGGCATTATAGATAAGCTCACTAGCTTAAGTATAAACCCCTATGTCACTAGATGGGTTGCAAACTGGCTCAAGGACAGAACCCACATGGTTAGAATTGCTGGAGCCATGTCAGACTCTAAACCAGTTACAAGTGGCATCCCACAAGGCTCAGTCCTAGGACCTCTCTTGTTTGGTATATATTTCTCGGAGGTACAGGCCAACATGGAAGGACTGTGGCTGACCAAGTTCGCAGATGACTGCAAACTAAGTGCCATAATCGACTTTCCAGCCAACACAAGCATCCTACAAAACGGCCTCATAGAAACAGACAACTGGTGCCAGAGCCATAGCCTCAAGCTAAATGCCAAAAAGTGTATAGTCATCCCCTTTGGCAAAAACAAAGTGCCCACAAATTACCACATAGGTGGTAATCCATTAAGTACAGAAGAAGTAATTAGGGACGTGGGGACCCAAGTTGATAGCACTCTCTCATTTGAAAACCACGTGGCCAAAGTGGTTAGAAAAACATTTTATATAGCCCACCTAATAATGAAGGGATTCACATCAAGATCAGGGGAGGTCATCATGCCTCTTTACTCATCTCTCATCAGGCCCATTGTACTCAATGTACAATGTCCCTTTTGGGATGTACCTTACCAGACACCTGCAGCAACTGGAAAGACCCCAAAAGTACCTCACCAAGAGGATCAAAGGGCTCAAACAGATGCCATATGCTGCCCGGTTAAAGAAACTCCAGCTCTACTCAGTGGCATACCACCTGCTCAGAGGCGATCTGTGCCTGACGTATAAAGCCACGTCCATCCCGGAATTAATGGACATGCTGCACCTCAGAAAATCCAAATCCCATCGAGCTATGCGCTCAAGAGCCTTGAACCTCAGCACTGAAATAAATAGGACATGCTGGAGGAACAGATTCATAACCCAGAGGCTCCCTTCACTTTGGAATAAAATCCCAGTCCAGGTTAGGCAGAGTTCCTCATTGACTCTCTTCAAGAGAAATCTTGATGAGTGGATGGGAGATCGTAGGTTTACCCGGGTATCACTTCTGTGTCACTGTTAGACAGAGGCACAGTATACTAACCTCGAAAAAGGGCATAGCAAAATTCATTTAAAATGGGTGGCGAAAGCCAAACACACTCTGGCTAGGCTTATAAATGCCCTAGGGCAGATAGCCTAGTATGAACCTATGAACCTATGATGCTGATACCTGTGACATCCCCAGCATGTTTTCTATTGGTCTCTGAAAGATACATGTAGCTAAAATTCTAAGTGTTACACATACCTTTGTCTCCACTGCTTTGGGTTCCCTTCAGTTTGCCCTAGGTCTGAGTTAATGTAGTGCTGTCTATCTAACCTGTAGTGCTCTACAATTTCAATCTCATGCAGATTGTGATAAGTTAAACATGGTCTGAAAACTCTTCTCCTCCTTGATCGTGGTCTGTTAACAGCAGCATAGGTTTCAGTCTGTTGCACATACACATGAATTAAAGCAACAGCAGGCCCTAACATTCTTTCTGTGTAGTCTCCTTTCCTTTCCATAGTTGTATTCCAGTAGGTTTTGGAATTCACAGGGAAACCCAGCACTGAGTCTACACAGTTGTTTGTTGAATAGCTTCTCCATCTTGGATTGGTCGATTAGCATACCATTCAGCTGTTTATACTGTAATCACCATGCCACAATGTTTAACCTGTGTGTCTGGCTCTACATACCATGTAGAGCCACTTATTGAATCCAAAACAATGCACTATCAGGTGCATGCTGGGGTGTGATTTGCACACGGTATAAATGGACCATGTAGGGTTTATTGAATCTGTCTGAATGTGTTTTATAATGACTGAAATTAATAAGAAATAAAATGAAAATATAATGATTAGTCATCATAATGGAGCAGAGGCTCCAAGGCTTCAAGCAAGGATGTAGACAGAAAGTTAACCAGCAAGTACATAATTTAAAATCCATTTGTTGGGAAGAGGGACAAACTGTTGAGATGGAATAGTAGCAACAAGCCTGGAAATGAGATAAACCATGGGTTGGGGGCAGAAGACATACCAAAAAATTTATAAATAAAGCCAAAACAGAAATAATATGCTTAAAGGGATGTTGTAAGCAGAAATACTATGTTAGCTATACAGAAAAATGAAAGTGGCATCAATAACTAAGCCGTGATAGAATGTTAATGTTAATGGTCATACAGGTTCAGAAAATGAGCAGAGAGTCCTGCCATACCAAAAAAGAGTGTTAATTCTCAATGAAAAAAAACCATGTATATATTTACCTATTTAGTTATTTTAAATTGTATTATCCTGGGTAGGTCTCTAATGACTAATTTTAGTCCCTGCCTGATAAAACCATAAGTGAAACATTGTTTTCACAAGCATTAATGGCTTACCAAACACTTAGACAAGCTGCAACTTAGATTCTGCAACTTGCTGTGGAATCAGTCTTTTAAAAGGGAAAGGGAAGTGCCACAAATCATGAAAAATAAAGGAAACAATATAGTAAATCAACTGAAAAAATCTCATCAATATAAACAGCATGTCAAAGCTACACAGGCTGTGGTGTACACTTAATAACTGGCAGACAAGTCAAATACTCAAAGGCTTCCATCACCTAATCACAGATGGTACCCCCCAAAAATGAAAAAAGAATGGAAGGAAAACAAAACATCATTCACATTCATCAATAGAAACAGCTTGTCAAATACTTAGCCAAGTGTAAATTTAGCAACTTGCTGAGATGTCAGAAACTGAAAACTGCACCACACTTTAAAAAAATGATTCTGATCAAAATGCCACAAATGGAAAGGTACGTTGCTTCCAGCTACAGAACAGGCTGTAATGTATATTCAGCAATTCACCAAGAATTCTGCAACCTAAAAACAAGTACCACAAAAAGCAATGTTGCATATTGTAAAAAGAAACAAATAAATACATAAATAAAATTAAAGAGCTATAGTTAAACTGAAGGAGGATATTCCTTTGTTTTCAACAACATACACAGTCTACCAAACAACTATATGGCATGCAATACACATTATTATTCAAATATAGATCTTAATAATCTTCCATGTGTATATTTTAGTATATACCCTTTTCCTACCTTTTCTTAAAATTCATTGTATGACATTACCTGTTTGCTAAATGCTTTGTGAAAGTGAGATAACTGAGAAATTCTGTTCTGCAGGTTAAACTTAAAAATAAAAAAAATGTTAAATGCAGTGAATAGTGAAATGATGAATATATATCTGTTCAGTAGATTAACAAAACTCGAGTAAACAAAATAATGTGGAGCACATATCTTAACCTCTTAGTACAAGAAATCTAGTCAAAGTCTAAAATAATGGGGGACAAATGTCTCAAAATTGTGACAGATTTTAAATATTGATTTTTTAAACATAGAAAAATTCTAGAATAACAGGATTTGTGTCAGCATGGGATATTAAGTGTGAAACTCAAAGGTACGCCATTATTTAATGACTTCAAATCTTACTGCTTTGTCATAAAACCATAAGTTTTATGAGCAGCAGACCAAAATATGAAGCAAAAAGCTGGTCATTCTGCCATAATCTGGACAGTTGAGAGGTATGATGTGGAGTGTGACTCCTTTAAAAAAACATAAAAGTATAATGTCACTGCTTTCATCAGCAGAGCAGGACAATTTGAAAAATGTGTGTGGTGGCAAGGATGTGAAGAGGGTAGCAGCATTTTATTCTGCTCTGCTTCTACATATATTTCTGACAGGAAATTATATTTATAAACAATTCTAAGCAACTTAATTGAGTGAATTTTGTTAAATCTTGCAGTGCTTTAGGGCTATATCAAAGAATTATTTTACATATTCCATTATTTTCCTGTCAAATTCTTCATAGGAAATATTCATCACTGTATCCGGCCTTATAATGAGTTATACAAAGGTAAGTTCACAAGATTTTGTACTTAAAGAGATTCATTCGGTACTAATGGGGGAACATGGGCAAAATTCTTGGCTAGGCTTATAAGTGCCTCCGGACTAATAGCCAAGTATCATCCTATGAACCTTTGAACTTATGAACTATCTAATATTCAAGAATTATCACTTAAAATAGAGAAACTGGACACCAAAATTGAGGATTTTAAACAGAACTGTTCCAAACAAAAAGAACAAATCAACAAACCCCTACAGCTTGAGAAGACCCAGATATCAAGCATCGAAGATTCTTTAAATGACATAGAAGGAAGACTGAATGAAGATGAAAACAATATTGAGTTCCTCTTAAAGTAAAGTACTGTAATCCTAGCCAAAATTAATGACCTCAAAAACAGATCTCACAGGAGTAACATCCATATTTTTGCATTATATTTAAGAACTGAAGGTAATAATATAATTAATTTGTTATGTTCCTGGCTTCCTAAATTTTTAGTCTTACCAGAAGCACTGTCATTCAGAGTGGAGAGAGCACAGAGATCCTTAGTTCCTCCTGAATCTAAAAACAACACTTTTCTGGGGTCTATTATTGCTATTTGTTTTCCTCTCATGGTAAAGAACTTGGTCCTAAGGTTGCCTGGGCTAAATCACTACTCCGAATAGATGGATGTAACATTCATTTTGACAATGACTATTTTGCAGCAGTAATATCCAAGAGAAAATAATTTATTCCTCTCATTAGACAACTTAAGAAAAAAACAAATAAAAGTACATGTACTGTTTCCTGCCAGGTTAAAGATTTTCCTTTCAGATGAAAATAAACTCTTTGAAGTTCTGGACCCTGTATTGTCATACCTAAAACTAATAAAATATTAGAACAAACAGAAGATATGGATTGGTCCATTATGTCCTTCAAGAGACAAGTGGAGAAAAATGGATGGAAGGTAAATGAAAAGAAGAAATTAAGACACAAATGACTGGTCTCTTAATTCATTCATAAAGAAAATAAAGTGCTAAAATTGCTTTTTTCCCTATATAAATATGTCTATTCTTTATCTTCATATTTTTAAACAATACTGGAAAAGATCTCATACTCATCTATAACATAAACAAATGTTAGAAAATGTGAACTATAAAATGGAAAAAAATAACAGGGGGATTATGATTCTTCCTCCTAACAGAATGCAATACACTGCATAACAAAATGCAGTTTAAAACCAAATGCAACTCCCTGCATATAGTTACCAAAAATAAAAAAAGACATGGAAAATTATATTCAGAAAATTATGGTATTTTAAATGTTTAACCCAGAGAGCTAATATGTAGTACTTGGCGGAGCAAGAATAGGGGAGATCATGATTTTGATAGAGAAATGTGCCCCAATAAAAAATCAAAGAGGAGACAAAGGATAGGCAGGGGAGATATGTCCTGGTTAGAGGTGTGTGTTAGAAAAAATGCAGTGTATGTGTGCTTATACCTCCTACCAAGAATAAATGTACATAACCTAAAGATGATTGTTAAAGGACTAACACAGTCCATCAAAGTCTGCCAGAGGAACTAAGCAGGGGTGTCTACTCTTCCCTCTGATATTTTATCTATACTTGGATCTCCAGACTACAAGAATTAGATTATTATATATTATGGGATATGACTGGCATGGGCTACAAAAAAAAGATAACCATTTTGGTGATCTATCTCACAACACATTCAATTTATATTACTAAGACAATATCAGATATTATTTGGATTATAATATAAATGATGGCAGAATAAAGACAATATCCATAAATTGTATGCCACTTGTGATCTGTTGTAGCAATATCCCTTTTTGTCAGAGCATGAGAAAATGAAGTATCTGGGAATTGGGACTAAAAAGAGATTGAGTTAGTTGCCACATAAATACAGACTGTGTGTGTGTGTGCGTGCGTGCGTGTGTGTGTGTGTGTGTGTGTGTGTGTGTGTGTGTGTGTGTTGATATTAAGAAATAAGAACATAGAGTACAATGATAATTTAGGTGAATAAGATGTTTCTTGTTCATTGGTGGTATGTATTTTCCACACCAGTTTTTATCACACTGAGGAAAATATATGGTATGAGAGCAATACAATAAAAAAAAATAAGCAAAGCATATTTATGAAAGGGAAAGAGTTCTAGGGTCACATGAAATTTATTTATTTATTTGTTTATTTGCTGACTGGGCCATGCAGCTCATTTTCATCAGAGAACCAGGGAGAAAAGCTTCAAGGAAAAATTGAGACTATGAAAGATAACAGCATTGAAACAATAACATATCCAAGTAAAGTATGTGTAGAACATTGTAGTACAAAAATACATTAAGAAAAATGCAGTTGCAGTTGGCCTACATAAAACAGCATCACGAGCACAAGAACAGTAGACTCACAAGGATCACAGTTTACCACAAGTAAATTTTTTTTTTATTCTTTGGGCTTGTTACCTAAGTATAGAAATAAGGGAAATTTGTTGGAGAGCAGGGGGGAAGGGAAGAGACTGGAAGTTTATGAAGTTAGAATAGGTGGCAGCAGACAGTGAAGAAATTATCCTGGGTCTGAACAAGAGCAATGCCAGTGTTTAGTAAAGTGTTCTTTTAGTGCTAATTTGAACTTATGACTGTCTGGGTTTTTTAGGATGTGTTTGGGGAGTGTGTTCCAGATTTTTGCAATTTTATGTGAGTAAAGGGAGTCTCCATAGAAGTTGTTGGTTGTAGTTACTTTTGGAATTAATTTGTCAGATGATCTAAGGGATCTTGTGTTGGTATTTTGTTGACTAGGTCTGCAAGGGCTGGACAGGTGATGGGTATATGGTTTATACTGCACGAAGTGGTTAGTTGGTTGAGTGATAATATGCTAGGTTGCTCAATCGAATTGAGTTGGTGGAGGGTGAGACAGTGGTGGAATTTCTGGGGTTACTTATTGACAAATTTTGCTATCTTGTAATAATAGCTTTCAAGGTTTCTTAAATCTGATTTGAGCAGGTTGGTAAAGATTTGGGAGCAATAAAGGACAAAGGAGGGTAGATAGTAGGTGGGATCTGGCCATGGCTAGTCTGGTGTGGTTGTATAGAAAAGGTTTTGCTCTGTAGAGAGAGCAAAGTTTGCAGTGGACTCTTTTAATTGTCAGGTATATGTGTTTATTGAATTTTAAACAGTCATTTATAGTTACTCCTATTTAATGTGACTGACAGGTTCAATTTGTGTGCCATTAGTGAAGTAGATGGAGAAGGGGAGAGGGCTATTTTTAGTTTTGTTGAAGCCGAAGACCATCAGTTTAGTTTTGGTAGGGTTGAGTATCAAATGGAGATTTGTGAGGTAGGTTTCTATGTCTTGTAGAGCTTTTTGTATTTTAACTTGATGTTCCTGAATAGTGAGGGCAGAACAGATAAGAGAGGTATAATCAGCATATTGAATAATGTAGGCTAGTTGAGTAGATGTTGAGAGGTTATTGGTAAATAGGATGAAGAGAAGGGGCCCTAGGATGGATCCTTGGGGAATCTAGTGGAGACTGGCAGTAGGGCAGAAAGTTTGATATCCTATTTGGTAGCTTGCTGTCAGTTGTAAAGGTAGGTATGAAACTAGTTGATGGATGTTGGACTGAGGTTAAATTCAGCAAGCTTATTAAGAAGAAGTTGATATGAAACAGTCTCAAAAGCTTTGGGCATACCAAGGAAAATAGATGAGACTAGTTGACCTTCATTTTTGAGGAAGTTAATAAAATTAGTGAAACTAAGTAGAGGAGTGTTGGTACTGTGTTTGGGTCGGACACCATGCTGTGCACTGGATAAAAGATTGGTCTTAAGGACGTGGCCAAGGATTTGTTGATGGATGCATTTTTCTAGAATCTTAGCTAATGGGGAGAGTATAGCAATGGGTCAGTAGTTGTAGAGGATGGTGGAGGTACCACCTTTGTATAGTGGGGTTATATGTGATACTTTCCAGAATAGAAGGATATACTGTTCAGAAATAGAGCTATTTATTAGAATGGATATTGGGTAGGAAACAGTGGTAGCAGCATTCTCAGAAATTCATTTGAGAGGTGATCAGCAGCCAGAGAGCTGGGTTTTGGTTTGTTTAGGAGATGTTTTATGAAGTTGATTTGAATGGGTCTAATATAAAATGGAGCTATATAAGCAAGATAAGCTGATCCTAGGCATAAAGAAGGGAGGTCTAGGACTTCCATATCTGAAGATTACTATGGATCCACACAGCTGAAGTTGTATTTGATGCAAATAGTAGGCAGTATGTCTGACGACTAAATAAGCCAGCTAAAACATAAAATGGAAGACAACTTGACCTTTTAGGTACAAGCAGAGAAAGGGAACACTACCAAAATAATGGAAGGCCATATCTTTTTAAAACTGCTGTTAGCAAGAAGAAAGGAAATGACAGGTTCTTGTAACTGCTGCTTTTGTTATGTTCATTATTATTTTTTTTATTTTATTTTTCCTCACTCACTAACTGTAGATTTGTAAGAGCTAAGGTTAGGAAGGAGAAGGGAAATCATGGCTCCAGTAAAGCTCCCAGCACATGGAATTAATGCTAGAATAGGTACATTTGTTTATTCAGCTTTACCTTTACATTGATGTACCCCTTTGGAATGCTGAGAGTGGGAATTACTGTTTGTTCAAGCCAATTTGCTAATCATTTGTATACAAGTATTTTTCTCCTTGCATTACAATGAAACTTCATAAGAAATGGAAATATTTCTCTCTGTGTTTGATATGCTTAGAACTGTTATGTTGCTGGGGGTACTGTTTATCTTGTAGTTGTCCTGAAAGTGAAAGACATTTTTTTCAGAAAAAGATTTCATGGAGACATTTGGAAAGTAAGCTCAGTCTATAGAGACAGATGTCTGTGGATGGACAGTAACAACTCTTTAGTTAGCATATCTTTCTCCGGCAGGCAATTTTTTATGTTATGAAAATGGAGCAGAAAGTAGATTCAAAAAGAAAGCTGCTGCGTCAGTTTGTGAATTAGTGAACTTTGATGTAATGAAACATAAGTAGGTCAGGTAAATATTCCTGTTTCATTTTCATTTGGGCTGCACATAACCAGATTTACTTTATTTTGATGTACATGTATCTTTATGGGTTGAATTTGTTGGTGAATAGCAATAGTAAGAACAATATTGTGTTTCAAATGAGTACATGTTTACTGGCTATGCATTATAAAATATGAGCAATTTTGTAACTGATAACCATATCGCAAAGCTGAGTTAGATGAATGCTCTGTAGGTAAACTTCCATGTTGGTATCTGACATTGGCTGTAGAAATATCAGACATCTTTCTCATAATGCATGCTGTCTTATTTAATGTTCAAAATACTTAAATGGTTCAGAGAAAATTATTCAGAGGGGTTATACAATTACTGGTTTCATAGCATCAGCATATTTTCATCTACATGAGTCTGCAGTAACATTTGCATATATGCCCTAACTAACTGTGAAGCCATGTGTGAACTTTAAATGGATGAGGCCCAGGTTCTTTGTAAACAGGAGACAGGAGGACTCTAACTTTGGAACCAGGAACAATAGTCAGGAAATCTATTGGTGAAGGAGCATTAGGCCATAGTTACACCTGTCTGAGGATGGTAGTAGAGAATTTAAAATATCTGTTGCTATTCCTTTCAGTTACTAGCATTGAGTTTTACCCAGGAGATATTAATTAAGTCTCACACTTGACAGTTTTGGATATAGTAGGATAATATGTGACTACAGTCTACGGCCCCTCTCTTTTCCACAATGAAACAATATTTTATCTGCAGATATTTATCTGAGTAGAACATATGATGATGTTCAATGTTATCCTGCCTCAACTTTTTTGTTAGTGGTATGTGATAAATAGCTGCATGTGTTAGATTATGGTTCAGCATAATGGTGACATTACACTGTCACAAAATGATAGGCCAAAGGATGTGAAAATGAGCAGATGGTACATTGCAGTCAGCACAGAGGATTAAGGCCCTCAGCAAAATATAGTTTGTAAATCTGCGGTTATCTTTCTCTATCTGCATTGTTGAATGTTGTCTACTCAAAATATATGTTAGGAATCTACACTTTACTGTCTTTTTCTATCTGCATTGTAAATAGTTTGCTTTTCTATTCAGTGTGCTACCTCCAGATATTTGATGCACTAAACTGTTTCATGACTGAAAATGGTCTAATAACCAGCCCATCTACCTGATTATAAAATTTCAGTAAATAAATAAATGAGCTGCTTTCTGAAGCCAGGGTACAGGGTTGGAACCCTTTTACCTCCATTTTCCTGCTGTGTGATTCTGAACAAGTCACTTAACCAGAGAGTGCCCCTGGAAAGGAACACTTTGCCTAGTGGGGCTTACTTGGTTAAGAAATTAATAAAGTGAAGTTGAATGTTATATCTGTTTGTGGGAGTTAAAGCTTCCATGCAGTCTCTCACCAAACAAAATAAAAGATAAGACAAATGTAAAGAATTGCATGTAAATGGTTAAGTCTGAGGTTGATAATTGACTGGATAATAGTCAAAACAGCAGTTTCTGTTCTTCTATCCAAACTTGGAACCACATACAACAAAGTTGCCAGATTTGCTGCCAACCTACCACCTAAATCCCACCACTGTCTCACATTCCATTCACTCTGCTGGTTATAGTTTCCCAACCAAGTCATTTACCTCCTCCTGCCCCAGCATTTTATCCCTTGTTTCCCTCTATAACCCACTTTGCTCCCTCAGAAGCTCAGAGCAATATCTCCTACAGATTCATAAACCTAAAAAGTTTTAGGGCAGAACCTCTATAGCTACCTTCTGTCTCTTTCATGGAACAAGCATCCTTTAGCCCTCAGAAACATTACCTATTCTCAAGACTTCAAGACAACTCTTAGATATTACCTAAATATCACCTGGCGATATCTCTGCAATCATCCCACTTGAAACCTTCCTCTTTCTTTCTTTATTCCACTCCCTCCCCCCACTCCTTCCCACCTCTTCCTCCACAACATTACTTCTCTACCCATTTCTCACTTCCTGTATCGACTTTGACTATCAGCTGCTTCTTTCCATTACTCTACTAATTTCTCACTCCTAGTTAACTGACTCTTACTCTACCCCCCTTCTCTCATTTCTCCTCACAGCCTAACTCATCAAACTAACTGCTACTACAACTTCCTTAGACCTATATTAGGAACTCTACAGCATTCTTTACTCTAATGTCTCCCACCTTCCTGTTACTCGCTTCCTTTTTGAATTGCCTCATCTACCAAACTATCCTCTTTTTGTACAGCTTGCTCACTTATTTGACCTTATTTTATTAACCTTTATTTTATTTCACCTTTTCTTGTACATATTTTAATTTTACTCACACAACCAAATGGCAAATTAATTATTCACTAGCTACTTTGTTGTTACTTGTATAACTTGTATAGTGAATATATTACTCATTTAATTTGTATTGTGTAATTGAATCTGTACTATGAAATTTGTTTTTTGTATTTTGTACTGTGGAGCTTTTCTCCCAGGGCCTCTGCTGAAAAAGGTACAAACTCAGTCGGACTTTCCCTGTCAACAAATGTCAAATAAATAAATAAATAAATAAATTTGTGACATACTGAAGAAATATACAGATTATGTTGCATTGCAGCCTTCACTTTTTCTAATTTCATGTGATTTATTTAGTTTTATTTATTTTGAACTGATAAAATGCACAAGGCACAACTGACTCATTTTACAAAGGGGTAACAATCTACTATGTCATTGTGTGTCTTACTCAGAGTTATAATTGAGCTAGTTTTACAGATCCATCTTTACATAAAAGGAAGATATCTGCTTTTATCACAAGATTGTAATTATCCTCCAGTAGCATTACATTTCAGAAATTTTTTTATGTTGGTACATTTTCTTGTGTTTAATTGTCATTAGGAAATCTTCGATGGGTACACTACAAGAACATTTAATTTATATTTATGCCTTTATCAAGATACCACAACAGTTCAATTAAAATTATGAGTAAAATATTTTAATCAGTAGATCAATGAAGACAATGGTTTAATGTGATAAAATCTGAACATAAGTACAATGATATCGACCAAAAATAAGTAACATCAGTAGTCTAGTTCTTTTCTTTGATAAACTTTAATTCAGATCTAACATTTAATTTACTTGGAAAAAATTTGAAGAATAGAACTTCTTTTTAAAAAGTCAGTTAGTACGTGATGGGTATTGTAAACTTTTAACATGGTGTAGTTGTGGAATCTAGTAAATCCCGAGAGTTTTCTGATTCCGACACTTCCTATGACAGCCTTTCCCTGAGCAACCTGATTAATTGTTAGACTGAATGCTGTTGAACTAAGCCATTAATTTTGTCTAAAACTGAATAATATTAGCAGTACTTTTTTATCAAATGATGATATACCCATAATTAATTGCTTGCTGTATATGGCTGTCACAGGTAATGTGTAAGAGATGCCTTCTCTTCACATACTGAAGTTGGACATTTCATTATTTAAATCCTCTTTAAAGTATGAAAGTTTAGAAAAATGTTGAGAATGGATGGATAAGGCACCTTCAGCCAAAAATAGCTGCATCGTAGCTGTGTTCTATTTCACTGCTATTATTGCTTGCTCTGGTACTGTCCACTTCCTGCTGTTGTTTCCCATGGAGCAGGCATTGTAATTAGACTGGGCAGTCAGTCTATGACCTAGCTATATGACTGCATACTGTTCTGCTATTATTAAATATGTATTTCACTGAACATAATCCACAATTTCCTTTTTAGTCTTCCTAAATGCTCAGCTCAGTGCAGACAAGTAATCACCTTGTCGCAATGATATATTGCTTGTAGTATTTAGTTGCAAATGTGGTGGTGCACATAGAACTGTGACTAATTCGAATTTAGTTACTAAAATATTTCTAATATGTGGATACAGGATTTGTGTTATCTAAGCAATATCTTAGCCTAGATGTCATTGTGTAAACCTAAATTTTATTTTTTAATTTTCTACACTCTACTGAAGCTATGCACATTAGTTATGTAACATCAAAGGCTTATTGTTTTACAACAAAGTCAAACCAAATATCCTCGTTGCATTTCATAAGCTATGGATTAAACTATTAAAAGTATGTAAAGGTCATTTTTTATCATGCACTTTGAGATATTCAGCTGTATCTGCATCATATACAGATAATCGCCTGTATATGATACATTGTTTTTTTTTAATAGCTTTAACACTAAAAGATAAACAAGGCTTAGTTTAAAGTACCCAGAGATGCAAATAACGTATGAAGTTGAAGTTTAAATAAGCTTCTTTCCAGAAACAAAAGACTTTTGCTTTCTCTGGTATTCAAACCTCTGAAACATGAAGGGAATTCTGATGAAGCACTCAGCATGTAAATTATATGAAATAGTTAAAATAAACCCTTGTCTTTTGTCTTATACAATGACTCACAAGGAAGACATTATTACTAGAGAAAAGCTAGTAGAAGCACTCACTGGCACATTTGTACATGTAAAGGAACAGATCCAGCTTTCTTTTCAAGGAAACTGGGTTGAAAAGGGATTTGACTATATATCTTTCCCTCTCTTTTTTACACACACGTATACACACACACACACACACACACACACACACACACACACACACACACACACACACACACACACACACACACACACACACACACACACACACATATGTATATATTTCATTAGCTATTCAATGTACCCATCTGTTTATAGAATCTGTAAGATGCATTAACAACCTATCACTCACATTAAGGGCAGCAGTAAAAAATCCTTGTTTACAGGATGCAGAGATTTCTGATTCAAAGACACATTAGCGGCAATGAGAAAAGACCTCATCATTGGCTAATATGCAAAGCTATGTACTGCTAACTACTGTGAGTGCAGAACAACACGTTGCCTCTGTATTTAATAGAGGTGGCTACATGTTAGCAGAACTACCCCCACCCCTCTCAGTCACTGTCCTACATAAAAGCAAAGAGTAAGACACCCCCCCACACGCACATCATGTACCCTGTACCTGACCCTCTTGTCAAACTATTCATAATGTCACCACTCAGAAACAGCTCTAAAGAGGTCTCCTTGGTGGCTAGTGATTCCACCCACCCATAAACCCTGTTCCATTTTTATGCCATTCTGGCATGGGTTTCCAGAGGTAAACCTGGTGACTAGTGGTTACTCCCATCCCACCCACCTCCATTCCATATAAGTGCCACTCAGGCACGTGTTTCCAGAAGTATGCCAGGTATCTAGTGGTTCATTCCAACCATCTTTAATGTTGCAGGCTCTACTCATTAGTCTAGGGATGTGTGAATTATGACAACCTGACAACCACCCCAACTTAAGCACACACACACACACACACACACACACACACACACACACACACACACACACACACACACACACGCACACACACGCACACACACACATACACACACACACACACACACACACACACACACACACACACACACACACACACACACACACACACACACACACACACACACACACACACCTACTTACCCCCTCATTAACTGTCATACCACTACCTCTCAGACTGACATACACTCACATGCCCGTTGCATACAATCATGCACTCACCTCCTAACTCTACCTTAACACTAAAGTCTCCAGCATTCATCTATTTTGCAATGTTGATTACCACAAGGGGTCTGAAGCATCCATGTTAATCTATGCAGACAAGCAAGTCCATGAATCATTATCTGAGTAGATGCCTTACCACAGGCAGTTCTGGGGGATAGCGCATGGCTAATTAGCATATGTCTCCTCACAGAACTGCATCATTAGCATCTAGCATAGGTGTGGAGACAACCCATTCAGGCATTAACAGAAAGTGGACCTGTCCTGATTCTAAATATCCACACTAGGATTAATCAAACAAAATAACTGCCTATGTGTATTTATCACTGTGTATGTAATATTCCTGTGTGTGTGTGTGTGTGTGTGTGTGTGTGTGTGTGTGTGTGTGTGTGTAGATATATATATATATATATATATATATATATACATATATATATATATATATATATGTGTATCTATATCTATATATATATGTATATATATATATATATATATATATATATATATATAAATATCATAAACCATTCATATAATTACATCACAAACATTGTCACCAGAACATCTAAAAACATCTAAAAATAAAAAATATTTAATCCAAATAAAATTGAATAAAAACACATAAATAACACATCCCCTCCACATATAATGACCACACATTACACAACACACTTTTACACGTTTCTGTGGGGGTCTGTGATATAGCTAGGAAATTAAATTAACCTTTACCACTGTTGTGCTACTGCTGGAGTTGGTATATTTAATTTATTTAAGGGGGGGGGGGGGGGGCTTGCCTCTGCAGAAATGTAGTAAAAAGTGTGTATTTGGTTTTGGTGTTTGGGGGGATGGGATGTTATTTTTATGTGATTTGTAGTGCTATATGTTATGATGTTATATGTTATAGGTTTTTAGGTTCTCATATTAATTAAAAATTAGATGTTGGGGTTTTAGATTTTTTTTTTAAGTAGACCCATGTATGTGTGTGTGTGTGTGTGTGTGTGTGTGTGTGTGTGTGTGTGTGTGTGTAGATATATATATATATATATATATATATATATATATATATATATATATATATATATATATATATACATATATATATATATTGCGTTCCAATTATATAAATAGTTTCTCAAATTGTAGAAAATTATAACTCAAAAAACCTTTAGTACTTAATAGTCATACAGTGACTTCTGCGGTGGTTCAGTAGTAGCATTGTTGCATCACAGCAAGAGGTTCTCCCATTCGATTCTTAGCTGGAGTGTGGAGAGTGCCTTCTGTGTGGAGTCTGCATGTCCTCCCCGCAGTTGGGTGGGCGTTCGAAAGACATCCGTAAATGGGCGTGCCTTCATTGAAGATTGAACGTCAAGCTGGCACCTCGGCGTTCATGAAAATCTACTGCCAATCATTAGTGGACCGGAGTTCCACTGTGGCGACCCCTAACTGAGAAAAGCCGAAAGGCAACAACAACTTAATAGTCATACAGTCATGTTTTGGCTTTGTTTAGCAAGAACATGCTACATCAGTCAGTAACAATACCCTTCTTTACAGACTCATTCCTGAAGAGTCGTTTTTGATTCTGTTTTCATAGGTTCATAGGTTCATAGGTGTGTAATAGGCTAATGGCCCTGGAGCCTTTACAAGCCTAGCCCATAGAATTGCCCTAGCATCGTGCCACCCAACGTTAGTTCCCAGTTCTTCTATCAAGTAGAGCCACTGCAGTGAGCCCTGGGGTGAACTTTCTATTTCACATACACTCATCAAGATTTCTCTTGAAAAGGGCCAGTTAGATGCTCTGCTTGACATGTATGGGAAGTCTGAACAACTGCAAAAGTGAACCAAACACACTCAGTGGCTCTTACTTCGAGAACGAAAAACACAGCAATCCAAAATTAGCGCTTTCTTTCACTTTAATAATTATTTGTTATAAAAATATATTAATATATTAATGTCATGACATCTTGAAATATATGTTCAAATTTCAAATTGTAAGACGGTTCACTGTGACATCATGTTTTTGCATCATTTCCTGTTAATTTAAAACGGGAGCATGGGAGAGCTCCCGTTTTTCTGAAGAAGTTCACGTTTTATTATTAAAGTGAAAGAAAGCGCTAATTTTGGATTGCTGTGTTTTTCATTCTCGAAGTAAGAGCCACTGAGTGTGTTTGGTTCACTTTTGCAGTTGTTCCGGCTTTGTCCGAGGTCGTTTGTCAGGTTATGTATGGGAAGTCTATTCCAGAGCATGGGCAGTCTCTGGGTTATGAACCTGTCCCTCCAGCATGTTCTGTTGATTGTGTTAATGAAGCTGAGTTCTCTGGAGTGTGTGATGCAGAGGGATTTGGATGTCTTTAGATGTAGCATTTCTAACAGACTGGGTCAGACATGGCTTTGTAAGTCAAGCAGAGATCGCCTCTTAGTAGACGATATGAGACAGAAAATAGATGGAGTTCTTTGAGTCTGTCCATGTATGACATGTGTTTATGCCCTAGGATCCTGTTTGTGAGGTACTTTGGTGGCCTTTCCAGCTGTTGCATTTGTCTAGTGAGGTACATGCCAAATGGGGCATTATACTTCATGATCGGCCAAATGAGGGAAGAGTAGAGAGAGAGATGATGACCTCCTTCTTCCTGGATGCAAAACCCTTGGTAATGAGATGTTTATTTTATTTATTTATTTATTTATTTATTTATTTATTTATTAACATTTGCTGACCGGGAGTGTCCGACTAGACGTAGGTCCATTTTCAGCGGAGGCCCGGGGATAAAAGCTCCACAGTTAAAATAAACAGACAGTAGTTACATTGGATTACATAGTGATTAACAATTTAACATAGAAATTACTTACAACATATTTACAGATGAAGAACATAGTGCATCAGTAGACAACTAGAATCTTTATCTGTGAAGTACATAACAGACATTAACAAATGTTACAATAAGAAGTTCCTGCTGTATAATAAGTACTAGGCTTATGAGCATCTGAGTTTGCTATAATCAAGGTAGTTAGTAGAGTGGAAAGAAAGGTAGTGGTTGGATGGGGTGGGTGATATTAGATTGGGAGTTGCAAGGGCATAGCCAGCATGTTTTTAGGTGCGTTTTTAGTAAAGTTTTGAAGTGGGTGCATGATGGTACGGATGTAATTGTGGGTGGAAGGGAATTCTATAATTTGGCTATGGTGCAAGAGAATAGTGCTTCACCAGCAGAGTTATTGGGTTTAGTCATCTGCAAGGGATTTTTGTTGCTGGATCTTAGTGGTCTGGTGGTGCGATAGGGTTGGAGTAGATTCTGGAGAGATGGGACATTTAGTGGATGGTTTACTAGTTTGTGGGCGAATGAGAGTTGATACCACTGAAGGAGGTGAGGGAGTTCAAGCCATCCCAGTTCAGCAAGTGAGAGACAGTGGTGACTATGGTAGGATGCCCCGTGGCGAATTTGGCAATTTTGTTGTAGCAGGTATCTAGCTTGTTTAGATCACATTGCCTTAGGTTGGTATATATTGAAGAGGCATAAATTAGGGTGGAGATAAGGTGAGAATTTGCTATTGAAATCTTTGCTGCTTTGGTGAGAAGTTGCTTATTTCTGTATAATGCTCCTAGTTTTTTGTGGACTTTTTTTATGGTCATAGATATGTGGATGTCAAATTTTAGTTTATTGTCTATTTCCACTCCTAGCAATTTGGTGTGTTCAGTTGGGTATATAGTGATGTTGTCTTTTGCTGTGATGTTAAAGTGAGAGTTGTTTTGAGTATGTTTGGTGGGTTGAAAGATGAGTAGTTTAGTTTTGTTTGGGTTGAGTTTTAATTGGGCATCGGCTAACCAAGTTTCAACACAGGAAAAGGCTTCCTGTGTGACTTTTTGCAGTTTGGGTAGGGACTGTGCTGAGCAGATGATGGTTGAGTCATCTGCATATTGTATGAGTGTGCCATGTTTGGTGGCAGAGGCTAGATTATTGGTGTAAACAGAGAAGGGTAGGGGACCAAGGATGGATCATTGGAAGGACTTCCTGACCACAGTGGCAATGTGGTGGTTGAAGGAGAGGTTGCTGTCAAATTGTTTCCCCAGATCTGTGAGTGTTCAGTGGGTGCCCATCGATGTGGTAATTAGTGGGAATTGAGTTTTTCCCAAAGGGAATGACAACAAATTTTTTGGCATTAAGCTTAAGACCATGGTTTTGACACCAGTCATTGGTCTCAGTGAGGCTTTCCTGTAGGATGTCTACAGCACTTGGGGAGTTAATAATGGCTCCCAGCTTGCAGTTGTCTGCAAACTTGGTCGGCCAGAGTCCCTCCATGTTGGCCTGAACTTCTGAGAAGTAGATGCCATACAGGACAGGACTCAAGACCGATCCCTGTGGGACTCCACATGTGACTGGTCAGCAGTCTGACTTGGAGTCCACTACTTTCATACTGTGGGTTCTATCTGTGAGCCAATTTGCAACCCACCTAGTGATATAGGGGTTGATGCCTAGTTTGGTGACTTTATCAATAATTCCTGAGTAGTGAATGGTATCAAAGGCCTTGGCCAGGTCGAGGTAGGCTGTGTGAACTGCCTTGCCCTCATCCACATCTCTGGTGACTGACTTAAAGACATTAACCAGGTTGAGCAGGCATGATCTACCTTTTACAAAATCAAACTGTGTGGGATCTAGAGTTTGGAGATTCACTATATCCTTGTTAATTAGGTCCATGATGATGCACTGCATAATCTTACATATCAAACTGGTCAGGCTAATGGGGCGATAATTCCCAGGGTCTGTAGTTGGTCCCCTTTATGGAGAGGGATGACTGTAGCAGTGCACCATTTGGTAGGGACAAAGCCTGAGGTGAGACTGTCATCAGGGCAAGTGTCTTCTCTTGGCAAGTTCTCAGACCTAGACTGTCTTCCTTCTACCCCCTCTGAGCTTCATTAGCATTTTTGTTGAGTCCTAGGTATACCTACCTGTGTGTACCTCTAAGTCTCCTCCATCACCAGAGACTGTTTCTTCTCATTTAAAATGACAAGTTTGGAGGAGTTTACTTCCTCCTTCTCCTATATTCTGAGTATTTTTCATATAATTTATTTTAACTCCTCTTTCACTTTGAAGTGGTATGGCACAGCTAGGGTGCTATATTGCTTACTTTCATGATACTGTGAAAGTTTACTATGCTAGTTACCTTATTAAAGCACCAAGGACTATTGTTGCTCAGAGATCATCTGATTTGGTACTGGGCAGCATCACTGGTAAGGTTAGCGGGAGATTACACCAAGTAAGCAGCCTTTCCTCATCCAGTTGCAAACATCCTCCACTCCTATCCTTTCAAATACACATTATAATCTGCAACCATGGATGTGCACTTTCCTGCTATCTCTGAGTCCAGTTTAATGGACATGGGTATCCTGAGGCAATATAACAATTGCCTTATGTCCACTGACAGCCACTTAATTCTTGAACAAACAAATATAGTATGTGAGAGATGTAGTTAAAAAGTAATACTGAAGGCTAGACTCTTGTATACAGACAGAAAAAGCAACAAATAGGTTGTCAGTGACTCACACATAACTCACTGCACCTGCAAAGGACCACACACATAGATCCATATATGTGGCGGTGCTCACATGTAACTTACCCAAACCTCAAAGTCCTCTCAGGCACAGTCCTAAGAAACTCCACATGTACACAAACAAGATGAGTCCCATCACAATGCATAAAGCCACATCTAATTGTTCCTCAACTAGCAAACCCATAAGGCGAAACATTCTCCCACCCAAAATTCTGGTCATAGGTGACTACATTGTGATTTGCTGATGGCCCTCTTACCAGGCTTGATAAGGAGAAGTTTAAAGTTTGTTGCCTGTCAGAGGCCAGGATTTGCCAGATCATGCAAGCACTCAGGTCACTTACCCCTAGGTACTTGTATGACTCAGTCATAGTCTGTGTGGACATGAATGACCTGAGATGTACATCACTGGACTATATAAAGTCAAATATGACCAAGCTGTCAGAATATGTGTCGCAGGCAGGTGTGAGCCTGGCATTGAGCAGTATTCTACCATCTCCAAGGATGATGCCATAATACCAGCAGAAATTGATCAACTTTACCAACTGACTTAGCTACTGGTGTCATTACAAAGGGGTCTAATACTTGTCAGGCTGGTAGGACATGGTTGACAGATCACGCTTTTTTTCCAGGAACAGTCTTCATCTGTCACATACACCACTATAGTGCCATTTTTAGGCATTGCCAAACAGGCAAACTTTCCAACATAACAAAGTCTACTCAGGACAAGCTAAAGGTATTACTGCTCAATGTTAGGAGTCTGAACATGAAACTCCACTCCCTGGAAGATCTACTCACCCTGGATAATGCTAACATCTGTACAGTTAATGAAACATGGTTCAAAGCCACGGAATGCACACTGGCAGTGAGTGTCTTTAATGTCTTTCATACATTCTGACCACCCACTGAACATGAAAGAGCAAAAGGCAGAGGTCTATCTGCTTATATAAAGGATAAGCACACCTCAAGGCCAGTTAAACAATATGACATATTTGAGCTACTCCATGTCCAATTAAACATGGGAAAAAACATTACCATATTCTTTCTAGCTACAGGTCCCCCACCATGAACCAGGAAACCCATACATTGTGTCTAAAGTTGCTAGAATCACTCACCATCCAGCTGAATACCATACTCATGGGTGATTTTAACTTCCACTTCATTAATTAGGAGGCATACATGACCACTAACATGCAGGCCCAAAGATTTTGTGACTCTGTAAATTCAAATACCCTGGAGCAGGCAGTTTGCACTCCCACTAGGGGAACAACTATCCTATATCCGGTACTCACAAATATAGGAGAGTGCTGCAACCCTCCCATGTGATGTCCTCATTGATAAGATCAGATCACAAAGTGCTGTCCTTTAAAATAAAGGTAAAACTAGTCTTCCCACCTATCGCTAAAAACTTAAAGAACATCTCTAAGGTAAATTACCCCCTATTAAGGGATGGCATAGCTAGTTTCCAAGCTCCCTCAAATCCAGAAAACACAGAAACCTATGCAGAGGCATACATAAAAGTCTTGTACAACCATATAAACAACTGCATAGAAATTGCCGTACCTGGTTGACCCCCTAGTATGAATAAGTTGTACAAGAAAAGAAAGAAAATCCTGTCCAGACATAAGAGGGAATGTGCACAACAGAGCAATAAGTCTCTCATTAGTCTAAACAAGTGAATCAGAGAACTAGTCAGTTCTTGAAAGCAGACTTTGAGATAAAAATAGCCTCCAAAGCTGAGGATATCCATAAATCATTTCAGTTATGTCCACAGTCTTAAGGACAACACCCACAATGTACAGAGTTAGAGGTAGATGGTATCACCTATACTCAGCAGGAAGATATAGCAAATCTGCTGGCTGAAAAATTCAGCTGGCATTTCACCTCCCCTCAACCCCAGTTCTCCCTCCAGAAATACTCTCCACCACTTCACTGACAATTATCACTAAAGAACAGGTTGCCACTGTATGGCTTCAATGGGGCCTGACAATAAACCAGGATGCTCCTTAAACTGCTTAAAACAGGACATATCAGGCCTGGTAGGATCCCTACTTAACCACAGCCTCCAGACTGGCTTTGTTTTAATAGAGTGGAGGACAAAAACAGTCATTTATCTGCATAAATGGAGGGGGGACATCTACTGACCCATGAAATTACAGACCCGTAAGTTTGACTAGTCTTACATGTAAGGCCATAGAAAGAATAATAATGGATTTAATAAATAATGACATAGGAAACCTCCAAACACTGGACCTTACCCAGTTTGGCTTTGTGAAAGGCAGGTCATGTCTACTGAATCTGGTGGATTTCTTTGAGAAAGTCACTGAGACCATGGATGATGGTAAAACAGCACATACCACCTACCTCAACCTGGCCAAGGCATTTGACACAATTCCCTACTCAGGTATTATTATAAATAAACTCACAAAACTAGGCATAAATCCCAATATCCCCAGATGGCTATCCAATTTGCTCATGGACAGGATACATATGGTTAAAGTGGGTGAATCCAGATCCAATAAGAGACCAGTTACTAGTGGTGTGCCACAGATCTCAGTACTGGGATCACTCCTATTTGGAATGTACTTCTATGAAGTCAAGGCTAATGTGGAAGGCCTGTGGATGACAAAGTTTGCTGATGACTGCAAGCTGGAGAAGTCATTGAATCACTCAGTGATGTAGATATCCTTCAGGAAGGTCTACATCAGACAAATGACTGCTGCCAGAACCATGGCCTAAAACGTAATGTGAAAAAAATGCATTATCATACCCTTTTGGAATTCAAATACCACTGAAAATTACAACATCAATAGCACACCCCTAAGAATAGACTTATAGGTGAGAGATCAA